>NC_084950.1:24977533-25298483 GCF_949316205.1 Platichthys flesus | reverse complement strand
GGAAAGAAAGAAATCCCCTACAAACCTCCTAAGGCTGCACTGTAGATACATTACTGAACCAACTTACCAGTTATACAGTGATACTGCAGAGGTGTACAGTCAAGAAAACTCTGCATCTATCCGTCTTTGTGCCATCATCTCCCACTCTGAGAGAATAATTCTGCCGTCCTCCCTCTCTAAATCCCACACCTCTCAGAGCACACGCGTCTGTTCATCACACTCTTCTCTTCTTTTTTTTTCTGGGCTTTTGGTGACATTTTCAAAGTGCCAGATCCTTGCCTTGAGACAACGTGCGTGTGCCCACACCACTTCGTCTCCCAAAAATACACACAAACACACACACACACATACTTGCTGCAGAGTGCAGACACACAGTACTCGCCTTGAGCCAGGCCCCTGTGTGCTCATCTACCTCAGAGAAGCTGAAGCTTGGCATAGATAGGAGGCTCCAATGGATTCTGTGCTCCGCCTGCCAATGCTGCTCTTCTGATCTGCAGCCAGCTGATGACAGATCTACATTAAGCTCATAGTCTTCTCTTTCTCGCTCCGCTTCTCCGCTCCTCTTCCCTGACACTGGGGCAAAATGTTACCGAAAGTCCAAGAGCATCGGTGGGAGCTGACATCCCGTGGGGTCGGCACTCGAGCCTCCTCTCACACCAAACGGACAGGGATAAAGAACTCTTGAGTGGGTTTCCAGCGTGCAGAAACAAACCACGTGGGTGTGAGCCAAAGATAGAGCCCTGTACCCACAATTCAGGGGGAAGCTTTACACACCGCTAATGTGCACCTCCAAGTTTGATATGCTCAGACTTGAAGGCACTGGGAAATCTTTGTGTTGTGGATAGTAGCAGGAGCTTGTGGATTAATACAAACAATAGATTGCTTAGATATACAAAAAAATGCCTTTTCATATATTCTACTATTACTGACAATAATTCTATCGTAAAAAAGGTCATTACTGCTCCTTTCATCTCTGTCAGAGATTTTCTTTGTGTCAATACCTTTAACTTATAAACACCTCTCCATGTGTGTATTTTGCTGATGAAACTTCTGTCTATCCTGGGAGACGGATCGCTCAAAGGCGGCTCTCTCTGAGGATTTTCCTCTTTTTTTTTTTTACACACTTTTAAGGGTGTTGCACTTTATTTAGCACTATGAGGCATATTATGAAATGTAAATATGGGTTATATTTTGCGTGATAAGATTGTTATCCGGTGATTATTATTGTTATTATTTTTGTTGCCCACTTCTTATTTAAGAGGAATTTTCTAAAATAGTCTCGTGATTTAAAGACATCTCCTCTAGTTGAGCAAATGTGAGCTGACAATGTAAAAAAAAAAAAAAAAAATGTTGCATAAATATGTATTTCTAACTCTGACTATGATGGATTTCCAGACATTGAATGTTGGTGCTGAGTCTAGAAAGAAAGCCTTGGACTCGTGCTTCTGAGTGAATGACACAAAACCTGACGCTGAGGATTAATGTGTCATACTGACAATAGACAATATTTCATAAAACCCTATTAACTGCACTGGAACTTTCCAGGCATGAGAAAATACATTACCACAATGTTTGAGGGAGGATTTTCACTTAACTGAGAAAGAAAAATAAGGAATCGTCTCAACATTTCGGTTTGAAATGAGGAGGTTATATAAAGCTGCCAAACCCGTTGTATTCTAAGCTAGGCTTCCCCGTGGTGCAGTTTAAAATTAATTAGAAAATGAAAAGCTTCAGAGAGATGAGGAGGCCCTGACGAGTGGTCTTGTTCCGTGATGGAATTTTGGGGGATGAAAAAAGTAAGAATGCCTCAGCAGTTCAAAATGCATAAAAAGCTATCAAGGTAAGATGATTTCAGTAGATGGAAAAACTCTGTACTAAACGAGCACCGTTCAGAAATCCTCACAGGATACGCCACTGTGCACCATTAAAAACACACATCCTGCAGAGGCTCTGTTCTCACTCCGGCACAGCAAAGCGTGCTGCTCAACAGAAAGCACCAGTGTTTTTATCTACCTTCTCGTAAAGGAGATGGACAGGAATTTCACTCAACTGCCTTAATGTTTAAATTACAGTGCGTTTATCCAACTCATAAGGGGCAGTGGAAATCAGTGCACTATAGCAGAGCAATTACATCGGACGCATCACTAACAGCTGCTGACGAACGAGGAGTGACGGGCAGTGATGGAGCCTCGGCGTCAAAAACAAAAACACAACCAGCTGTTATTTCTAGCGGATCATCTGCTTATTACTGCAATTCGACAGGGATATCTCACCATTGCATTTTTGAGCATGGCAGGTGGCTTAGAGAGAAGTGCGGCTCTGCACCGAAAGGTGAAAACACTGTCTTCTTCGCTCTAGCCACTGCTGTTTTCAATGGTTTTTCCTCCAGACACTGTAAACACCAGCATTGCAAAAAGCATTTGGCTGGAGCTCGCCGCATTGTTTGTGTTAGATATCACAGAGCTGCCTTTTGATTCAGTACGGCAATACTTTTATGTGGGCTGTCGATTGGCAATCAGCCTGTCCCATTACAATTCAAATGGTCACTGTTAAGCAACAGCGATGAGGTCACGGCCCGTCTCAGTGGAGGAGAGAAAGCTATTGTATTACACTTCTAAAGATCACTTAAAGTATTTTTGTGAGGCATGGAGCGTATAATGCCTGTGTGTACTATAATAGTACACACAGGCACACACACACACAAAAGTATGGACCTCAATTTCAGCTGTATTTCAATGTTGAATCCATTTCCATCCAGAGCACATCAAGATATTTAATGAAGCTTTGTTTAGCAACAAATCCTCAGCCTCCCCAAACACCGGAGCAAAAGCAGGAAAGAGTTTATCTAGCCTTACGTTGTCAGACTCACAATATTATTAGCGCTGCCCGGCGGTTCAGCGTCGCTTCAGTGTCCGGTGTGAACAGCCAAGAGCCGGCGCAGTAGGGATTAGCGCGCGATTGGCGCTTTGGCGTCGCCACCAAGTTCTCTGTTCCTCTTTCAAAATGAATGCGCTGTCGATGTCTTCTAAAACAGACTCAATGGCAGCATCTAAACATCTCAGCTCTCCAGCGGCAGGCATGTTTGTTGAAAACAAATTCAACCCAAGTCTAGAGAATTAATGCGAAAGACTGCTTTGGCATGAACAGAGAGGGCATTAGTCTTGGCAGAGGTATGTGCTCTCAGAGCGCCCCTCTAGTTTCTTTATTGGTCTGTTTTGGTAAATTTCTGGTTTTGTATTACCTCATACTAGTTCATCAGTGCAAAGGCAGTATATATCTTTGGCTTCAGGAATTACTTGCACTTTTACTCTGAGGCTCAGGGATGTTTATCTGTTTTATTTTGTGGCTAGCATGGGTTCATTTCCCACCCTCACAGTCCAGTAGCCTGTTCTGTATGTAATATTCTCCCAATTCCCTTTAGGCTTCCCTGATTTGAAATTGAAGCACGCAGCCTCACTCGGGGCCATGCTTGTCCTGTAAAAGAAACAGCTGTTGCATAAATCTTTAATGCATGCCCATTTTGGCATGCCATCGAAGCAGACGAGAATGTTGAAGATAATATCAATGAGTGATTTGAGTTGTTTCAAGTCTCCACAATTGCAGAATGCCAAATGTCTAATTCAATGGAGTGTGGCACTTAAAATTGTTATAGGAAGGAAAAACAAAAACAGCGACAACATTTTAGCTAGCAGACAATGTTGAGTTTTTTGCATCAGGTATATCATAGATAGAGAGGTATGCAAATTGCTCTCTACTAGAATATTCACAATGTCATAATACTCCTTTTTTTTATGCGAAATTATTAAATCAAATTATTAAAATGGTGATTAATGCCATGATCGTGGTCCACTATGAAACCTAGTTAATGATCGTAACTCCTGCCCATGTGTGGTAGCAAGTGTCAGATGTTCACTGCTGGCACTTGTAATCATAGTTAATAGTTTCGCCTGGTCAAACTGTTTTTAACTCGACACACAAGTCAAGTGCAACATTGATTGTGCTTGAGTCACGAGTGTGTGAATAGGAGGTCTACTCCCCCTCATTAATGATCAAGCATCGAGACTGAGAACAGAGAGAAACAGTTGGTAAAGATGAGGTATTCTGCGGGAAACTATGGAAAACCTCCAAAGTTTTTCAAGGCTAAGAAAGGAGCACAAGCCTGAAGCAGTTTGACAACATCAGTTTGACAACATCGGTGTCAAACCTCTTCTGTTCGTGCTCTTCATCGTTGTCTTTTTTTTGCAGTGTATGTGTTGCTACATTCTCAGCAGTGACCCTCACAGAAAAGTGGACCGAGTCCTGCCCCTCACTCGCTCATATGAAAGGGAGAGGCGTTGTGTTGACGTTACAGTTAGCATGCAATGACCAATCCGTCAAGCTTAACAGCAGATTTTCTCCAAACTTTTAAAACATGTCAAAAAGTAAAGAGTTTTTCAAACAACAGATTATATTTGTTTTCGACTGCAATTAACTTGGAAGCAGTCATTTGGATGAGGAAATGTTTAGAACTAGATGCTCATCACTGTACGATTCCATCAAAAATACATTACGACATTAGATCAATTTTACAAACATTTTTTTGAGAGTATGACATTTATATCCTCCCCTTCTTGCTTTACCAACAAGTAAACACTGAAATCTGATTTGGTGAGTTTATAATAAAAAGACGACCCTGTACTGCTGCTGAGTACAGACAATCTCTAAGAGCTCTGCTCTCATGTCGATGTGATAAACTGTCTTCCACTGTGTACACACTGAGAGTCACAGAGTCTGACTGAGCAAGTCAAACTCTACAGCATATTTAAAAGAAGTCACACATACAACCCACACACATTCTGCTGCACATCTTAATTTAGCAGGCCCCTGTGGGTTTCGCGTCTCATCTGAACTGTAAGTATTTTCTTTTGTTCTAGTCTAGTTCGGCATTTTCATATTATGTGTTTGCAACAAAAGCACTCGAGTGAAATAAAATAAAAAAGTGAATATAATAAACTGGATATGCTGCCCTAGACAGAAGAGAGACACAGCTGTCAATATGGCTTCGGGTTTACAAATGTTGTGCCTGGTGACTGCTGTCTGTATCACACAAGTGTGAAAAGCAATAACACCAGCAAAGTGTAACTGTTGGCGGTCAATATTTTCTCTCCCTGATAGACCCTCTGGGCACCAGCATTACTTCATCGAGCCAACACAAACACAGCTTTGTAGTTTCAATCTGTCATATCATATGAATATGGAGCCAGAGAGATAAAAAACATAAAGACTCTTGTCTTGCCTCAGTATCACAGATCATCTAAATGTGATGAGATCGCTTTAGATAAAATAACACTCCTCATCAGTGTCAACAGGGTTAAAAACAACTCCCTACCTCTAAAAGGAATTTAGTCTTCAGGGATGTTGCGCCAAGACTTTGATTCGATTTACCTTGTCTAATGTTACTTCTCTACTGGAGAGCATTTCATGGCAAAGCATGGGGCAGCTATTCTGTAATCGTAACAATTCAGCACATCATTTTGTGTGCAAAGAAGCAAGTGAAAATGATTACCTTGTAAAAGTCAGATGTTGTGGGAGAAAGTCTGCAGCTTGACCTGGACGGGATACATGAAGATGTCTGCCTCGGCTTTATCTGAGAAACAAAGACAGCCAACATGCCAAGGTTATTTCACAGCTGTAGATTTGTCTGCATGACAGTAATGATCACACATTATTTAAAATGTCCAGCACTCTGCACACATCAATGTATCGAACTGTGAGTGATCCACACAGACGGATGCAAGCACAAGAGTGCGTGGGAAACAGGAGATTTGCCAGGTTTGCACACAGACTGTCCTAAATTGTAGCACACACTCATACATACACACACTCACAGAGAGACACACATGTTCACATTAACACACAGTAAACAAGTCTCCGATTCCCAAAGCAGCCAAAGCAGCCATAGACAAGGCAGACTCCTCTACCCAGTGGCTTACTTTTGAAGATGAATCTCCACAGCCCCCTAAGGAAAACAGCGCTTTGTCAAGGATGTCCAGGAACATTAACTGTTGCTGTCTCTCTCCACGCTCAGACATTGACGGCTGTGATGGGAAGGCGCGGCACTCCCACACTGAGGCAGGGTAATTGGCTAGAGATGATGGGCCATAAACATACATCACAGGGGCGGCGGAGCGCCAAGCAGAGCAGATAGCTAACTAACGCTCTCTTTCTACTGCGTGCCTCTTGTTTGTCATCTGCACACATGCATGGGGTCGAATGCATCCACACACGCAGACCCACACAAACACACACACTCACTTCAATTTCATCCCTTCCCTGGATATTCACGCTCTTTGAACACAGGGACTGGCCAACCATTATTACAATACAGAGAGAGAAAAACTCTGCCACTCCTTTCATTCCAGCTATCACCATAAAACCAAGATGGCATGCAATGTATATTCTGTGTGGACCTTTATGAATTTCCTTGGCATCATGACCACCACCCAGAGGAAGCTCTCTGCTGCCATTATCACTCACTGATATATAATAGGCACTACCCATTCAAAATGCATCATCACCATTACAGAGAGGATGCCCTCTCTCTCACCATTACCAGCACCACACAATGGTGGATAATAGGCTATCCATTCCTGCGGTGCTATCGCCACAGTCCAGACTTTTCTTCCCTTGCTATAACACTCCTGTCATAATAAGCAGGGAGAGCCTTCCAGTCATGACCACAGCTCTCAGAGAGGAGGTCAGACATGTCAGACTGTTTGCTCACACGCTGGTAATTGGGAGAAGTATGGCTAGACGAGGAGCTAGCACCGGAACGTCCGTTTCTTTTCAGCATTTCAGTGTTGCTGTGATCCAGTTCTGCTGCCGAGACATTCGACACGTTTAAAAAAAACACAAAATAATAAGTGGTATGGGAAACAGTTCCAGTTAATTTTGGCTTGCACAAGCTGCTTGCATTATTTCATGACGCTCTGTCGTTACGGTTATCTCCTCAGATACAGAATTCTCTATTAATGTGACATGGGATGAAGATTTTGTCAATAAAATCCACTTCATTCATCTATCCTTTTTTCCCTAAGCTTCCCAGCTTTGGTTTGACAGGTCTTGCGTGACCACATTTTTTCTCTCCCAGAGACAAATGCCAACCTCAAGTCCCCTTCACTCTCTAAGCAGACGGGAACTTCAAGGAGAAGAGAAAAACCAATGGCAAGGAGAGTGTGTGTGTGTGTGTGTGTGTGTGGGGGGGGGGGGGTCCAGGCAATGCGCTCATTATTCAGGAAGACACTCGAGGCCACAGGAAATAGCACACTTCATTTTTCTTGTCAAACTATGGCTGGCTTAATGGTGTGTTCACAGCAAGTGGTGAGACAAAGGGATGGCATGGCCTGGCAGAGACATGGAGAGAGTTCCGATCGAGACAGAGGCCGTCATCACAGAGGCAGCTACCCCAGATTTTTCTGAAAGGTAGACCACCTGAATTGCTAAAGCTGCTGAATGTGCTTGAGTGAGCCAAATAAATATACCTCATCTTTCAGGGACTTGGACAGCAAGTGTGGTACGACTGGCTTTTAAAGAGGAAAATGAAATATGGTCACAATTATGCCCCAGCTGTGTAGTGAGGCACAGATGTTGCTATTGTTCCTCCAATTCCACATCCTCCTAAACCTAACCTCATGACCAGCCTAATTACTGATGCTATCGATATGTCCCGCCGCTGCCAGAAAACCTGGATGTACCCACAACTCATCATCCGAACACCAATTAATCATCTGCCTTGCAATTATATAACGTTATATAACATAAAAAGCGTCACCTATACGGTGACGCTTTTTATGTGTCATTTGCACGCCAGAAGCTACTGCAACTGAGGCCATGCAGGCCAATCTTCTCCTGCTCCATATATCCGCTGGACTGGAACTGTGTTTTGATCAGGGAGATGATGGGGCAGGTGTTTCTGCACAGCTTCATGCTGGTGAGAAGCCTCATTTCATTGCATTACCATCTCCCGGCATGGCAGTGGCCGCCGGTGTCAGACAGCCTCCTTTGTTTGACTCCTAATTGGGGTAATTTATTGTCCTAACAGGCAGAACAGCTGTTGCTTTACAGTGTAGCACCAATTAAATCCAGATGCTGAAATGAAAAGATGGGGCTGAACGTGACTTGGGGACCAATCACTAATATTGACTCAGATCACAGCGAGATGAATATGACAGGCTGCTATGAGAGGTTTTCGTCGATGCACCGGTTTCCCACTGATGGTGCAGATATGCAGTTTTGATGAGGATTCATGACAACAGTAACAGGCAGACATTATGCATTATTCCTCATTATGGACGCAATCATCTGCCTGATTAATCATTCAAGGAAAAATCAGCTTGGACACCTGACAGCCTGGTGCTGGAACTGCAACCACAATGCATGTCACTGGACTCTGAAATCTTGTTCTAGTTTCACTGCTGTTAGAGAAGTTTTTCCCCACAAATGGCTCTGACAGGGGATCGTGTGAATATGAGTGGAGGATCTAGGGAATATGGGGAGCAATTGAAAGAAATCAGGTCGCGGTGAAGATTTCTCCAGGGCAGTGCTAACCTCACCATACTGTGCTTGGCCCCGGCTGCCTCTCCAGTCCGGGCTCTTTAGACGAAGAGCCCCGGGGACAGACACAAATGTGAGTAACACAGAAGATAGAGGAAACGAGAGGTCACCACCTCGGAGGTGCAGCGAACAGAGCAACCGCAGACACACAGCAACTCCTTCGGCTTGTGAAAGCGGAAAGGGGGATTGTGCATTATTTTTCTACGTGAATTTATAAGTGTTTTTCTGTGTTCGCAACTATTTAGTCTAAATGGAGGGTGTGTAATGTTTACACTGTACTAAATAAATATCTCAGTTACATACAAAAATGACAACATTGTTGTCATTGTTGTCAAAAATGACAACATTGTTGTCATTTTTCATATCCAATGACATGCTGCTATTAATTAACTGCAAGCATCTATTTCTTTTTTATCCACAAAGTGCTGTTACTGTGTAGCAACTGAAAGCACAGTTGGGAATAATGGACTATAAGTAACAGAGCTGTAGGACTGGGCGCTGTGACTTCAAATCAATATTACGATTATTTCAAACTTTTACATAATTTACGATTAATGAACGATTATTTTATGTTACTTAGCGATCCCCCCCACGCATTGGGCACATCGCTGGTCAACAAGAGACTCATATTTAAAAAACTTGCCTAATTCCAATTTATGTTCCTGGATAAACGTTTCTTCCGCAATTACAAAATTAAAGCACTGTGTTGCGTCATAGTCTGCAAGAAAAAGTCTCTCCTGTCTGCAGGAACGTGTGTGTGTGTGTGTGTGTGTGTGTGTGTGTGTGTGTGTGTGCGTGCGTGTGTGTGTGCTGGTCTCTGTCATTATTCACACATTTATTTAATTATAAATCGATGGTGCTGGATCATGAATCCAGCTATTTCCAAGGACATGCGCTAAGGTGATAAGACATTGTGCCCCTGCAAAATGAACGTAATGGAAACCCGAACGTTTTTGAATGCACAGATTGGCCAACGTATTAACCAAATTAACAGACATGAGAAAAGTTACATCGGTTTATAAATGTCTATGTTTCCATACATTTCAGGTTAATTGACCACGCTTACAGAGCAGCTGCAGCTTCATGATAGAAATCAGAGGAACTATGGTGTTTATTTTAGGGATGCACCGATATCTAAAACAATAATCTGTCCGATAGCCGAAACCGATATTTGTTTAATTTGTTTTTGTTGTTATTCATTCACCCTTTTGTGCCAGGAAAATAATTTAATCATTATTTAAAAGGTACTATTTAAATTTTTTTCAGCCCTTTAACACTCATCTTTAAATGAGCACATATTGAAACAGATTTATGAAACATTCTCTGATATAACTAAACTTTATTTAACAGAGACATATTATGCCCATTTTACCACAAGTTGATATAGTTCCTTGGGGTCTTAATGAAATGTCTGTTACATATTTTGGTCAAAATACCACAAGGATCATTTAAAACAGGACCTTTTTACCCTGTCTAAAACAGCCCTCCTCAGATTGACCTGTTTTGAATGTCAATAGTTACTCCCACCGTTTACCCGCGCTTCATTGAATTTCTTCACTTTGACATTCAGAGCACTGGGCAGAAATCACATCGCGTCAACATCCATCGTGGGCCTTCGCGATGCTTTGTTTTAATTAAACACCAGTTCTACGTCAGCTGCTAGGCGCCATCCGTGGCACACCGCCGGAGGGGGCCCCCCGCGTGAATGGAGGGTTCCCCCAGAGGGTGCTGTAGCTGAGGTGATCCGCGAGAAGGGGCAGACGCGCCTCCAGAGTCGCCCCCACCGACGGCCATACCCGGTCCCCTCCAACTGCCCGCCTTACGCACTGGCACCAGACGCAGACCGCGGTCCAAGAGAAAGAAAGCCCACGCACAAGCGACACCATGAGGAGTCCCGGAAGAGGACCCCCCCCCCCCCCCCCCCCCCAAAGACCTCGAGCCTCCAGCAGGGTGGAGAGGAAGGCGACTGCTCCCCCAGCCGCGGCACGTGACCAGCGGTATTACCACAAATATGAACATCGGCCAATGATATCGGTGAAAGTCAAGTTCATCCGATATCGGCCGATACATCAGGGCATCACTAGTTTATTTAGTCTAATAAATTGAAAGTGTTGACTTGAGTGAGAGTGAAGAATAAATACAGCTTCTTTACTTGTTGTTGTAGTTTACTGCTTTTGATAACTAAGCAAGAATCACTGGATAATTATTGCTCACGTTTGGGCCTGTATGAATAAAGACTATAACCTAGAGCTTGTTGCAATATTAAACACAAGTTACAAAGCATGGTACCATAGACATGTACAATTAGCATTTTTCAAGTGCAGATTGAAGACTCTGTAATTGCAATATTACACTATTTACATACATTAAAATTCTTAGGAAATATTTGCAAAAATTATGAATTATTCATAGGATAAACAAGAATACAGTCCTAACACTGCAGGTAATTATACAATGTAAAGAGTGGAGATGTGATGAGAGTTTGACAAGACAGCGATAGGATCGTATTCACACCTGCACGCAGCGCCTTGCTTGAACGATCCCCCCTCTTATGATGAAAGATGGAAGAAGTTTATGGACTTGTACGTCTCTGTAGCACCTTCCTCAATTGGAATTCACTATAGGCATAGAGCTGCTGTGAATCCCATCACTTTTCTCACAACAGACCTGACTTCCTCCAAACCGTGAGGACAATATAAAATACCTGTTAGCCGTAGCCTTGACAACAGAGGCTGTTTTGGTCTGCGCTGCAACCTCGCTCTCCCTCCTCTCCCTCTCTTAGAAAGAGTCGAAACTCCGCTTGAGCACAAAGAGCCGCGAGCGGTCCGACTGGAGAACCTTGGTGCTTTATGAGGATAAAGAGCTCTGACCCAATTAGCTGCCTTTGTTAAATAAAACTCCACTGGCCCTCATTTAAACTGCCAAGTCCTGACACGACCCCTCCTCCTGGCTTGTGTTTTTACAGTACAAAGTGATTATAAGATTTAATTAGCTGAGGACCTTGCTTCATGGAGACTCCTAAATCCATATTGATATAGAGTTTGGAGATAGAGGCCTCGGTTCCGTGATGACGACTAAAGAGCAAGGTTGCAGAAAAATATAATGAAAAGATGATTTGCTACTTTTTTCCCACTTCTGTTTACCTTCCCCCCTGAGGCTAATCATTCTGTTGCTGATCAATGCTGTCTCAAAGATATAGAGCCTTGGACGGAAACAGGTTTGCTTTCGAGATAGCAGCTTTTCTACCTTTTCATGTGAGGATGTTCCACTAGAAAGCTTCTGAAACGTATTTACTCTATCCATACCTATCTTAATTTATTGTTTTTCTAAACTGGACCACATGATAAAAACAGGCTTGGGGCCTGTACTACAAAGCCAGTTTCGTCATACCCAGGATATCTTCCAGTCATCCATCTGAACTTGACCTTCCAAACGCAGTCGCGGTCCCAGGGCGCTGGTATTATACTCGATAAGTAGGGTGGGGGGACGAAGGCGGGTCGATACTGCCTGCGACAGCCCCAGCCGCGGAGACACGGGGGTCTCCGTGTGATGGAAAAGCGACCCTCAGTCTTCAATTGGCTAAAACTGTCTAAACTTTTGTTAACAGTTCATACATTATTCATAGTTTTAAGTTTGACAATGTTTTGTATTTATTTGTATTTATAATCTACTCTAAACAGTATATATATTTTGCAATAAAAAAAAGCCTTTCTTAAATGTTGTCTAGCATCAGTTTTTTTTTAAGTATCGGTTCAGGCACGGTTTAGGCACCGGTATCATTTTAAAAGTATCGGTTAAGCATTGGTATCGGAATAAAAACCGAACGATACCCATACCTATCGATAAGTCCATCCAGCTTTTCCTAATATAGATATGAGCAGGTGCACATAAAATGGGCAGTGTTTACTGCGTATGACCAAACACAGACATGGAAGTGCACTGGCAGCAGAACTGAATAATTCACAACAAGGATCAATTATTGTATAATAATAATAGTATGGCGCCATTTTACCTTAAAGGGGACATATTATGGAAAGTCCACTTTTGTAGTGCTTCTACACGTTAATGTGGGTATCTAGCATGTCGACCGTCCCAAAAACTCTGGAAAAAAACAACTCCCGCGATTTGTTGTGATTCCACTATGTAAAAGACTATACGATAGAGTGCGTCGAATGGGAATACGACCAGAATTGACATCATAGTCGGTCTACATGGCATAGCCCCCCCCCCCCCCCCCCCCCCTGGAGGCGGAGATCTGGTGGAGGAGGAGACCGGGTTATGTTACGAGCCATAGCAAGCTCCTCAGCTCCAGGCGGCGGGTGTTACCTGAGAAGCTAGCTGAGGGGGGACGCTAACCAGCCAGTGAGCGGGGTGAGAGGCGGAGATCTGGCTTTACCGCTTTACCGTATGAGGCACTAGTAGACGCGCAACAAAAACCCGAGTGGCGGCTGGCTTCCCAGATTTACTGCAGTCCCGGTCTCCGGCTGCATTGTAGCCGTGCTTTGGCGCTCGCTCAGTGGACAGCCTCTCCTGTGATGCCCTGGCGGCGAACAGGAGGAGGAGGAGGGGGGGAGAGAGCTGCGTCTTATAACTTTTGTGGCCCGTACAGATTTGCTCCACGCACCCCGAGTTGCACGCACAGGTGCCGGTCACCATTAGCTCGTGGCCACCTCCGTTGCTCAATAATCTCATAACCCGGGGTTTTAAGTGCATTTCTCCGCAAAAGTTGCAGCAGTGTTAGCCTCCAGAGCTGTAGCCCCTCCACGATCCGTGTGTGTGTGTGTGTATGTGCGCTCAGAATATATGCCCTCTATGAATAAGTATACACATGCAATTATATAGTGTTTACACACATATCTAATGAATGTGTCACAGTTATCTGTGCCCCTCGTCCTCTCTCCTCTCCTTTTTTCCGCAGGTGCTGCTCGTCTCACTAGATGACCCGGCTCACCAGGCGCACCTGCACTCATCAACTGCTACCTATATCTGCCCTGGCTGAGCACAGAGTCATCGCCAGTTCGTCCTCGTCACTACAGTGGTAGTTTCATATCCTCTTGTGATTATTCTCCCAGTTAATCCTCGTGTCTGTTCTCCTGTCCTCCAGTTACCCCGTCATCCTGCTCACCTGATTCTCCTTCCAGCTGATGAACTCCCGGAGCCATCAGCTACCCCGTCATCCTGCTCACCTGCTTCTCCATTCCTGCTGAAGAACTCCCGGAGCCATCAGCACTCCCTCGTCCTGTCCTCCTATCTCTCCCCTGCGCTGAAGAACTCCCGGAGCCATCAGCACCCCGTCTATCCACCTTGTCCCACGTTAAATAAACGTAATTGAACGCACCACCTCAGTGTTCTGTGTTTTGCCTCCGCTCTGGGGTCCACCCGTCTCGTATCGTAACAGCATGTATTTAAATAATGTACATCTTTATCAGAAGGTGTAGTAGTTTGAAAGTTGTAGCTTCAATGAAGAAACATAACAAACAGGTCAATCTGATTCAGACAGGGTAAAAAGGGTGCTGTTTTAAATGATCCTTGTGTTTTTTTGACCAAAAAATGTTACAGACATTTCATTAAGACCGCAAGGAGCCCTATCAACTGTGGTGAAATGGGCATAATATGTCCGGAACTGTTAGTACCCTATCAACCCACTAGTGCACTCCGCTCCCAAAATTCAGGCTTACTTGTCATCCCTGAAGTCTCTAAAAGTAGATTAGGATCCAGAGCGTTTAGCCATCAAGCCCCTTTCCTGTGGAATAATCTACCACTTTCAGTTCGGGAGGCAGACACCATCTGTACGTTTAAGAGTAGGCTTAAAACCTTCCTTTTTGATAAAGCTTATAGTTAGAGCTAATTAGTGCGGCACAACGTTACTTGTCCTATGTTCTAAAATAGCAAGTGTTTAGTTTAAAAAGGCATAGAGGTATTGATGTCTGATCTACTGAGTGGGCCACATGGTTTTCATCGTACGTGGCAAATAATATTGATTGTGTGAATGTGTATAGGTCAATGCCTTTATAATAAAGCTGTTCTATTATTAGGGCCTTATTCTTTGAGATGAAACCAGGTAGGTTCAAGCTCACCCGGGAGTAAGTAAAAAAAACAAACACAAAAATATACAATAAAGACGTAATTAGGCCGATTTTCATATCTTAAAAATACAACAGGATCATTTCTACTGTAAATTGATAGCAGTATTTAAATACATAATAAGGTTTGTAAACAAGTCCGATAGTCAATGAAAGAATCTAGAATACCAAAAAAGAACACTACAAATTCTCTCCATCACCCACAGTGAACAGGTAACAAGTAAAGAAACATGGATAAATGCAGTCTGTGGTACTGTGAGCACATTACTCCTACGTGCCGGGTTGGTTATATATGACTTCAGCAGCTAACAAAGGTTTATCATTCCTTCCAATGATAATCTATATCTTTAGAGACTCAGATATA
This sequence comes from Platichthys flesus, assembly GCF_949316205.1. Taxonomy (NCBI): domain Eukaryota; kingdom Metazoa; phylum Chordata; class Actinopteri; order Pleuronectiformes; family Pleuronectidae; genus Platichthys; species Platichthys flesus. The sequence continues at coordinate 25,283,444 of NC_084950.1, read as the reverse complement.
AGATAGTCACACAGAAAGTAAAAGGATTCTGTCTATCTCTGAAGACCCTTTCCCCTCCTCAGATATAGACCTTTTACTTATGAGTCGCTTCGTAGTAGAGAAAACTCTTGAGTAAAACTGAGGTCACCCTTATAACTGCTAATCCCTCTTCGGAGTACAGGTCCCTGAAGTAAAACTGTGGGCTTCAGGTAGATAGGGTTTTAGGCTCTACAACGATGGTTCAAAGTTATTTTCCAGAACAGTTACACATGGTGACTGAACTGGAAATATATTTGAAAAGTTTGCTAGCAGATATTCTTCCAAAATCTGTCCAATTGTATGTCAAGGAAGAGTCAACAAATTCTTCCTAGAGCAACAATTGTGGATAGATTTTTGAAAGTCCACAGTAGCTGAGGCGGAGCTGGCAGTATTTCACAATACATTCACAGTTTTTCGCAGAAAAACGCCCCCTGTCTTGTTGATACTGCTGTTGGTTAACATCATCTGAAATCATGCAGGGTACATTGTGTCTAGCAGGGTTCTCCGAGAAAAGATGAGACATTCTGGAAAATGCAAGACATCATATGCAGCACACAAGGATAATTTAAGATTCAGATTGAAAGTGTCTCCATTATGACAGGTTGAGAGGGACCTTAAAGGGCATATTGTAAAGCTACAGTTTTAACATGGAGGCCTTCAACAAAATAGTCATAAAACCTCAAATGAAAGCTTTTCAGGCGACGTGTTTGCCAGGATATGAAAGGTATGGGTCTGATTGGTATGAAAAGGTAAAAAGAAAGTGCACTGTGGTTTTCTTTTCATCATGACTGTACTGAGCATAAGGCACGGTGCTGAAGAGCAGAGCTGTGAGGTAACATGCCGGAGCCAGGGAGGAAATGAAAATGAGGGTGGAGTGTACGGAGGTGTCAGAGCAGCTTGTCAAACTCCCTGCACGTAATAAGAATATTTTACTACTGACACACAACAGCTTCCAGGCTAAACTGTACCCCTGGAGTCAAGCAAAGACTAAAAGACAGATAAAAAGACAGACAGACAGAGAAACAGACTAATAGACAGACAGACAAAGAGACAGAGAAACAGACTGACAGACAGACAGACAGACAAAGAGACAGAGAAACAGACTGAGAGACAGACAAAGAGACAGAGAAAAAGAAAGACAGACAGACAAATTGATGGACGGGCTGGCGGGCAGTCAGACAGACAAACAGATAAAGATAGATAAAAGGATGGATGGATGGATGGACTGACAGACGGATGGACAGACAAACAGACGGACAGATGCACAGACAGATAGACACCTCCATCACTTCACCACACATGGACACCTGTCCAAGTCTTCTTCTCCATGCCCTTAATATCAGGGGTCAGGCTGACAGGATGACAGCGTTGCCTTCCAGCACTAACAGGGATTGTCTCACCCTCATCACAAGAGCTCGCCCACTTCAGCCCAACAGGACACAACACACCTGCTCACTCAAATTAGCCCCAGGATGGCCAGTATTTATCATACACGTAAATGTGTATTTGAAATACAAAGTTGTATTTTGGAATTTGTATTTGATAGGTTTGATGAAAATGTATTCATATTTTGTATCATAATACTTAAATCATTTGTATTTTTGTATTTAAAAAATACTGTAAAATACTTTCTGTGAGACATCTATACCTGATGACTTGATGAAAATAAAAATCGATGCATGCAGCCTCTGATTGGTGTCTACTCATTAATTTATCCAGGCTTGTTGACAACAGATCATTCATGTTCAGAAAATCGATGATCCAGCATGTACATTTTCAGTCGATTTTGCACAGGAACAAAATCATAAAACATTTCAGAGATGGTTTAAGTGAACACACAGGTTTAGTACCTTAGTGTCATTAATAACATTGTGCTGCAAAGTCACGAAACAACAGGTCGCTATCCCTCCAGCACTGGTGTTTGTTTTACCTCACAACTTCTCTTAGTCTAAGTGCTGTGATGTGTGTCTTAAGAATTTTTCTTAAATAAGGTGCTAGTGATCAACAATGTGTGGGCACGACAATTGAAAATGCACGCCTCAACGTCCTTCTCCCTCTTTTGTTTGTCTGAACAAGATGGAGCCAGATATAGGAGCTTCGTTAGGCAGTAACCTATGAGAAGCGAAATGAGTGAGGGAGAGGCAGATGAAGATGAAAAGAAGTAAGGGAGTTGAGCTGGTGTCGTATATATATTTATATATATATATATATATATATATATATATATATATATACACAGTGCTGTGGAAAAAGTATTTGCCCCCTTCCTGGTTTCAAATTTAAAAACTGACATATATCAGTCTGGAAAGGGTTACAAAGCTATTTCTAAGGCTTTGGGACTTCAGTGAACCACGGTGAGAGCCATTTCCCACAAATGGAGCGGACTTGGAACAGTGGTGAACCCTACCAAAATTACTCCAAGAGTGCATTGACGACTCATCCAGGAGGTCATAAAAGACACCAGAATACCATCTGAGGAACTGCAGGCCTCACTTGCCTCAGTTAAGGTCACTCTTCATGATTCAACAATAAGAAAGAAACTTGGCAAAAATGGCATCCATGGGGGAGTTCCAAGGCAAAAGCCATAGCTGACCAAAAAGAACACAAAGGCTTGTCTCACATTTGCCAAAAAACATCTTGATGATGCCCAAGACTTTTGGGCAAATAATCTGTGGACTGACGAAACAAAAGTTTAACTTTTTGGAAGGTGTGCGTAAAACTAACACAGCATTTCATAAAAACAACATCATACCAACAGTCAATCATGGTGGTGGTAGAGTGTGATGGTCTGAATTCTGCTCTCTACCAGAAAATTCTGAAGGAGCATGTCCGGCCATCAGTTTGTGACCTCAAGCTCAAGTGAACTTGGGTTATGCAGCAGGACAATGATCCCAAACACACAAGCAAGTCCACCTCTGAGTGGTTAAAACAAAAGTAAATGAAAGTTTTGGAGTGGCCTAGTCAAAGTCCAGACTTAAATCCAATTGAGATGCTTTGGCATGACCTTAAACAAGCCGTTCATGCTCAAAAACCATCAAATGTAGCTGAATTAAAACAATGTTGCAAAGAAGAGTGGGAAAAAACTCTTCCACAGCATTGTGAAAGACTCATTGGCAGTTATCGCAAACGCTTGATTGCAGTTGTTTCTGCCCAGGGTGGCACAACCAGTTATTAGGTTTAGGGGGCAATTACTTTTTCACATAGGGCGAAGTAGGTTTGGATAGCATTTTTGCCTTAATAAATTAAATCATCATTTAAAAACTGCATTTTGTATTTACTCAGGTTATCTTCATCTAATATTACAATTTGTTTGATGATCTGAATCATTTAAGTGTTTCAAATATGCAAAAAAAAAAAAATAAGGAAGGGGGAAAATACTTTTTCACAGGACTGTATATATAAATATAGATATATCTTTATATCTATATATATTGTACACATATATATATATTTAAATACATTTTGGTATATCTTTGCCCATCCCTGCACATATGGAGGAAAACCTGACACAAACTGATTAGTCTCAACATGATTCAGAAAAAACAAGACTAAGAGTGACAACAAATGTCTGCATCAAATGCCTTAACTAACTAGTAGTTATTGAGATATTAGTCTGCACCAACCAACAACTAACCACTATTCTGATAGTCGATTAGTCATTGATTATTGAAACGATTAATCGACTAATAGGATTATTAAGATGACACAAGTTCTCAATTGCTCTTATTTAGCCAACAGCTTTTAAATTTAGCTTGAGGTTGTTCGAGGCATGTGATGACTGAAAATGGAAGACAATAAAGATCGATACTTCATTCCTCAAAAAAATATTTTAATAAACTTTGCTGCATATTAAGGTACTGTTGAAAAAAAGCAAAAAAAAATCAAGTTTTTGTCCATTTACAACCAAGGACAGGCAAAAAAAAATGTATTTAAATTCAAGTTTCCCTTTTTCCTGTGAACCAAGAACAGGCCAAGTGCTGATACTCAAAATAAATAAAAAATCAAGTATCCATTTGTCCTCTTAACAAAAAGGACAGGAATTGAAATATCAACAAACAAAACTACAGTCTTTTTCGGACTGCATAATTCTAATTATAAAAGGCAATAGGATAATATTATGCTTTTAAACTCGTTAAAAAAAAGTTTATACCATATTTTTGTAATGGATTCTAGAATCCTGCGCACAGTTATATATGTTTATATAGCAAGCTAGCTAACAGGCTATCTTACCGAGGCGAGTGTGCATCATTTACGTTACGATGTCAAACTTTCCTCATCTTCACATGCGTGTGTCCTGCTTCCATGGAGAGCAGGTCCGCCGTACAGCTATTGCACGTAGTTTTTTTTCGCGCTCATCCAATGGTTATATCTTAAGGGTGAAAATTCTCCCTAACTATTGACTTCCTTCTACGCGATGCTTTTGCAACGAACCTCGCCATTGGTCCATGTTTTGTCGCTATTGCAAATGTGCGAATTTTCAGAGATAGGAAAGAAGCGAGATGGCTCACTCCTAAGCTACATCCATCTGCACCTCCTGTAAAACTAAGTTTAGTTCAGCTGCACGGCACGAACAACACGCGCTAAGACGTAACAAACGACTCATCGACGAGTAAATTTGTCGCGACTATTTTTGTCATCGACGCCGATTAATCGTTGCACCCCTACCACCAACATGATAACAATGGACCAGTTTTTTTATTGACAGCTTTGTAAGCCCTGTTCACACCTGGTATTAACATACGTCCTGAAAGATTCACACAAAATGTACACTGATCAGAGCCACAACCTTCTCCTGCTTCATCAAACCTCCCAACCACTGAGCTATCACACTCCAGTATTCTGATCACTCCACCTCTCCTAGGAAAAACAACCACAAAGCAAATACTGTACCTATTCAAACATTTTAGCATCGTAAGCATTTTATTTTGGAATATCAAAAGAGTTACCTTTTACTCTACTTAATGTACAAAAAACATTCCTAGGCAAAATAAGCTAGAGGGAATCAGTTTTATTGATTCATCTTCTTGAATCAATAAAACTGATTCAAGAAGATGACTCCCTCTGTTGTGGACCTCTACGATTCCCACAGAACAACGGTTAATTCAAACTAGTTAATTTCTTGATAGAGCTCATTGAATCCAATTGACCCGTTTGGGGAACTTTACTAATTCTTTGTTAAAGATATATAATGGACTTCCTGTTTATTAATTTATTTTCCGGAGAATATATGTGTGCTGTACTCACCTCCAACACTACGGTACATACTGGAGCTCTAAAATTAAACCACCCTGATGTCAGCTGTCTGAGGCCTGCGTTACACTAAATTGACTGTTTCATTTTGGCTGTTTCATGTCAAGTGATACAGTGGGACATAAACATCTGAGACCACTCCGATGTTTGTATCCCGCTGTGTGTTGTGATTTAAAGATTGCTATGTTGTACTGATCAATATGTCCACAACAGCTGAGCTGAGGTTTACAAGGGCAGTGGAGGAAGGAGGATCCACTAAAGTGATAAATCTGACCAGAAGCACTTACTTCCACTGCGTATCCTATGGGCCATTATTGGTGGGTGCGCTCACACATCAAAGTGGCAGGGGTCTCGGAGGCTAAAAAGGAATAAGAAACAAAGGAACATTAAATCACAGCAAGAGACACTGCTTCAAGCAAACAGGTGAACCATAGATGTGAACACACACTTAAACACTGCAGTATAAGGATTGTGAGGAGAGTTTAGGACCCAAAGAGAAAGACAGAGGGGAGAGCGAGGGGAAGGGAGCACCACATTGATTTTCCCCCTGTTAAGTGTCAGTTCATCATTCTGTGAGACACACTCTATTGATCCCACGCCTTCAGTTTGTTTGTAATTTTGGGGCCTCAGAAGCGTTCACAAAGATAGATCCTCTTATGTGCCACTTGCCTCCGAGATGAAGAATGGAGGGATCAAAAGATGTGTGGAGATGACCTCATTTTGCAAGGTGCTCCTCACACAGTTGGATTTTGTGGCCCTTTTCCAAAGGGGAGCTTTAGAGTGGGAATCCAGTCAGTGGAGTCCTTTTTATAATAATACAAACATCCAGTGCTGTAACAAGTTACCCTTTCTTCTTTTCTGAATAATCTCCCAGAGGTTCAATCACTTGCCTCTCCTTCTCTCCATGTCCTCGGGCACAAAGCGATCCCAGACCAGCTGGGTTACTCAGCCGCAGGGTGCTGAATGCAGTTTAGTCAAATCGCGTTACATAAGTTTTGGACATTTTAGTCCATCCTTAAAGTAATTACCTCTTGCTGCCATTTTGGATTCAGAGCCAATTTGCTGAGATGGCAAATGCATTTTTAACTCAAAGCCTCTAATTCCCCTCAAAAAGAATTTTACTGAATGATTTCTTGTTACTTGAAAATAATTTGTGTGCTGCAGTAATATCTCAACAAATGTGAAAACCTAAATGGAGCTTTTGTAAAGAATGCAACTGTGAAATGTTCCGAAAATGCTTCCTCCACGAAACAATGTGAACCTTTGGTTAATTTTTTTTACAACCTGGATCTTACTTTTGTAGCTTTCACATCGCTTGAGGTGCAATATTCGAATCACTATGCTGAGCACTCAGAATTCCACTCTCACATTAAGTATGAAGCACAAAATCATTTCTTAAGCTCACACCCTCTCGTTTATTTACAACAAAAAAGATGTAATTGTAATGTAAATATTTTGTTATCTCCTCAAAATATATGTGGTAGACCTTTGGCCGTGTTTGCCCTTGTACCTAAATCATTTGTTTGGATTTTCAACAATGTCTCCTCATTCCCAGATCTCAGGAAGGAAGTAGGGGAAATGCCCACACTTCACTCCAACATTTAACAAAGATCCATATTGCCTAAACATTTCCATCATGGTCAGGTGTACTGTAGGGTTAATATGTCAGAAGACACCCCTGTGGGTCGTACCCGAGGTAAGAGACAAATGAGCCGTATGGTCACTAAAGGTTGAACACTTATAGGGTTGTGGGGGATGGATTTGATGAAATGCAATAAATACTTCTCTTCTGCAGTGAGAGTTTTAACTGCCAATATTGTGTTTGTAAGCAGCATACTCATCCCAGCCCATTTTCCACTGTGACTGACCATAGCTGCCAGGAATATTCTAAACCTGAGAGACAACCACCCACATAGAGGTTTACCTTTGCATCTCATCTGCACTGTAACCAAACCTTCAGGGATACCGAAAGAGAACTTGAAGGTCATCATGCTGCAGTATACAAAATAACTCCAGGAAAACCTCCTTTACCCGAGGTTCAATGAAAAAAGCCAGACAAACGAGCAGAAACACCTACTCACACTCACTAAGAAAGACTAAATGTTTACAAGCCGTTCCTCTCTCATCTTGATATTATTGTTTTTGTGATTTTCCTGAGATTTTTGTAATCAATTTGTAATCACCATGCCAACATGTTTCCCACTCCCACCTACTTTCCTCATGCTGAAATTATTCCTGAGAAAAATGAATACATCAAACAGGCCATCAAATGTGTTGTGGGAGGGATGTGAGCACATTATTTGATGACTGCAAGCTTATTAATAATTAAATCACATGTTGGTCACATAGGTAGAAAATTCAATTACAACAACTACACGTCTTCAAACTAAAAACGACAATGTTAGCTATTCTATGAATGTTATAAATATAATTGCCATTACATATAAAATATGAAGATTACTATAACAGCTTATATCTTAACTATTGGTGCCTCGAGGTGTTTATCAATGCTTCTTTGAAGAAATTGGTTCACACAAGCAGATAAAAGAACAAATCCAGATCAAATACAGGGTCACTTCTTAATACTCATACAGATTAAATTAGCAATGGAGGAAGTATGACAGTAACTACAATAGATTACGATGAGAGCCTTTTCCCAGTCATTTAGATATCTGCGTTTATGTTGCGATATAAAAACTTATTTTACAGAGCAATTGATGCAGCAAATAGGTTTTCTTATGTTATAATAATTTACATACATTTTTTTCCTTTTTTTTTTCTCACTTTGAACTTAAAAGCTACATGTGGTATGTGGGCAGTGCAGATTTTATCGTTTGAAAAGGTATATGCAGCATAAATGGGATCATCGCCACCATTATCTTCACTGAAATTAATAATTTTAGATTTTTTTTGCTTTTAAATCTTCAATGCAAAATAAATAATTCAAACAAATTAAAATAAATGATTAGCATCAGAATCTATACCTTTAAGCCCATCATAGTATTTGATTACTGCTAGATATAAATCACCTCTGAACAAACACTCAAGATGATTCAATTTATATCTGTACACATTTAGCACATCAAAATGTCCGTCCTGGGAGAGGGATCCCTCACATGTGGCTCTCTCTGAGGTTTCTACATATTTTTACCCTGTTAAAAGGGTTTTTTGTAGTTTTTCCTTACTCTTGCTGAGGGTTAAGGACAGAGGATGTCACACCCTGTTAAAGCCCTATGAGATGAATTGTAATTTGTGAATATGGGCTATACAAATAAAATTTGATTGATTGATTGATTGAAAATGTGTGACTTATCGATCATGTTGCATAGCGATTGATGGCAGCATTAGCCCGCAGATTTTTGAGGATTAAGTGAGACCACTTTGAGAGCTACTGTTTAAACAGCAGGGAATAAATCCATCTGGTTGTTTGTTTTGAGCAATAATTACATTGTCTGTTCTAGGTCATAAGATGTGACATGAAGGTTAAGATTGAATCAACACATCCTCACAAACCACAGGCTACAAGGTCTAAACTGCTGTCTCTTTCATCACCTAATTTTCTCTCTACAGAATCTTACAAAAGAGCAAACATCCTTGAAAATGGGCTCCTCAGAAAATGTAAATGATACCCATAAAAGGATTATCTGTCAAAAACAGAGGATAAGTGCCTATTGTGAGTCTTCACATGCAAACTGAGATCCTGGTACTATAGACCTATAGATGCTCTCATCATATGTTCTGCCTACAGGCAGTCTATCTGGAGTACTCCTTCATTTCCTTTCTCCCCAGGTTTTTAAAATGTTATTTATGTGTAATGGTCGTGCTCATTAGCTGCATCTGAAAAACACACTCTGGTCATTACCAGCTACATTTGCAGTCAGACTTCATGCCGAACTCTCTTGTCTGAGTCATCCGTCACAGCCCTTCTCTTTGGCAGTTGGCTCCACAAATGACGCAAAGTGCAAACCTTTAATTATCTGCAAACTATCTTTATCTGCGTACATTGCAAGTGAATGTGTTTTGACAAGGCTGCTTTATCAGTGTAGCGAGAAACTCGATCGGAAACAACATCCATCATGTTGAGGCTGCCAAGGCCACTTGGGGGACTGGTACACAGGCAGTAGTGTGCTAAGAATTGCACTTTACCTTGGTGTGATCCTCTTGAGTATGGGCAAAGTGGGAGAAGGGAGGGATGTGCTTGACTGGGACTGCCACGAATACAATAGCGCTCAACTCTCTTTCATTATTTACTTGTACCACTGTCAGATATGGACACTTGTTACAAGAAAGCTTTGGTATGCTGAAGACGTCCAAAGAGACCCCATCAGGATTGAGAAGATCAAAGGTTCAACATATCCACCTTTGTCACTGTCAGGCCTAAATGGACCAAACAATATTTCTCCTACAACAACAAAAAAAACCTGCTTTGGAATCACAGTAGCAAACTTTGTTAAGGTTCTGCATGTTTCTTTAAACGGATGTTGTGTGGGTGTGCAAGAACATGTCCAAGTACAAAATAGAGACAGAGGGAGAGTGGGTGGGGGAGAATACTGGCTATCCTTTGTCAACTACTCAGTGCCATTTAATGGCCTGTAAACCTCTTTGCTGGAGAAAGAACAGGCAATTAGCATATTGAGTGGATTACAAAATTGCTCTGACTCCTGGATTAATGTGTGCATTTAATCTTCTCTTTGCTAAGCGATTCTTGGATATAGAGCCATTCAAGGGGAACTAATATTACCACCTTCCGAAAAACAAACATGAAAAAGGATTTCTTCCAAAATGGCATGGAAATGTAGGTGTGTAGTCATACCATGTATTGTTAGGCTGCATTGTCTAAGGTAAACTGTTCTCTAAACGAATTGGGATTTTCTTCAGTGCCTCTTTTCTCAGTCGAACAAACCCAAGCATGTCAACATGCCAGAATTAGCACGACTTAGAGGGTTCTCAGAGCCTCGACAAGGCAATCTGTATTCTAATATGCTGCTTAATGTTAACTCAGACGCCACATGTGAGAGGAGCCGAGGCATTATAAGTGATCAGCTCAGTGTCCCCGATGTGCTTGTTGTTTCAGCCCAAGTGCCGAATTCCACTTTTCAGCTTACCTGAGACAGAAAATGGTTCAACCATCATAAAAATTATCCTTTTGGATTGATTGAATTTAATTCATTAAATAATTTTTTCCTGTGTTTTGGATCCTTATCTGAAAGCAGAGCACACTGTAACATTTCCAAAAACGCCCTTCGTCAAGACTTGTTGATGCTGGTATGATCTTAAGTCAAAAACACTCTCTAACCCTAAGAGGATGAGGTGGCCATAATCTATTTATGCCCCTGTCCCTTAGAGAGGCTAAACAAAATGGATGCTCTGTTCCTCCATTACCTTACAAAAACTCTCTTAAACTGGGCATACACTTAACGACTCAAGCCCGTTTTTTTTTCCGATTTCTGAGTCGTGCGTCATACGATTTTCGGCTTTGTCGCGCAGTGTACAGGGGGAAGTGGGCTGCGCTGAATTGCTCCTGACCGACCGTCGGCCTCATTAACAGTACACTTGTTGAAAATATAGGTCGGCCGACTTCATCGTCTCGCACAGTTGAAGCAGAACCATGAGTCAATGACTCGATCTCTGTGTGTTTTAACCAAACTGGGCCTGCGCCAGGTGTCAAACACAGTGAAAGCAAACTGAACCAAAGAAGCCGCTTGGATGATATGAAAGTGATAAAACGTTTGACTTAATCACATGATGTAGCCTCTATAGGGCTTGAGCTTGACACACAGTCATTGACTCTTATTGAAGGCCCACTGTGGTGGAAACGTTTGCTATGATTCGTCAATAAAACATAGGGTCACAAGGTACATTTTTTGTAAACTATCAATCTCCTATTCCTAATTACTATTTAATTTCATAGAATAAACCTTCTTAAAGGGCAGAATAAAAGTATAAACTTTGTCTGGTTATCCCAATGCTAAAACAGCTGCTACATCTCACTCTCCTCCTGTTTCCAGATGCTCCAGGCACACCCTCAGCTGCAACATGCCAACTGCGCACAGGCACAATCTGGACATTTACCTGCGCTTTGCATGGTGCATCAAAGTGCACAAGTATAGAGCCCTGTGTTTTTATGACAGGTCAAGTCAATGCTGACGATTGGACCATACAGTGTGAGCACACAAATCGTGAGCTTTGGTTCACATTGTGAAGATGCATTTCTAAAACCATACAGTGTATGCCAAGCTTTACTCTGTGTACTAAAAGTCAAAGATGTATCAAGTCCATGACAAGCAACTATTCATAATCTCCTACATTTCTCTCCTCTGACTATCTGTAGTCTATTTGATAAACATGGGGCTGCACCCCATATCTCTACAAACTCTTATGCTATCTCTACCATCCTTTCTGAATCACTAAACATATTCACTATTGCCTTGGATAGGATCTTAAAGCTGCAGCTCCTCAGCTCATCACCAAATATTTCACCCACAGGGGCAGCACAGCAATGGAAAGACTTGATAACTTTGCATGACTATTACTCAATGCCAAGTCAAAGGCCTACATTCGGGAACACATACAAAAAAAGCAGATAAAATAGTGTCAACCTTTAGATATTCAGTACTACACATTATGTACTCAACGGACACCTCTTTGCAGGTGGCCCCCCTCATGCCAATGAGCCATCATGTTGTCAACAATTTTTAAGAACAGCTTAGGACAGCTTGTCTGCCTCGCTGAATTAGTGTGAAAATTTGGGCTAAGGATCAATAATAAAATGCATCCCTCCCTTCCCTTAAATATCAACACAGATAAACATCTCTGCAGCAATACTCTGCTAACGCCCTCACAGATAAGAGGCTTCCAGGATACACTTCTTCACAGAACTAAAGTGCTGATTCACTGCATTGTGTCAGAAGGGAACAGATGGTCGAGGCATATCTTCGCCATCCACTGAGATGAGTGCTCACTCTTCCTACAGCTAGACCGACATGCCTAAAACACGCTGGGCTTTTGCTATATATCAAGCTTCACTCCAGAGTCCTTTGTGGGGGCTAAAAGCTAGAGAAATGGACTAGTATTAGGACAAGACAAAGGAAAAAAGCCTGGATCCCAGGACACATTAGGGATTTAGTTTACTCCTTGGAAATCAATAATGTCTCATTGCCTTGAAGATCACCAGGAACGCCATCACCTTACATTTCTTCATTCATTCCTCTCAATGAACTCACACTGTGGTGATCCAGTGTTTCCCATCCCATCAGCCCTCTTTCTCCCTCCTGGTCTTTCTCTGGCGAGCTTTTTTTTTACTTGTTAAGATCTCCTCTGCTTCTCTTACAATGGTATTTGTCTTCACAGAGTGTACAGAGCCAACCCTGCAGCTGGAGACCCTAGAGGTGTATTCTCTAAATTGCATTGCAAGCAATGAACTTAGACATGTTTATTTTCCTCTTCAAGCCATGATTTGATATGCTGTACTGCTTGATTATTTTTCGACACAGTCCTGCTTTATGAAAGCACCCAGTTGAGATGAGAAATCTTCTTAACCCCTCCGGCAGCCTCAGATTTCTCTAAAACATGCTTCCGTTTACCTCCAAGGTGCCCTGTGACTCAGCAGGGCTCAAAGCACCACCCAGTGCACAGCATAAACTAGGTATATCCATCCACTCCCCTTAATTATCAGCATTAGCCATACACCGTGGGAGCATGCAGGCTCTCAGATAGCTGCCACCACTCCTTGGTCTCTCTCCAAAGAATGAATGGAGGACATGAAACATCCTCAGACTTCACAGACAGCAACAAACCTCCAGCTGTGGGGTAAGCAGTTGGAAAAATTATAGATGCAGAAATAACCTCAGGGAATAAATGGTTGTTGCCAGATGTAGTCTTCAAGAACTGGCTGTGATACCATTTCCATCTTGACGTGCCTGTTAAATACAGCTGGCTCGTTCTTAGGTTTCAGTCACAGATTAGTGCAGTTTGTCTGTTAGTCCAAAATCATCCACTGGATTTCCAGTACTTGACGGAAATCTTAATTAAACCTCTCTGTCAGTGCATGTGAGGCTCTAGGAGAGGATGCATGTGTAGCCTCCTGGTTTACAGTCAGTGAGTGTCAGGAAGCATGTAAGAGTAAGGGTGCTCACTTGAATCACTTCTGCTGAGTGTAACAATAAAATGTAGCTCAATGTGAAGCCCACACTCAGCAACTTTAATGCTTGCACTGCGAACAAAGGGGTCAGAGCTTACAGTAATTTTTGTTCTCTCCACATCAATATATGATGCTTCACCGGGGGCAATGAGATCCTGTCCAGACTTATAACAGGGATCTGTTCTTACGAGGCAAGTGAACACGCTCTCTTTATGCACATCACACAGCTTTCAACCCTCTCACAATATAGGACGTGAAGCGGTGAGGCCTTCATGGTTCAACTCCATACTCGCACAAAAACCACTGAAGTCAGCTCTGGTTCAGTACAGCTAATGTACCATCTGCTTCCTTGGGCGACTCCTCATTAAATATGGACAAGATAAATAACGTCTGCAGCACTGAACCTATGTGACCAGTGCTGGTAGTTAGGGGTGGGGGGGTTGAGACAGGCCTGATGGGCCCATTTTTCATAATTAGTCAGTGCAACATGGTGAAAAATACTTGAAGCACTTAATAGCAGAGCTGCTTCGGGTGACCCTGAGAGATATTCTGCATCCAACATCCCAAACTAAGATCCAATCATTCAGGAGAGAAGTTCTCTTACAACCACAAATGTGCAAAATTCAAAGATCTTGTAAAATCAGGTAAATTACTTCTAAAGACATCTACATAAATGGATGTGTGTTTTTTGTCACAGTGGGGCATTGAGAAGGGAGAGAAGCTTTGTCGACAGGATTTTAAACAGTCTGTATAGTCTATATATTATATGGTCACTAGTTCACAGAGCCTGAGGTTAACAGCTTTATAAACCAGCAATGCAAACTGTTTTCTTGTGTTTATCTGTTTCCCTAGATAATTCAGTTCTCCATTACTGTCACAATTTATTACAAGGACAAGCTTGTGTGGGTGTGTATGTATGTGTAAGCACTAAAGCAAAAATACATACCTACTCCCTTGATGCTGCTTAATTTTAGAAGGGTTTTATATTAGCACTTATTTCCCATCCAACTCCACATATACCATTTATTATAAGATAAGTGGTGAAACCGCTTTTGTCATTTTTAAAACGTGGTGGGAAAATAAGTTGTTGCAGTTAATCACAATTCTCAACATTGGTTCGTCTTTTCTAAAATGAAATAATTCAGTAAGAAACTGCCGTGGAAAACACATTAGTTTTGAATATACGATGGATTACAGTGTTCTGTTTTTTTCTGAAAGACGATAAATAAACTTCTTTTAAGTTCTGTCCCTCGGCTCAACACTGCAGATCTGAGGAATGGCTCTGTCATCTATGATAGAGGCTTGCACGGGTGCTACTGGATGTTTTTGTACCTGTAAATTTGTCTGTTCAACCAGCCCAATCATAAATTTGTTATATCTGGAAACGTTTAGAACAGGACTAGTTTTATACTGAACCAAACACAAGGTGTTTTTAAATAAAAATGTTGGGAAGAGACATTGTGAAGAGAATTCAAATACATCAGACAAGTGGTTCTCACTCAGAGAACACAGGTTACAAAATAACCCTGTGACTTGGTCAGTCACATACAATATGTGGGAGGATACATTTATATCCTAAAGCTCAATTGTATTAATGTCTAGATTAAATCTACTTCAGATAACATGATCTTCCTGTGCAATATTGTCAAAGAAAACCAATTACGATCATGTAATCCAAATGAATAACCTTGGTATGATATACATCGAAAATCACTGTACTTGCCTCTTAAGGTTTTGACACAGCAGAATGCATAATCACTGTTGAAAGCACTTTTGAGCAAAGCCATTAAACCCCTAAATCTCCTGTGACGCCTGCAAAGGATACATGTCTTCAGCTAAACTAACCCACTTGAAGGCAGACATAATACATGATACTCATGAAAATAGTCATCAGCATAAGGTGTCCTAATGAGGGACTCCTAATTGTACTGAAGGGGTTGTCAGTCTCTGGTGAAATACCGTGCAGAGTCTCTAACCCAATTCAGTATAGGTTGTGCCTGCAATTATGACATCTAATTAATCAGGAGGACACTTGTAAATGAGTGTGGTTCTTCGACAGATTTACTGATCAGAATTTGTCTCTTTATTTCTCACAGAAGAGTTTACTTGCTGCAATGACAAAGAGAGTTCTATGAGCTGGACAAAGCACCCAGGAGTTTGTTTAGCTGTTTTTTTCTTCACTGCTGGACACAAAGGAATGTTATTTGCAGATGGACACTGTGCAGTTTCCTCAAGAAAACACCACAGGCTACATTGGACAGAGTCACACTGTACAGACACTGAAAGCTAGAATAGCAAAAGGCTGCTGAAGTCAGCTTCTGGCACCGGAAGACAAAGTTGACAAGTCATTATACATGGGGCTTTCACTACCCGTGCCGGACCAATATCTTTCCATTTCTTCCGTTGTCATTGTGCGCTTATTTCTCAGGGATAAAGAGTGCCATATATTACTAACTGTTTGCTTATACAGGGCCCTGGAGCAAAGGGACGTCATGGGGGTTGTTATAAATAAATACTGGTGTTCTGGTGGCTAAAGTAAGACATTTTGGATGATGCACCACATTAGCATTCTGCTGATGTATGATCTATAAAGCCATGCAGTATCAGCCACCAGGTTGGTTGTGACTTCCAAACACCATGCAGCCGTGATGACCCTTTTGCCCTGCAACAGCTACGGAGTCGGGTGACCCTAATTACAGTGTTGGCTTTGCTGCCAAACCATCTCATTGGAAACCAGCCACAGCTTTGGCGACCCCAGGATACGAGCTGTTCCCGACGGAAAGCAATTTAATGCTTGGCTGCTTAAAGAACAAAATATATGCAGCCCAAGAAATCCCTTAGATACTGTAAATTAGAGCAGGGAAGCCTTATCGGAGGCCTGATGAGCCACCTGCCACCTTAACGGTGACATGAATACCCAACATTGCAGGAAGCTGTTGGATTCTGTGTCACGGCAGAACATATAGATTCCTGTGATGGGAAACTACTGAGAGAAAAGTGGTGCACTTGCAGTCTATTTGTGCGTTAAGAAAAAAAACACAAAATTAACCAACCCACCAATTTAGGATTATTGACTTTTAGACTGAGCCATGCTAATTTGCACATCTCATTTTGCCCAGAAACCCCACAGTAGGCCTATAGCGGTATACCTACTGTGCATCTGCTAGTTTGAGACAATTTGCTTAAAAATTGATTTCTTCAAAGATCCCAAGTTTTAAACTCTTCTAGTTTTACTTAAAGGGATAGTTCACTGAAAAATTTTAATTCCCCCATAATCTACTGATCACTGTGTCGATGGAGGGGTGGGTGAAGGGGTTTGAGGCTATACAACACTTTAGGAGTCTCAGGGGGGTTAGCAGTGCTTCAGCCAAGGTGACCCCTTCTTCAGACATCATAAAACAATTGAAAAAAAACACAACATGCTTCCATACTGGCTTGCTGCTCCCTTAATGTGAGTGACACCTAGCCACTCAACAAAATCTGTCAATGGCTGTCCTGGCTCCAAAATGGTGGAACGAGCTCCTCATTAACATCAGGACAGCAGAAAGTCTACACATCTTCCACCGCAGACTAAAGACACAGACTAGAGACATCTCTTCCAACTGCACCTTGGTTAAGAAGATGATAATAACCATTGTCAACTCTGGTGTGTAAATATATTTTAATAAAATTATGTAATGTTCTACTGTCTGTGTCATTTAAGTGTCCGTATGCACCAACATTCATTTTAAACTTGAAACGGGTTCATTAATACTAAGTTTTAGGCATACAGTCAACTACCAGAAGTAGCGATGGCAGCGGATGTAGCGATGCGATAGTGCACACTGCGCATGCCCTTTTGAAAGAGAGTGTGCAGTTTCCGATGTGTCTGTGAGAACATTAACACATTTCTGAGCAGGAAATCAGAGGACATTTACACTAAAATACTGTGTAAAGGATACCATTTTGAGTTTAATATGATTGTCTGCATTTACGGACACTTGGATCAAACCACAGGAGCAGAAGTAAGTGTGATGGTCCATTAGTGCTGAACTGAGCCAAGCAGCCGGTCAAATTTGTACTCTACATATTGCTGCAGAATCCGGGTCCAATGGAGGAGTGCTGGAACCAGCTTGCTCTGCCTCCATTAGCAGTGTTAATTAGCAGTAGAAAAAGCAATGTACCCTTCTTTCGAGGCAAGATTGCCTGGAGTTTTAAATGGGACTGCTTGGAACTGCAGATAAGGGACCAGCTGGAACATAAAGAGCAGCATGTAGGCACAGCATATGGAGAGATTATGGCTGCATATATGCTTTTTGCATTCAACATCAAGCCTTCAGAATTGGTTTATCCATCTGAGTGAATAAAAAAGTGTATCCGTAAGCCCCAACATAAAACAATATATTTGACTCGAAACTGGTCATTAACACAATGTTTTTAGGCTAAATGTCCTCTGATATCCTTGTCAAGAGGCACATTCGAGTGAGAATCACAACGAACATTTAAGCTAAAAACATTGTGTTAATGACGCCGTTTTAAATTAAATTTGAATAATAGGGCTTACAGAAACTTGGATGGCACCACAGGAGCAGTATGGAGGCATTTAATGTTTTTTTCCTGTAGTTTTGTCACATTTAAATAAGTAGTCGGCCAGGTACTTAAATTGTTATTGGATTTCGCTGCAACAGTGTTTGCCCCTAAAACTCCAAAAGAGTTTTGTAGACTCAAATCACCCACCACAGTGGAATGAATGAATTATTATTTCTGGGTGAACTATCCCTTTAATGCAGTGGTCGCCTAGGCGGCTGTGGCTGAGGGATAGAGTGGTCGTCCTCCAACCAGAAGGTCTGCAGTTCGACCCCCAGTCTGACCCATCTGCATGCCGAAGTGTCCTTGGGCAAGATGCTGAACCCTGAATGCCCCCCCCCCCATAGAATAACAGTGCTGTGAATAGATGCACTGTATGAATTTGTTTGTGAATGGGTGAATGTAAAACTGTACTGTAAAGCGCTTTGAGTGGTCATCAAGACTAGAAAAGCACTATATAATACAAAACCATTTACCATTTACCGTCAATAGCAATCTACCAGTCGATCTTGCAGTCTTCACTGTCTCCCCAAACTCTCAGGAGTCACTGGCTTTGTTTCGCACATATCAGCTGTGTGTCGGTTGTTTACACGGCAGAGTGTCCTCTGCTGGCGGCAGAGCAGCTGGATTATCTACTGCATTGCCTTCAAAACAAGTCGGTTTATTAACTAAACACCAGGACACTACGGTAGGATGACGCACATCTTTTCGTCTGTCAATAACAATCAAAGCCCCGTTAGAACCTTAGAACAAATGAATGGATTCAGAAAGTGGAACGCTGGAGTGCTTCTACTTTAAAACGGGTTGTAAAGTGTTGTGTCATAGACAGATAAACATTGTGTTCTACAGAAGAATAAACAGAGAAAATTATGTTTCTGCTGGGTTTTAATGTTTGTCTGTTCAAATTACGTTTCATTAATGGTTGCAACATCTTCTGTATGCGTTTCCAAATAAAAGCACAGAAATATTTGCAGGAGAAGAATATGCACGGTTTCATACTGTATAGTACTTGTATTTATTTGAGTACATGGGCCTACTTTCACACAAAGAAATAGTCAAATTTATGGCCATATTCAAGTCAAAGCCCATGTAAAAAAAACTTTGTTCTACAGTGTTGAACTGAAACTAAATATTGTGCATTGAACAGATGCTGTAAATATGAATTTATATTAATGTAAATATTGTTCATTGAATAGATAAAGTTACATCACTGCCTTTCTTTGTGTATATTTATGCTCGTACATTCAGCCTTTAACAGAAAATGCAAAAACAATTGAATATATAAGTGAGTTTCTCGGAAGATATCAGGCTTTAAAGCTAAAAAGATCATTAGCTGAACAATGATATTAAATAAATAGTACAATGCAAGAGCAGTACTGATGTACTTGACAGGCATTTTGGATGAATTCCCTGCTCACGAACTTCAAGAAAATTCTTTTTTTGTATGTTTTTGTTGTGTTATCTTACACCAGAGAAAAATAGATAAATTGCTAGTTTTAACTTGAAAAGGGAACAACTGCAGTGTCAATCTATATACCTGTGGTTGAAATACACATTAAGTTTTTCAAGAACCTGTTATAAAACAGGTTCTTGGAAAAATCCCAGCTGCATGAAAAATCAATATGTCTATATCGCTTCCAGCAACCTTTTTGCTGCCTTTGTTGTAATCGAGAAAGTTAATGCAGGTTCACTCCCAGTGATTAATATTGGAGTGGTAACAGAAAAATGTCCTTGTGAAGTACACTATACAGGGGTGGTTGAGGAGGAAATCCGCCCGGGTTGAGAGCTTCTCAGCTTGAACTAAGACCATGATGACCTTTAGATTGAAACAATGTCCTGGGGAGTCAAACCCATTAAGCACAGTAACTGTACTGGAGTGAGCCCTGAGAATCCATCTCCTTAGATTAGCCGACAGCAAACAGGCCACCGACTGGAGCCTGCCTTAGTGGAGTGACGCCTCGAAGCAGCCTCAACAATGTAATCCCATTTGCCCTCCAAAGACTGGCATTGTGTCTCCTTATATGCCTTTTAAAACTCAGAATAAACAAACACATGCACGCACAGACACACACACACACACGCACTCAGTTCTCAACAATCAGTCCCACGGAGACACCAGAATGAAAAGACTGAACAATTACACAGCAAAAAACTTTTAGTTTATTATGCCATGAAACAAACTGACTTGTTTCTTACATCTGTTATCGTATGTTTTAAACATGAATCATTATTTTGTTTTGTTTTTTTCTGACAAACATTTTTAGCTCTATAATATCGACTAAACATAATGTTTCGACAATCTCTCACAGTTTGTTTCTTGCAGTGAGAAGACATTATTCACCAAAGGGGATTGTTAACAAGTTACTATCTCAGTACTAATAGAGAGACTTGAAGGGCACTCAGTAGAGTGCATATCTCCGCCCAATCCTTAAATGATTCTCTGAAAAATCTAATTCACAATGTTTATGAAAGTGATCTGCCAACTGATCTTGATCTGCACCAACATTTTATAATTTTATATTTCATGTCACAAAAGTTCATTGTAGACGGTTGATTACTTTTTTTTGCGTAATCCTGCTAAACAACAAACAAACAAATACAGATAAAAACAACTTCCTTGGCTCAGGTAAAAGACAATATGGGAGAAAATGAAACACCCGTATCAGAGGCATTATCCTGTGCATTATAAGAACATAACACTCGACAGCTACACAATATCAAGAATCTCATGCTGTGATAAAATAATGAGCAATAAATATGCCCATTGACTTTTGACTTCCATCTTTTGTAGGGTTTGGGAAACTCATTGTTAATGACAATCGCTTAGGACCAAATCTTTATAGGATTATTCCTGATAGTGTGTGTTGCTGGTAATGCAGGCATTTAGCTAAATAAACTTTTACCGTTTGTGCTTTGTCCAATGAGCATGAACTACAAAGAAGAACAACAATGGCGGCCATATCGATTGAAAGGGGGAGTAGGCACTTATCGCCATCTACATTGCTTGGTTCAGCGTTTGTACCATTTTGTCATTTTTGTGTTATTGTCTGGACGGAGATATTTTAATTCCACATGTGACTCCAATATTCAACGACAGGTCAGGTCACCACTTCTCAGCCAGAATGTTCTTTACCCCTTTGTACTCATTCATTGGACAAGCCTGGTTTGCATCTACTGTTTTCTGAAAGTCTTGTTTTTGTTCTTGCCCACTTGCCTCCTAACCATTGTCTTTTGCATCGGCCAGGATCAGCTCAAAGCCTGGAACCTGTCACACTCAACAACAGCAACAAAAAGAACAAGCTCTGGATGCCTCTGGTCTGTACCCTGGCATCTATACACCGACTGTTTTCACCCAACTTGGTTTGAAAGTTTTCCTTTGTTATCAGTCAGCCTTCCCCTTTTACATGTCTTCAAAGCAATTTCCCTGATGTCATTCAACACTTGTGTTTCTGTAATCCTGCTCTGCACATTGAGTCCAGCCATTTTGCAATGTTTATCTGTGGAATAGTCAAGTTTTTTACATTGCACCACAGTTTTTAAAAGATGTTTAAATTATGGATGATGAAGTGTATGAGCTTCACATCCACTTTGTTGGTTATTATTAATAAAAATGTTGTTAACCTTTGTGTTTTTACTGATATGGTGGTCAGCGATTCTTGAGACACGGGACAAAACACATCGTGCAGTCAAAAGTATTTTCAAATGTAGATGGAATGAGGGATTAATAATATACTGTATTCAACATAATTATCTTCTTCAATTTAATGTAATAATTATTATGTATCAAATATTTGACACTGTCTTCAAAGAAAGGGTTCAATCATTTATGTGCAATAAAATGGATTAAAAAAGATTATTGATTAAAAAGAGCTTGTTTCATAAAAAGAAACACTAAATAATATCTCATATCAGAGCAAGGTTCTTTTTCAATGACATATGCATATTTCATGAGGTTTCACAGTTGTGTCTGCTCTTTTTGTCAACACTGTTAGACATAAATTATAATGTAATAAAATCAGACAATATTAGGGGAAGCAGTCACTCTTAAGGACCCATTTTCACAGTCCACCTGTGCAGAGTTTATCCATGAAAGACAGGATCAAATAAGTGTTATAGAGTTTTTTAAATATTAATGTTCATTGTTGAGAATGTTAAGATCATTTGATTTTCCTGAAGTAGGTTCTATTAGAATGTAGTATTAAGCTGAAAAGAAAATGGCTGCTACATGAACCCCATTTGTTTTGTTAATAAAATCCCTGTCTATGTAAACTCCATCACATTTTCGGAGGGCAGATTACGGAGTTCACGTTCATTGGGAACTAAATTGAGTCAAATGTAGAAATATATGATTTGTTTGTCTAATAATTGGTATATATATGTGTGTGTGTGTGTATATAGATGCACTCCCTCTCTAGTACAGGAACATATGATCAATAATATTGAGTGTTCTTCTTGGGTTTTTTAGTACAGCATGGCTAGGCAACAACTGTCACTGGAGGAATGTAGAAGGAGGAACAGAGAATATCAAAGAAGCAGATAGAGGAAATCAGTTCACAGGCAGAATTAAAAGAAGGATTTCTAAGACAGGAGGCTGCTGAAGAAAATGAGGCAATTTTGTAATGAGCTAAAACAAGTTAGCCATTGGAACCCAAATTCAAAACGAAACACACTCTGCTATGTAAATTCTTTATAAACAACATATTTATTTATTGTTTTGTTTGTTTTAATGTAATTGAGTCATCCAATGTATTTGAGAGCTAAAATGTTTACAAATTAATGTTTTGTCACCATTGTCAGATATGGATCAACTCTGTCAGGTCCATGTCACATCCGTAAAATTTATATTTTGAGAATATTTCAGTATGATATTTCAGATCTTTTGAGGATTAGTTTGTGATATATGAAAATGTAATCTCTCTCCTAACATGAGTTAGTTTTTAAAATTTAAAACCATTTTGATAGCTGTTTCAGGTAATGTTATATTTCTTTCCAGTCAAATAAAATGATAATGATAATAAAAATACATATTGTTATTAAAGGTCTGGCATAATGTGAGTGAAAATGTAACTGTGTTTTTGGTGTCTGATATTGTTGGCTCAAAGTAAAAAAGCAAATGCAAAATGCAAAAACGAATTTAGTTAAAAAAGAGGAAAGTTTGGAGGCTGTATCAAAGCATAGCTAAGTAGCTTAGTGCATGCTAGATAAATACATGTAGTTTAAATTGTCTGAGTTTAAGGCTTTATATTTTCTGTAATGGATCCTATTTTGTGCCACTTCCCAAGAATCAGTGAGGTAATAGTGTGTCTGCTTTTTATGTCCAAGTGTGAAAGGTCAAGCTAAACCAAACTCAAATTGCAAATGAGGATGTTTTTTGTTAAAACAATACAAACAGTTGCATACATGTGACAGCTGGAAGCGTCCTCGCTGCCTCATCACAAGCGGCAGCTCTAGTATTTTCACTTTGATGGCCCCACTGTGTCTGTAGTGTAGACCATACCAAGCAAAGCTGTGCCTGTGTTTGTTGTTGAGCGGTCGCGGCCCGGGTTTGTCTCAAAGTGCTGAGTATATTTACCCTTCTATCCAGTGCTATGCTTTGTTGCACTCTGTGAAACAAGGTAGAATTCAATTACATGGTGGCCGAGGCCCTGACAAGGGCTTACTCTAGTTTCAATCACCCCACAGGAGGATGTGTGGATGAGGAGAATTGTAGCTCCAGCCACCGCACTGTGGACCACCAGAGGGGAATGAGGCATTTGGAGGCGGTTAGAGGATGGTGGTCAGCGGCACAGAAAGACGTGACAGAGCTGAAATCCTGTTTGTCAAAAAAGTGTAGGCAAGTTAAAGAACTTTACTTTTATACTCCAGAGTCATAAAGAACACCAATACTGCTTTTGGCAACTGGAATCTGCATGTTTTAGTTTATGTAAAAGCAAATATGACATTTAAATGGTGCACTGCACAAAATGGAGGCAAAAAAACATCTGTTTCAGTGCTTCCATGCCAAGGTTTAATGACTTTTCATTATATTGCCTTTTTATTTCTTTTTCAAAGATTCTATAATCCACGAGTGCTTCTGGGACCTGTAAGTCACAGGATGTGTGCACCGCAGCCATTGCTGATGGCTGTCTCCAAGGACCCTGCCTGTGCCAAGAGCAAATGAACAGCCTCTGACAAAACAAACACCATCAATCCTCATATGATCCTCAAACTTTTCATTGAGTTCAAAATTTTCTTGTGAAAATTTCTGTGGATCCAAGGCTGCAAAGACAATTTAAGGCAGTAGTCAAGCAGGAGTCAACATTGATAATTAATGGGTGGTGATAGGAGAGGGGGGGTGACACGGGAGCTGTGTAAACTTAGTTTGTGAAGCCCCTATGTATTTCACTTTATTCCTCTCAATAACGCATTGTGTTTGTCTGCAGTCCTCGGGGCTGGACTGGATCATTTAACTGCTATTGTCCCCAGTTCCTTTGGGAACTCTTTTGTGTGTGTGTGTCCTGTCTGCCTCATTGTGTATGCAGCCTGCAAATGATATTTAAGGGTAAAGCCTACAGAGGGATGTTGTGATGACAACACAAACATACCGCAAGAGGCAGAAACACAGTGAGAAATATGGCAGACAATTAAAGGAAGATCCTGTGATAAAAGGCTCATGACGCTGCTTATTAACACTAAATATAAAGAAGAAGCTGAGAGTGAAATGGTACACACACAGGATGCATTCGGAAAGTCTAAATAATTGTCTTTCCATAACAACCTTTCCTTGACCCAATCAAAGACGTAACGAGGTCAAGGAAAGGTTTGAAGCAGAAGCCATGAGGAGTTAGGAAAGGAAAACCACGTTGCAGAGAAAATCAGACTCCACATATACTTTTTTAAACCAACTTTTTTTAAATGGAAGATACACAGACTGTATGGTAGTCTGGGCCCCTGGTAAAGTCTCCTGTTCTAAACAAAACGACACCTTCTGAGAAAAGACATTTAATGTTTTCAGCTCATTAACATGCAAATTTAATCATCACATGCTCACAGAAATAAACAACAAAAATAGAATTTGATTGAAAATAAAAAATTAAAAAACAGGACTGAATATTGAAATAAAATAATATGAGTAATAAACGTGGAGAAATAATATTATAAGTGTAGAACAAAAAAATGTATTGTGTCCATTCCGCAATAAATGGATTGAAATAACCTCTATACCTTTATTCAGTTCTGATGATGACATTGTGAACTACAAATTGTCTGCACTGTGTTTTTATTTCTCAGCTAAAACACTCTGTTGGCTTCAGACCTGAGATGTTGCAGTATTGACAGTAGTTCTCTCACCATGTTTCTAGTTTAAAAAACATAAAGCAGTGTATATGGTGATGATCGGCTTCTCAGGCTGTACAACCCAATTGAACACACATTTCTGCCTCCTTGAAAAACTGGAAACAGAATTTTTCTGTTTATCCAGCCTGAGCAGATACAACTGGATATCTGCTCATTTTCTGACTCACGTGTTCTTTCTTTGGACTCGTTTCAACCAATACTCAAGCAACTCTCCCGAGGCCTGATCACAAAATAACCAAGACTACAAAATGTGATGTCAGCAGAGGGCATAGCCCACAGCTCCACCATCAACTGTTGTTTTTTAGCTTTCAATTCGAAATGGGGACTTTCTTTGTTTAAGTTTGCAAAAGGTTTTAACAAAACAAAATACCTTAGGGGGCAATCTGAATGTAAGCAGTACAATGCAAGAGCAGTTGTCTGCAGACTTAGCTCAGTTCAGGTTCAGTACCAATTCTTCCTATGTTACTATAGAAACACAGTCCAAAAATTGAGCCGGAATTGAAATTGCCAGTGGTTGACTCAGTAATGCTGAAAATGCCCCGTGCATCACTGCTGCCATTTTTGGTTTCCAGAATGATTGCCACATTCTGATTCACCCCTTTAAAAATATTTATATTCACACTGCAGCACTCTCAGGAGCTAGGCTCCAATAATTCAATTCCAAATGCATTCTGTTTTGGCACATAAACCCATCAAACACTAACACTGTTTCCTGCACATTATGGACACACACCTTTGTATTCTGCCTGTACTCTTCCCCTACAATCTGCTCCCTGTCTCTTCTTACTACTCATCTATCGATGCTTGGCTATGGTCACTGCATGCTGGCCTGGCCACAGCCTAATCGTGCATCTCACAGGCTCAGCAGGACTCGGGCAATCTGAGGGCAGCACATTACCCTAGACGTACTTTAGTGGAGCACAGCAGCCTGCATGCCATATCTGCAGAGAGGGAAACCACTGGCATTTGGCCCGTCATCTGCTTTCAGCAGTCTTTTAGCTCTGTAAAGTCATTTTGCTCTAATGATTTCCTTGCACATGTCTCGATTCATCAAAGACTCTTGTGATAACCATAGATACTGTCTCATTAATAACCTACTTCCTAAAGAAAAAGTAATAATACGATTCCAACAAGAGTCATATTGGTAAAGCTTTCAATTCAGCCATGACTGCACTAAAAACACAAACGTGTAGAACCAGGAGGGCATTCAAATTTGATGAACTAGGTCATGATATATGAAAACGCTGATAAGTTGGATGTTAATAAGCTGCCTATGGGTGGATCAAGCCTGTAAGTGAGGTGAACCTCCCTTTTGCACTGTGTGTGTGTGTGTGTGTGTGTGTGTGTGTGTATGTGAGTCAATTGCTGAAGCTGCTCATTATGAAACAAAACTGGATGTTTATAGTTTGCACAGAAGGCAACAGATGGATAGGTAAAGCATTTACACAGTAATGAATAGTAATCATCCACTTACTGATTAAATATATATTTTTTATAAAAAAATTATATATTCAATAAAAAGCTCTCAATTTACAAAACAGCACTAAATAATGTTATCAAAGATAAAAATGTAAAATATGCCCAGTTTCTATTGTATATTCACTCAACAAAGTTCACTTAAGACTTAAATGAGGACATTTTCTGAAGTTTTTCCCTCTATAATGAAACAGACTTGCATGATAATAAATGCAGGAACTGTCCATGGTGCTTACCTCCATCTCTCAAAGCTGTTGTTTATTCTCAATAATCTATTGGTGTTAGGGACATAATGAACTGAGTTCTCCATAATAGCCTGCTGTCGGCCCAATGGCCAGTCATTAAAACATTTCCAACCGACAAATTTCTTGTTTCAAATCCCATCACAATAATTTTTATAACCTTACAACATTATAACTATAATCTTTAACCGTTGAGAGACTTAAGTCATCGGCCATCTGGAACGTATGTTATTTGAGAATTAAATGAGCAAACAGCACTGCTCACAACACCGATTTTAAGATGAAACTGTTTTATTCTGAGCTTCTGGTGTCAATAGCCTGGTCTGTATCTTCTGGTCAGAATAATTTATTCACCCATAAATACCTCCTGAATGATGAACACTGTAAATCCTTGACATGAATCCTGAATCTTCACTGAAAAAACTCGATTGAAGGCCAATTGAGCTAATGTAAGTTGTAGCTTGGCTAACAGCCTCCAGACCCAACTGGTGTCCAGTATCCTTCAATTCCCCTTGAAGTCAAGCTGCACCAAATATCACACACGCGCTCTTTTCATCAAGAGCCATTAATTGTTTTCTGGGAAAACGTTGAAAATGTCTCAAAATGTTAAATAAAATAAAATAATAAACCTGGATCTGCCCACTGATTCAAATCAATGCCAAAATTGAACTATACCACATCCTTCCATCAAGTTTCATGGTAATTAGGGCTGCTCGATTATGGAAAAAATCATAATCACGATTATTTTAGACAATATCAAAATCACGATTATTTAAACGATTATTAATATGTGCCCTCATTCTGAAGTCTATGCATTATTTTTTATATCACCTCCGGGTTCCGGTAAACACAGATGATGGCTGCGTGTCTTATTCCTCAGTGAAACCAGGATATCGGTGCCCGGTTATTCAAACCCTTAATGATGGCAACCCTAACACTCTATTACCGATTGACTGTCACGCAGAAATGCGGGTCCGGTCTGACCCGTCTCAATAAATCAACCTTCAACATTTCTATCAATTTTCTACACTTGTGCAGGGATCCAGAGGAATGGAATTGATCTTAGTATGCACTGTGACGCGTTAGACCCAGAACACTCGCACACTGACAGACAGAAATCACAGGCATGTACACAGGGAGATAATGCTCCACAAAGAAAGAGAAAAGACAGTTCTAACTATGGAGGTTCCGCGCTGCACATTGCAATTTTCTTGTGTGTGTGTGTGTGTGTGTTTGTGTGTGTGTGTTATCCTGTTAAAAGCGTATGTTTTCGCTATTTAAAGAAATCAATTCTGTTATTACAGCACCAGAATTTCTCGCAAGACTTCAATTGATCCAATCAATACTCGTATGGTACTTAAACAGGAGTTAGAATCTAACAATATCAGAGCTGGCCTGGCTTCAAAATAAAGACTTGTTCGATGTAATAGTCCAACCCACTTTGAGCACAGAGATGTTAGATGAATAACATGTTTGTGGGGCTCTTTTGAGAGTGACAAGAGAAAGGCGGAACTTGAAAAGAGGTTGGGAGTGCTAATGAGCCTTATTTTAACAACACAATGCAGCTATGAATATTTAACAGCTCGTCTCCTTTATGTTCCACCAAAATATAAAGTCTGATGAATTCACTACTCGGAGTGAAAAATTATCTGCATAAAGCGGCCCTTGCCAGGAAGCAGCTGTATTATATTTTTGGACAGTTTTTACGGTTGCTCTAAAACAACACCTCTACATTTCTGTAATTCTGCACTAATAGTGTTATTTCTAAAATAAGTGGCAGCACACACACACACTGACATGTTGATTACTTGTTGGTGGCTGTGACACGATGCCAGCAAAAAAATTACAAACTAAACAAATAATGCTTTAAAGTCTGTTTTGTTCTCGAAATAAAATCGGTCAAACATCAGCTCACTCACATCTTCATTTCTCCTTCGTGAAAATGGCCTGTCATTCATTCATGAATAATGATGGCTTCTCAATTAACCTTTCTCCACACATCCAAAGAGGACAAGTTTCAAGGTAGTCGGAAAGAGCCTCTGCAAGGGTCCCATGGACTCACTCTTCGTTGCTAGGCAACAGCAAGAGCACCGATCCTTTTTCAGGAAATAACTTCACTGTCCACAATAAATAAAGATGGAAGGAGCACACCATGAACCTCTTGAGCAGGGTTAAGTCGCTGGGAATAACACTCGGCAAACATCAAGTAGTGCAGCTGCAAAGGCCAGAGAGTTGTTTATGTTTGGTAATTAGACTCTTTACTCACAGGACACAGAGCAATGCACAGCATGTCTGCAGTTGTCAAAAGGTTTACAGAATAAGAAAAGGCTCATTTCACTCCTAATGATGCCTAATTAAGATCAAATTATTAATTGGTGTAAAGAAAAAAAGGAATTGTTGAATGCTACATTCAGGCTGTGTCCTTCATTTTCATGTGAAAAATGTGAGCAAACACCCTCAGAACAGATCAAAAGGCTACTAGACTACTAACAATAGTAGTAAGGACTCCTTATCAAAGACGCCTGGCTTTATCTCATTAAAACAGGCACGAAAGACGGGGAAAAGCTCCAGCTCCAAAGGGAAATGAAACAGTTTTGCCCATATTTGCTTTGTTACTTAGCTAGAAAAAGCTCAAATTAATTACTCTCATCTTCCTCTCTCTATTCATTATTCTGGCTGTAAACACATTAGTCAAATGAAATGTCTCTGTGCGCACCTGGCTTTCTTATCTTTTTTGGGCTGTGGACAAAAAGGGTGGCTCGGCTTTCCAACATGCTGAAAGCTTAGTGTTAAGGAAACCCAGTCCCATTTACGGGATATGGTACCTGCCACCTCCTCTACCGATAGCCGCCTCCCAGGAAGCCTTAATGTATGAGATTTGTCAGTGTCAATTTCCCAGCTAATCTCTCTGGTCCACCTCGCTACTGCCTCTGCCGCCCATTCATTCTGTTGCCCTGTACCTTCCTGCTCTCCCTATCCCACGCAGGGTGGAAAGTCAACTGGAAGCCGAGGGAAAGTAAACGTATCAGTGGTAACGGAGGCTGCAGCAACCAGCAGAGTTCATACACATCCAAGGAAAACTGTACAGCTTTTATACTGACTTGTTTGGGCTGTGGGTCGACGTGACACAAGATCTGAGTACTATCTCATTTTAAAACCCGGAAAATAAAACAGGATAGATCCAATGATACAATGGAACATATTGAGATATAAACTCAGGTGTTCTTTCACTTCCAAAATGCTATGATTGACCATAGTGAACATTATTGCTGCCAATGAACAAGACAGATTCTTTTTTATAATAGGATACAGTTGGATGTACAGGCAACTACAGAAAATAATTCAGTTTTTGAAGGGAAAAATGTACAGTGTTTCCATGGTAATATTGTATCTTTGACCAATATGTCAGAGCACCTGACCAATATGGATTTTTAGGAGCTAATTCCGATAACATTATGGCATTAAGCCAATATGAATATATATATATATCCCAAAGATTTGCCATGATTTCTGTAATCTCATTTAAAAAAACTTATGACAAAAACATTAATGTGAGGCTTGAAATGTTTCAGTTTAATCTTAAACGTTTAATAAACAACTATGAATAAAAAGAAAGCACAAATACAGCCAAATATAGAGAACTTAAATTACGAAAGTAGACATTTTTACATAAAACAAATAAAAATAAAAGTTTTCTGCATTAATCTGCCAAATAAATCTTTTCATATTGGCGCATATCAGATAACATTTACTCCTATATAACTTTGTGTTTGAAAGGTCAATGTCATATCGGCCAAAGGATAAATCCTTAAAAATATTTTTTTACTTAATCACATAACTACGTCCTTATTTTCTGCAGGATAATCTGTTACATTTCCACAGATTGATCACATCCTTCTTTTACACACCTGCATATTAGAATGTGTTGGAAAGGTAAATATTTTTGTGCCTTTCAAATGTATGTTTTAAGTAGATGTTTTTGGTTGTTCAATTCTTTCATCATTATTACATTAGAACATGTCATCCCATGTTGATGTAGATGATAGTGATAATAATGTGACAGTGCCACTGCAACAAGGTGATGCACAGTGCTTGTTCCACTTGTCTCCTTACAATGTCAGAGAGCTGTAGTCAACCAGGTTCCGCCACCATGTTATTCACTGCTCTGAGTCTCCAACACAAAAGAGGTTAAAAGCTGCTTATCAATAGAGAACGAAAAGCTTTTTGTTAAAAATTAATTACTTCTGAATAGCAAGTGTTAACTACTGTTTTAACAGTCAGGAAATATCATCACTCAAGAGCAGAGGAAGTATTTATTAAAGCAGCAGACTGGAATTTGGCAGACAAAGAGGTGGTGTAATTTGCCTTCAGTTCTGCAGTAAGCAAAATGCAAATTTAGGCCACATTAAGAAAGCCCATATTTTCTGCTCATTACTGTTAGACGCTGGCACACTGGACAGCCTCTTGGCCAGTAACATCAGCCTTCAGCATCAATTACTTAGAATAATTCTCCAAAAATCGAACTGAAGACTGTGAATTACAATACCTTTTGATATCAGAATATGACATTCAAAGAAGGCGAAACATCCTCCACGCAGCAGCTCTGTGGCAGATTCTGGTACTTTCGGAATTTCAGACAATTTGTCTAGTCAATCTGTTTGGGAGTTACCTTTTTTAATTTTTACATAAAAGTAATATTTCTTCAGTTTGATTAACAGACAAAACACAAACAGTACTATCAGGCAGCACGTTGATGCAGATTTTCACATCATGGTTTTAATGGCAAACTGATGACCCTGGATGCAATGATCTCTTTCCTTATGCAACTGTTGGGACATGGTTTTTGTGCAAACCACAGGCCTCCTTTCAGTCAAACTTGTTACAAACATGCCGCATGTGCTGGAGTGGACTCAATCCCCCAAGATGCAACAGGTTCCATTGATCTTTGAAAGTCAAGGAACTCAGTCTCCCAGAGGATGTAACAGGATGCTGCATGTCCTGGGGTCAGGGCAATATCACACAAAGGTGTCAAGAGCCACCAGGGTCAACTCCTATTGGTCACTCTGGTCCAAGACCTGTGAGGTCACCGGGGCCAATATAAGGAGAGGTCTCCCCAAGATCTTTCTCTTTCTACAATCCTTCGAAGGCCAGCAGGCTGTCCAGCCTCTCTTCTCCTACATCGCTAAGGGGGGGGCCTGGCTGATCCAGCTTCTTTCTCTAACCAACCCACAACCAGAGGTCAGAGGTGCAGCTCCCCTGCCCACACTCTTCAAGGAAATCTCCTCGCCCTTCAAGCTCTACCGAACTCCTCGTAGCGACGCGATGTCCTGCAGGAAAACTTCAACCAGCACCTGAGCACACGGCTCGACAGAATTGCGAATGCAGAACTCTACGACCACAAAGCCAGGAGACGTCACAGAACTGCAAACTGAACAGCAACTTCTTTTCCTCTTTCCCTCGGACTGGTAACATAATCTGGGCTTGATAATTATACTACGCTAAGCAAGACTGGTTATTTGATCGGTGTGTGTTTATAAGTTTGATATATGCTGTGATGTTGTAGGTATAAGTTAAATGAAGGTTAATGGCAGTTAGGCTCGCCACAGGCTTTGTCCCTGACTATCATTATCTGATTAACATACACACAGACACGCATAGCATCTCACCTAGTTAAACCTTCCCCCTCAGCCGTAAAGCGACGGCCATAAAGCAACCTCAGAAGAGGGGGGGGGGGCTCTTATCTGAGGGACCATTTTTAAAGCATGCTAATTTACATTCACACACACACTCACACACCTCCTAGTTAGTTAGTTTGATTGTTTAGTAACTTGTGTTTTTATACTTTATTATGTTCATAATAAATGTTCTTCTGTTCTGACATTAATATTGCATAAGTGAATCTTGCCAACCTACACTGGTTACACTGCTAAGAACTCCATAACCTTCATTGTTCATTATATAATCTTTAATGGTAAAATATTGAGATTTCTAATTGAACTAGATCTAAATGAGACTGATCTTAATCAATAAATTGGCTATCTTTTCCCTTCTATGAAGGGTGGTGCCCCGCGAGAACTTTAACCAATTAAAGTTATGATTTAATATTAATATTTTAAATATTAATGTTTTACATTTTATTTTGATAACCAAATTTATTGAGTGCCTAAAGGCACACCATTCTATGGTAACTCTTTTTTAAGCACTATTGCACAACACAACATATGCAGAGGGAAAAATAATCAATCTAGTGTGTGGGTGTGATTGTGTTGAAAGAACATTTTAATCCCTTTCAGCTTTGACTTTTGGGGATTAAAACAGAATCAGGAATTAAGCAGAAATATACATTTAAATGTTCCTATAACAAAGCAAAGAGATTTTTTATTTTTGCCTAAATACACATTATAATATTTTGGCTTATGGTTTGTGTCATAGAAGATAGCAGGCACATTTTACTCGTCAGTATGTGAAGCTGATATGTTATATCCTTTCAAAAGGAACTACAAATGTCCTTTTAAAGAGGAGTAAGTAAGTGGGATAGTCTACATAACTGTAGGGACAAAGGCAGCAGCCTGAAGATTGATGATCTGCTGCAGCTCAACATGTGGCTGAGAAGTAAAAAGGAAACACTTTAAGGGACAGTTTGACATTTCAGGAAAATTCCTTCACAGGCTCTCGTACTGAATTGGATAGAAAAAATCGATTGGCCACGGTGTTCATATTTGTAAAGTAAATATGAGTCAACAGCCAGCAGCTGGCTAGCTTAGCTTAGCATAATCGTAGGAAGGTAGGAATGTTTTAACTTGTGAGCCTAACAGCTGGATAATAAATGTGTTGTATCCCCTCTTTAATGCAAGGCTAAGCTAATAGGCTAGTGTTGGTAGATTTATATACCGAATAGCGTTATGTATGTGTGTGTGTGTGTGTGTGTGTGTGTGTGCCTGCGTGTGTTTGTGTATCTTGCAGTATCTCAGTCTCACCTCGACATTAAGAGTATCTGGCTGCATTCCATTAGATGAGTAGGATCCGAAAGGAGTCTTCATATGGCCACCATGTCGCTGCAGTGTGTCAGCTACAAACACAAAAAGAGGACAACATGACAAAAATGTACCAAAACACAGGTGGTTTTAGGATTAAATAAAAATCTCAATGTGTATCTGATAAACAGGATATTATGTTCGATCACTATGTTAGTCTTTGCAGCCACATTTGGGGCTTAGCATGGTGACATACAAACGTTTCGCAATAACGCAGTTCTGTTTATTACCATTTAGTGAAATCATATTTGGATAAAATTACAAATTGTTACTGTGTCCTTCCAATCAAGTATTATAAATAAAAACAAACAAAATGAGCCCTTCACGTTAGCCTACTGTGAGCTAAGCATGTCTGATGCAGGAAACTGTGTACCAAAGTTTCTTTGTTATATTTGAATGAACAATCTTGTTAAAAATATGATGGTATTCAAATCGGCGACGGTTACTTTCCGTTTAATTGCATTATCAACTAGTAGTTTAACCTGTGCAGGATCCTAAAGGTTAGAATCCTCTCGTTCAGGCTTTTTCACTTTGTGTTTATTTGTTTGACGTTAATATATCTGAAATCCTCTAAGATAAGTGACTTCTGGCAGCCCCGCTCTGTGCTGTAATTTCAAAATCTTTCTCTGCGTGGCACATTGATTTATTTCCCACTAAGCAAAAAACCCATCAATTCGCTGCATCTGACATTATGGCTCGTTCAAGGCTGTCTGGGGAGAAATTATCATGCTCGGTGATGTCGACGAGTTAAACCCATAGAACAGATGCATGCCTGATGCTGAATTCAAAGCACAATGAAACATGTCGCTTCAAAGCACAGCGGCCTCTCCAGAGACAAACCAAGATACAGAGCAGCGCTCTGCACAATTCAGGAAGTCGTCTACAATCCAGAGGAATCAATTAAAGAGAGGCTTTAATTATATATTATCCAAGCTGTGCTGGTGATCATTATGTGTGTCTGAAAATACATTCAAATGACATCAGCTGTCCTGTCCAGAAAGAAACTTCTTCCTGATTTTGGAATCATCTTTATAAAGTAAAATGGTTATTTCATTTTGACAACGTTAAATTTTCACGCAGCAATACAATTGTGTGTGAATTAACCTTCACAAGTCATTTATTTGTCCTTATTTCACACAAATCCAACATCAGGTCGCAAGACCTGGACTAGAATGAGCCAAATGGGCTTTTTCAAAGAGCACATGTTAAAAAAAAAAGATTTCCAAGTTCATATGTTCCGCATTTGATCCTCATTCATACTATGGTGATAAAATCACTGCAGCTTTATGCTGTATAT
This sequence comes from Platichthys flesus, assembly GCF_949316205.1. Taxonomy (NCBI): domain Eukaryota; kingdom Metazoa; phylum Chordata; class Actinopteri; order Pleuronectiformes; family Pleuronectidae; genus Platichthys; species Platichthys flesus. Next base: position 25,248,086 of record NC_084950.1, on the reverse strand, counting down.
TACAATATAATAATCCCACTAAATTGCTTTGGGAATTGTTTAAATGGGCCAAACCAAAACAGTTTTCCAATAAATTCCTGAGCCACGTCCAAACTAATGTAACAATAAGACTGTGCTGCACTAACAAACAAAACACAGGACGGGAAGCTGACCCTGGAGACTTGTTTTAGTAACCCATTGTCGCATGATACAAGCATCACAGCAACTTAAGCACAGTAACTGAGAAGAACATGCAACCTAAATTTATGAAAAGCCACGAACAGCAGACAAAACACTTATGGATCATTTCAGCTATTTTCACACATATGTAAATTAACATTTAGCTCTGGAAAGGTCATTTTTACCTTTTCAAGCTGCAGCACTTTCCATAATAAAAAAAGCTAATGATGTGAAGATGTTAGGGGAACGTTTGATCAAAACTAGTTTAGAGGGACTTTTCTCATGGATTCTTGTTAAATACTATTCTGCTGACAACACGTATACGTGCATATGAGTTCCACACATAACAAACTGTAAACCTGTAAGGTATTAGCATGATAAAGGGAAAAACATTAACGCAGCGTGCCTCACACTATGGCTTAATTCCTGTTCCCCTAAAATAGTAGAAAATAATGTCAGTGTTGTTGTAAACACAAGTACAAATCCCTGCTGTTATGGCAGCCATACTGAGAGACTTGTGATGTTTCACAGTCATTTCCATTCCACAGCCGGCATTTGCATTTGTTTGATTTCCAGCAGCAGTGCGCGGTGCCTCTTTGTGCAACAATAGAGACACAAATAAATTAAGATCCATCCTTCCTGGCAGAGATTAGTTATCTCCCTACTCAAGCTGTCTGAACTTTCGAAAACACAGCTTCAACTTATTCATTGCAATTCCCACACATGTCGCCCACTGCCTTGACAGTAAAGATTACAGTCTGCTGTATGCCTGTGCATGTTTCTGTTAAATATCACTCTCATATTGCTGCTAATAAAGGATTTGTTTAGCCTACTTTGGTGAGCAGATAGCAGATGAATCATTGTAATATATTGCACGCCTATAGCTATAACCCCGCTGCTAATCCTTCTGCAGAAAATCAATTTCTCACATTGGCATCGACTGCCCCTAGGAAGACAAATCACAAAAGTAGTCAAAGCAGCGATCAGAATCAAACAGACTGGAAGAAGATGGAACAGAGTGGAAAGCCTTGTGTACAATCTGTAACAAGTTGCTGCCAAAAATGACAACAGGCAATTTGACTCTCATCAGCCTCTTGAAAAGACAAACAGGATATGATTAGGATGATTAAGATGAACAGACACAAAAGGCCAATGGGGTGAACATGGCTGCAGATAATGAAAGGATTAGGGAGTGATTCCCTTATTTCTTTTTAATACCAAAATTATCTGGTATATGCAGGTTTTTAATTTAAAGTTAAAAATAAAATAAAGTTGTAATGTAATTAATACATTTTTAACCCAAACTATAAACATGAGGTTATTATTAACCCTACCTATGAACAATAGGTTATTGTTCAACCTAGCCCTAACTATAAATAGGTAATTGTTAAAAAACCCAACTATAAACAACAGGTTATTGTTCAACCAAACAACAGGTTATTGTTAACCCTCACTATAAACAACAGGTTATTGATAACCCTAACTATAAACAAGGGTTTATTTTCCATCCTAACTATACACAACAGGTTATTGATAACCCTAACTATAAACAACAGGTTGACTTGTACAGGTGCAATGAGTAGAAAACGTCACTTATCGTAAGATAGTCAGGTGCGGCGAGGAAATAAAAAAACTTTAGCAAAAGAGAGTGAAGGATCTGTAGTGAGCAGATGAGCACTGACCCTATCTGACCCACTTTTCCCTGATTTATGGTTTATGGTCCCTCAGCAGACACAGCTTTGTTCTGGGGGGCCATAAGTCTCCCGCACCTCAGAGCCGATCAGCTGACCCTCCAATCCTGGCAGCCGGCCCCTCACGCACAGCCCCGTCCGCCAGCGAGCTCTCAACACAAAGCAGAAATCACCCGAGCCACAAGCGCAGACCAGTTAATCACAGCGAGCAGACAATGGTATGAAATAGAGCCAAGTGAGCCGGGCAGGCGATTCATCGCAATCGCTAAAGAACTCAAACAGGACAGCTGAGGTTTACCTGTTTGGTAACCTCTGCTCTGAGCAGAGGGGGAAACATTCTTTCCTGAAAAGTGAAATGAAGTTCTCACAGTTTGAAATAAGCCAGCAGGAGTTTGCGTAAGGAAGACAGAGCTGAAATGAAAACACAAACATGACACAATGACACAGTTTTGTGTGTATGCCTCCTGCCATCTTTGAAATGTGGTAATAATTATGAGACACATTAATTGGTGTGATGAACGGAGCAGCAGCAACTGGTGAGAGGGTTAAGAAGTTGTATCATCAAAGAGGTAAACATTGCACACCCGGCTCAGCAGGTACACTGCTGCAGGGGGGAGCACTGTGTGTCTGCGATGAGTTATTTCTTCTGTATCAGACATGGTAGCATGTCCAACTGTCAGTGTCAGGAGAATGATGGAAGAGAAAAAACAGAGGACAGTGCTCGATGTGGACGGAGTGGTAGTGGTGGTGAATGGGGGGGGTTTGATTTGAAAGGGAGGAGACAGGCAGCATGAGAGATGGAGGCTACCATAGAAGAGTCAAATATTACTCCACTAAGACCTCAGCTTGGAAAATAGACACACATAGGAGCAGCGTGCAGAGAGCAGAAATCCAAGTGGAGGATGGGAGCGTCACCTATCACAGCAGAAAAAAAATTAAAACGCAGCACACTCACCTGCCCAAAGCATTTAAACACATCTCTGTGCTCAGTCCTGTAACTGTGTGTGTGTGTTGTGCGGAAGCTCTGCTAATGCTCTGTGAACGCCTCCAGTCTAGGTGATCTCCATGCCTCTTGTCTCTCAGTAAACTGGGGATAAATGGTCACTGTAAAGGCAGTGAGTGAGTGAGCACAGCCCAGCAACGAGCCGTTTCTTTCTTTGTGATCCCACTCCTGCGCATGGATGTTCTTTTTCCCCTCTCTCTCTCTTCCCCCTCCTTTTCACTCTCTCGTTGTTCGCCTATACTCTCTCAAGAGTCCCCATACTCACATACACACACACACCTGCCTCCCACAAATCCCCCCTCCCCCCTTGTCCCCCCCCAAGCACATTTCTCCTTGCAACTAACAGTTTCTGCAAATGCTGGTTTCTCATTGGTCCTTTCATCCACTTTCCGGTTTCCCTATCTTAAAGGAACAACGTATACCCCCCCACCCTCTTTCCTCAACGCAGTTCAAAAAGTGTGTGTAGTGTTGTAAACTAATTACATTTTAGGGTCGGAGCGGCACAAACTTCCATAATTTATGAGCTCAATTAAAGAGGCGACGACAGATGTGTACCTGAAGAGCTAGACCTCAGGAAGCAGCAGAATTAGATTCTCTTGGAGATGCCCCGCTGAGGGTGTGTGCGAGTGTGTGTGTGTGTGTGTGTGTGTGTTCCGGGGACTGAGGAAATGCGACAGTGTCAACAGGTCTCTCTTCAAAAGAGACGAGTAAGCAAGTTAAATAGAGCAGTGATCCAGTCAAAATCTCGTACCAAGGTGATCTATCACCATGAAAGTACTTTAATAAAAGTAATGCTTCTGGTTTGGCTTGAGATCGAGCCCAGTAAGGCTTTACATTTCTAAGTCTGGATCTTTAAAATTACCTTCCAACCCTTGACTATTCACCTTTTCTTGCTACACTTACAGCAGTGGAGACACTTTACTGCTTAATTATAATTAGTAATCCCATGTAACCATATAACATGAGTAAAGAGCTCTCCTATGCTGCCATGTAACTCTGCCATGCCTTGGTGGGTTGTACAGTCAGCTCCTGAATAATACAAGCAGCAGTAAGTGCCAACAGTAATCTTTGGTATCATCAAGTTTTACATCCTGAGGCAGAGCCGCGGAGAACGAGTTGGTACCTGTTTTATTCTTCTTCAAATCCGTCACTGACTTTGAAATCCTACTGAGTAAGTGACGCAGGGTCCAGTTCTTTGAGCTAACTCAGACAGACAGAGAGTAATGAGTTGATTTACTTCTGTAGGAGGCTTGTCACAGAGGGTGGTACAAATCCCCACATGCTGCGCTCCAGCCAGTACCACAGTCTTTTTCTCCACATCGACCCAGCAGTCAAGAACACAGAGCATTTGACTTGCCACAGACACAAAGCCCTATCTATAATAGATGAGACAAAACAAAACTGTGACGGGGTCAAATCTAATGTCCTTTCAGGGAGCAACACACATTAGGAATTCAGCTCTATTTTAACACTTCACTTGAGAATCATGAACAAGTGTTAGGTTAATGTATTTTACATAATATTTTTATACATATATGTGCATATATATTCTGACTAATATCCACAACAATGCTGTGCATACTCCCAGGTCCAAGTATAGAAAATGCAAGTGTCTATAAATATTAAAAGTAACAGGCATGCATAGAGTTCAACAGCGTGTTCTGAAGGAAAATGTCAATTCCATATTTCCAATTAGAGATTTTGATTATCAGCCATATTATTGCAACAACCCAATGTATACTTACAAGCTTAGATATTGAGGAACAATGGTATTGGCTCCTGTAGAGGCCACTAGTCTGTATGAAAAATGTACCTTGTTCAAGAAAGCTTATTTTATCTCCAATGTAATAATCCAAACTCAGGTGTAGAAGCGACATCTCTGTCGGAGCTCACTGTTTCCATATATATATATATATATATACATTATGTGAAACACTATATGTATAAATACGAGATACAAACTACAATATATTGCAACACTATTTTAGCAACGCGTTCAAATGAAGTGCTGGAAGTCATTGGAAAGGGATGGTTCTCAATGGATTATAGGATGTGTAGTTGCTTTACTCTTAAAATAATTATGTACAAAGTGAAAGCCTTTATCTTTTGTTAAATCTTCCGGTAATATTTTCATCCCCATCAAATGTTTTATGGTCACGATTAATCTTGTAGCTGGTTACAGGGTTAACACTGTGTTTATAATGATTTTCTGAAATGCCAATGGAGAAAATACATGGGAAATTTACTTCCAGAACCAAAGCTGGGCGGTCACTGTACACACTATAACAGTATGACCTTAAGAAAACCTGGAACTTATCAATAAATTATTAAAACGTCATTGTTCATCATCTGAGAGTTGATAGCTTAAAAGCATTAAAACTATTGTTGATCAACTAAGCCATTTAACCATTTTAAAAGCGGCTCAGAAAATGTCACCAGCTTGAAAATTTTTCTCTGTATGGATAATAGGGATGGGCATTCGATTAAATTGTCTTAATCGATCGTCGGGACAATTAACGATCAAGTTTCGATTTAACATTAACATTTTCATATTAAAATCACTATTTATAGGCTATATAAAAATGCAGTGAAAATGACGGTTCTCGACCTCTCAGTCCGGTTGTTGTCACGCCCTCACTGCCGGAACCCCTCACCCAGACCCGGGTCTGTAATGGTTCCCTTCCCCGTGGACTGAGGGTCCGTGTGCGGACATGAAGCCGATCAGCGGAGGCTAGCTCCGGGCTTCTTCCTCCAGCAGCTAACATCCTTGCTGTGCTGTGTTCAGGGCGACTCGGATATTCCGACCTCCTGCCACATAGTGAAATCCAGTTTTTTGATATGAAAAAATAATGGCATCGACGAAATTCTTAATGATCAATAATCGATCGTCGATTAATTCTGCCCATCCCTAATGGATGATAATAGATAATTTAATTGTCTGATGTTGGTCACGATAGTTAGTTACTATTCATGTATAAACTATTCAGACAGTCACGAAATGATTCCTAACTTTAAGTATTCTCAGATGTTTTTTGAGAACAGGCTCCCGACAGCCAGAGATTCAGCACCTGTACGTATTGTCTGAGCACCTGTGTCGCCTGAAATTCCTCTGATAAATCGGTGACGACAATGAGCAGCTTCCGTCGCAGGTGCATCATTTGAATTACTATCCCAAGGTGCCTTGAACAAATGCTGCCTTTTGGAATTTGTCCTTTTGTCAATCTAAATTTAAAGTGAGGTAATTTTAAGGGAGCTGGATGAGAGCCTGTTACCATAGGACTGTGGAAGACAAAATATCAGCACAGACGGCCTCATATTCTGCTGTCTGGCGACGCCATCCGAGGAACAATCACATCCCTTTTTTACTGAAATCTCTGCTGCTCTACATTTACCACCTGCATATTCTAGAGGGGTTTGTAGTGGAGATTATGAAGAGAATGAGCCACCTTATATCTCAAACTTTGTCTGGACAATCTCCACTGTTACATCTGATCTTGTGAAGCAACATTTCAAAGACAAAGCAAAGATATATGTGTTAAGTGTTGACTTTTCTTTAGTCTCTGAGCAGCTTGAGAAAATGAAACTCCTTTGTGATAATAAATAAATAAATAAATCCGTAAGGCAGGCAGCCTCAGTCGCTTTCAGGTTCTCATCTGTAATGTCAACCTCAGCACAGCTCCTCTCGCTGATCAAAGCTGCTCCATGTCTTCATCAACAGCTGGTGTGAATGAGAAAAAAAGGGATTCTCAATATGGCATGGTTATGCAGCCTTTTTCAATCAGCCCTGCATCCCATTCTCCAAACCAGCATGGCTTGCTATCGTCTCTATTTCAATGTCATTGATGCATATTTCATAAGGGAATCCACTGTCTTCCTTTGATTCTTTGGCACCTTGGTGCTGCTGTCTAGCAATCCATTAGCTCCCATTATCTGCTCTACATACCTAATTAAAGACAACAAGGGGACTCTTACAACTCAGTGTTGCACTTTATATAATGGCTCAGCTCTCCTCACATATATAAGTTCCCTGGTTTGACAAAAAGTACAAGAACGACGACTCAGACAGAGAGAACCATTATCGTTAGTCTGTCTTAATACTCTGTAAAGGCCAGGAAATTGTGTAAAATGCCACAAACGCATCTCTTCTGACTACACCTTATCTAAGAAGATGATGGCACTTATATATTTCACTTACATGTAGCACTTTATAGTTTGGCTTTTTAATATAATGTACTAACATGACTCTTGCTGTTGAGGGTTTTGACCCTCATGGTTGAATGCACCTATTAGAGTCGCTTTGATAAAAGCGTCAGCTAAAGGATATGTAGTGTAATGCGGTAAATACCGTTTAATGCGTCTTTCCATAAATGTGGTCATTATAATTACTAAATAAATGTTTCATGTCAGTTGGGAAAGACAATTATCATGATATATGGCACATTTTTAGACAAGCCTATTTTAAGGGGCAAAGATTTTGGTTTTAATCTCTCCTTTATTTTGCAGGATGGCAAACACTTGATAGGTAGATCAATAATTATTATAGGGTTATTCTTCCTCGCTGTTCTTTATGCATAGGCATTATATCAATATATTTATGTTCACATTTTTGTTGTCAATAAATTAATCAGTGAATCAACTTATAATGTGACTGCTATAAACATGGCTTCAGCCTTTCACTGTTCAGTTTTTGGAGCATAAGAAGGTGATCAGACATAATTCAGAATTAAACAAATGAAATAAATGCTAAATAATGAAATCATGGCCCTGGATCATCCTCTGTGCAAGATACAGATGTGGTATCAGGAGAGGTTTTTTGGCGTTCTCTAAAACTTCTGTCTCCACACCAACACAACTAAGACGAAAGGAATTTCACTTGTTCTTCGAAAGTGCTAACTAACCTTACAAATGACATTTTGAAAGATCAACTACTGTTAAAGGGAGTATTTCTGTGCTACAAACAATTTCTAATTAACCATCACTGTTGACTCCATTGTGTTGGATCAATAAATTTCAATAGGTATGTAAAAACTACAACACACACACACACACACACACAAATACACAAACTATCTACTAGAAAAAATGAATATGAACTATGAGCACATTGGCCCTTTAGTTCTAGGAGTGCATGCTGTGCCATATCATCGCCGGTATCACAGCAGTATTACATTATTGATTAATGAATGTAATCCATACAAAATGATAAAACCATTAGAACAGACGTTTGTTTTTGTGGATGGGAAACTTTACAGTAAATGGCACGAGTGCAGCCCTTCTTCGCTTCTAATGGGCAGAAAGTCACATTATGCTAAATGAGCATCAGGGGGGGGTTGACGCTGGGGGAAAATGGCCACAAACGATGATGAAGATGAAGGAGGCAAAGCACACTTCACTGAGTTTAAGATCATTCCACTTCAAAACACGAGGAGACTTAACGCTGCTGTATAGGCAACTTCTTCCCTGTAATGAAGAGTAGTTTGCAAAGCTGAGTGTTCTTATTTCAACCCTTTTTTGGTTCAGCGCTGTAAAGCAACAGCTTCCTATTTTCCTCTATTAACTGCCAGAAAATTAGGGGAGAGCAAAAATTGGGGAGAGCGTGGCCTAGGGGATAGAGCGGGTGCTCTGCAACAAGAAGGTCGCCGGTTCGAATCCCACTCTATCCCATCTGCATGCCTAAGTGTCCTTGGCAAGATACTGAACCCCTAGATGGCCCCTCATAAAATGATGAGTGTTCTAAAAATGTAAGTCGCTTTGGATAAAAGCGTCAGCTAAATGACATGTAATGTAATAATGTAAAAATAATTATTTATATGCTTGCTAAATGAACCCACCTGTTCCTCACTGTATCAAGTTTCATTGAGTAGTGGAAAGTAACATTTTGGCATATTTAGCAGTATAAATACTACAATGTGATATTGTTCTGTGTATTCTTTGACAAACTGTCCAAAAGCAAAAACAACTAAATTGGTCATTACTGTGCATTGCCCACTACAATTACTGCCTGACTTATTTGGATGACATGGTGGTAGAGTGGTGAGCACTGTTGCCTCAGGGAAAGAAGGTTATTGGTTTGAATCTGCAATCTTTCTGTCAGAAAGGAACTCTGGGTTATTCCCTCGGTCAAAGTCCAACGACATACAGGTTAGGTCAAGTGGTGAATCTAAATTCTGCACAGGTGAGAATGTGAGCATGAATGGTTTGTCTCTATCTGTCGGCCCTTTCATGGACTGGTGACTTCACACAACGTCAGCTGGGATTGGCTCCAGACCCCCCGCGACCCTAAAAAGGGCAAGTGCTACGGCTAATGGACGGATGGATGGATGGATTCTTCCCCAGGTCACAAACATATTAAATTGTCTTTATACCCTGTGGTGCAAGAGAGTTCAAGCCTTATGTTAGACATTACTTCCACAACGGGCTTCAGTTAAGATACTTTAAATCTGAAAACTGGAGAACTATTTATTTTATTTGCGTGATATAGACAGTTTTTTTTTAATTGTTGGCATACATAATTTCAATCCACAAATCGGATGATTCTTTTAAAAATGTTGAGCTTAAGTGGGAACAATTTGGATCAAAACATAGCATGTACAGTTTGGATGTGTATCATATATTTATTTACTCATGTTTTTGAAAACATCTCTTCAAGTCTTTAAAATCTTAGAAAATCGAAGACTTCTGGCATGCATTAAATCCTCCCACAACAGATTTACCAACTGGAAGTCACAAAGGTAATGCAAACAGCCAGGGTATAAGCACTCTAAGGTTTAAACTGACATGACAGTCGCCAGAACATAGAATGATTATGTTCTTCAAGGGATAGTTCACCCAAAAATGAAAATTCACTCATTATCAAATGGCTCTAATCTTAAAAACAATGACTGTAAATAAAGATGGGTGCCCCTCTCCCCGTTTTCTGCATCTATTCTTGCCAATCAATAGATATGTCATAACAAAATAAAACTAGGGCTACGTTGTAGCACTGGCGGGCCTGAGCACCCGCACGTTGAAGCCTGTTGCGGTCGGTGGAGAAAGCGATCAATGACCAAGCGCATGTCTCCGCGTTGCATCCATTTTGCGCTCTGCGGAAGTAGGTTTGCCAGTAGGTGGCGCCATCACTATTATTACACACAGACATATAGATCTGTTCAAATAGCCGCGCTGATATAGCGTGAGCAATTTTGTGTCAATTTGACAATTTTACCACAACGTAATTTTCACACTGATTAGTAGGTGGCGCTATGACCCTGAACTAATATTTATATGTGGAGCTGTTCAGATCAGTATTGTGATTATAGGTCAGTAGTTTGGAGCCGGTTGGATAAGGCAGAGTGGATTAACAAAGTACTTCCTGTTTCCTGGCGAATCAGTAGGTGGCACTATTACACTGAGGAAATATTGACACACAGAGCTGTTCAGGCTTGTACTATTATCATGTGACAGAAGTGTGGTAGTAATAGGACAATGCACAGTGGACCTCGTCTGGCGAAGGATGATCCTTCGCCAAACATCAATGTTTACATGGTTTGAGGAAATGTCACAATTCTGACCTGGATCCAATGACTTGACTGAGGTAATTTGAGCTGTATATTGTAAAGCAGCCAGGAGCAGTTCATCAAAATATAAAACATGTCACTTCCTGTAGCACCAGGGGGCGCTGTGATTTCAAATCATGATTTCTGTGTAGATGTCATCAGGCCGGGACTCTTGTCTTACGTGTCTAGTTTGGACTCGATTGGACCATGTATGTTCGAGATACAGATGCCCGTGTTTTGATGGCATTTAATCAAACTTTTACGCCACGCCACGATCACACGGTGTGATGGAAAAAAAATCCCTTAGTCACTTTTTTTTTTAATCTTGTTTTGATGACACTCATCTGAATTTGAAGTTGATCAGATGAAAGCTCTACGACAAGTACATCAAAGAAAAAATGTGGAATATGGCTAAAATGGCCACTAAATTCAAAATGGCGGGTTTCCTGTTTAGTCTAGCATATCTATCCAAGAGACTTATTTGTTTGTTATAAAAAGACACATGCCCAAAACGATTTTTGTACATGTCGGCCAATCGTAGTGTCGGGGCTGCCCATTAGGGGGCGCTAGTCAGTTGTTTTGCCACGCCCATTCCTTAAAACCATTTGAATATCTTCAGGGGGGGGATTTTGCTAAACACATGTAGTTTGAGTGAGATAGAACCATTAACACTGAAGTTACAGCAATTTCGTGTTTCACGGCGAGTTGATGAACTTTGATGCCACGCCATTAATATGGCGTTTGACGAAAAGTTACAGTTATCTTATGCCTTCATTATCAATGTCTTGAGACCCATTTGATACAGTTTGACATGGTTGAGGTCAATGGATGAGGAGAAATACATCCAACTGTAAGACATGAGAAAAAAAAGAAATTTCTTGTTGCCACCAGGGGGCGCTGTGATTTCAAGTCATGATGTCTGTATAGATGTCATCAGGTCGGGACTCTTGTCTTACATGTGTAGTTTGGACTTGATTGGACCATGTATGTCCGCGATACAGATGCCCGTGTTTTGATGGCATTTAATCAAACTTCGACGCCATGCCACGGTCACACGGTGTGACGAAAAAAAAAAACCTTAATCATTTTTTTTTGTCAATCTTGTGATGACACTCATCTGAATTTGAAGTTGATCAGATGAAAGCTCTACGACAAGTACATCAAAGAAAAAATGTGGAATATGGCCTAAATGGCCACTAAATTCAAAATGGCGGTCTTCAGGTTGTGTTTTTCATAATGCCCTATGAGAGTTTTTTGTGCGTCTGGTCATGATACACGTAGGCCACGATTTTTGTGAAGATCGGACAAAGCGAAACCTAGGGGCTGTGTTCCAGGGGGCGCTGTTGAGCCATTTTGCCACGCCCAATTCAAATTATTCCAGAATACTAAAATATCCGTACACCTTGAATTTCCTGCAAAGTTTCATAACTTTTTGAGCATGTCTAGACCCTCAAAAAGTCCCCTAAAGGGAAATAATAATAAGAAAAATTCTTACAGATTCAATAGGGCCTCTCACCATTCGGTGCTCGGGCCCTAAATATATTATTTCGAACACATAACTATTGACGTAAAATATTTCAACGCAGCAGTATCTGCTACAGTGATCTCAGACATCTCATTGCGGTCACAGGTCACGCTTGATTGAGGTAACCTGAAGTATAGATATGCACAGTTTGATACATCTGTGGGGGTTGGATTCTGTGGGAAAATGATAAATACTAAAGCCAATCAATAAAGTGCATTGCCTGAGGATTGGTATTACACATTACTGTAAGATATATAAACACATTTTTACAGGTGAACAAACACTGCTCTTCATTCAGTAAAATAAACAAAATTTCTTAAATGTTATATCTGTTCACAGATGCAGAGAAGAATTTGATTTAAATCAAAAACCATCTTACACTGGTGAAGTAACAGTTTTTAATGCTTAAGGGAACTTATTATTGTGCCTGATATTATTCATAGGGGCACGGAAACTGCAACCCAGTGCTAAGATATGGACGCGTAAATGGAATGAGATGATTAACTTATTGTGCTGGATTACTGCAAAAGCACTACAGAACCATGGAAATGTAAGAACTTAATTACAGTGCATATAGAATACTATATTAAATTAGGGGATAAAAGATAATAAACATGATATGTGCAGGTATATACATTTCAGGCTGTTGGCCCAACCTCTCTGTGGATGTGAGGGGTCATTTTGTATTTTAACGTAACCGTGAATTATATTTTATAGCATTGGCCTTCGGTGATATATAAATGTGCATTAAAATGATTTAATAATCATTTGGAACATCCATTTAACAGTTTTAAAAATTGTAAGTAATGATTGATTTTATAACTTTGATCAACTCGGATCGATGCCAAATTGCAAACATTCAGAAATATCAGTCCCGTACTTATAACAGACATTTTTCATCAACATCCATGAATGTGTGTTTAGGAACCTGCCCTGTATCAAAGTTACAAAGAAAGTGAAGAAGTAGATCTACCCCCTGATGCGGATGTGCATCAAAATGAACATGACTCATACCACCTCCTTCCACCAAGTTTCACTGTAAATCATCCTGTTGAAAAACAGATAGATGGACGAATGTGGATGAAAACATAACCTCCTTGGCGGAGGTAACAAACGACTAACCCTAACCCTAACCCTAAGAACTTTTCCAAGTAAAAATCTTGCTCTCCATTAGTACAGAATGAGTATAGCTTGGCTGCTATTGGATAACAAAATTACATCTTATTTATAGTAATGCAACTTAAATAGTAGATGGTTTAATTAAGTGAAAATGGAGGTGAAATTGGAAGAAAATAGATCAATAAATAAATAACTGAATAATGAATAAATGATGAGTCTCTGTTGATTTCTCAGGATCAACTGAGTAAAATTAAATAAATTCAGGAAGAACTTAATAACAGATGCTTCCATTCAAAGTAAACTCAGTTATAAGACGCTGGGTGGTTCTGTCTTCCTGAAGTAGGAGAAAACCTAATGTGGAGCATACGGTGCTGAATATTATACCCAGACCCCTCCTCTCTCTTCGCTTAATAAACATGGTATTCAAGCTTTGCATCACGCTGCTCACTGAACCAGCTAAGCACTTGACGGCAACATCAATGCATCTGACTGTGTGAATATACAGTCTGGATTTATGCCTGGAGTGTTTCAGCTCCTTCCTCTGCTAATCTTGGCATCGGTGCTAAGCATGGTGTAAGTACGGTTCATTCTTTCACCCATTCAACCAGGCAGGAAGTCAGTAAGTGGAGGTTCAGTCAGCGCTGGCATTAAGATTTCTCTTCACGGCCGCTGAACATAGACCCGAGCTCCGATCCACTATCACTGAGGCAGCCTTCATTCCCTGACGCTTACGCCTCACATCCTCAGTGTCACACCGGTGTCAGTGGCCACCCAATAGATTCCGGCTGCCGAGGCATTCGTGACCTGAGTCACCTCGGATAATAAACATGGTACAACATTGGGGGGGGAGGGTCCGGTCAAGAGGCAGAGCGACAGATATTTGTAGCATTTGTCTGAAGCTTCCCAGTACCAGTTTGCCCAGACTACCTGAAGAGTTGATGATATAATCATCAGTGCCTCTCGAGCGCTTTAGGTTCAGAGCATCTTACACTGCAAGTAATATCTAGCCTGGAAAAGAACAATCAGTGAGATTATTGTTATTACCTCTCGAATATAAATCCCTCCGTCCTGAGACAGGTCTGACCAATCACAACCACTTATCTACAATGGGGTGGGTCTACTTTGATGACTGATGGAGGAGGGTAGCTGAAGCCCTTATGTTAACAACCAAGTGTGTAGCAGCCGATATGGAAAGGTCTACTGAATCCACCATTGGAATCATATCAAATGACCTGGACAGTGTGTGTTGCTCTTTTGGATAAATGTTCTAACTCTGAACTGCTCTAGTTATGTCATTTAAATCAATTTGAGTCTTATATTCAATTGTTTCTATAAACAGCCAAAATAATATTAATCATATAACATATTTTCAATTTAATTTTATTAGGTTAAAACTGAGTCTTAACATGAAGTTATAAACCTAAAAAAATTGAGTTGAGAGATAAAAAAGATTTCCGAACAAATTAGAAGCATGAATGTTTGCCTCAGATAGACCGTCTCGTCTCGTCTGCTTTAACTGCAACAGAAATAAGCCTGCATGTTATTCCATTCAAAAAGTATAAAGGATTAGAGGTTTTGTGGGTTTATGTTCCGCCTAAGCACACAGGGTCAATAGAAGCTTCTTCTTCCTTTAAAGAAAAATGACTTTATTTAAATTACTTGTACACTGTGAATGAAAGTGAAATGATGAGTCATTTCATTTAGAAGTCGAGTAATTTTGCAGCTGCGAAATAAAGTATACAGGCCCTTCTGCTTCAGACTCAGCTGCTCAGCAACTCAAAGTGCCACTGTCCACTCCTGTCTGACTGTTTTACTTTGATGATGCAGGGATACGTGAATGTATGCAAATTACTTTTTCATCACAAACACGTGTTGATGGTAGTATAGACATGATAACGGGAGTAAGATAAAGCCAAAATGGTGTTAATTTGTTTTACCTTTTAATGCTCTCCCTTAAAAACACAGTGAAAAATAAATTTTGAAAATGTTTATTTTGCATCCATGTATTTATCAATCATTTGCCTCATCGTGTGTTTAAAAAAAAATAATGTTATCAAAATTCCACTCCTTTGTTATCCTGTACGATTATTTTTATTTTTTGACTCTTGGTGACATGTTCACCATAGACACAAAGACCAGCTGGTAAACAGGTGGCAGACTTTCCTGACCACTGCCGCTGACGACTGAGAATGCATTTCCAGTAATGGGACCTTCAGCTTGTGCGGAACAAACACAGTTGCTGTGTCGCAGATGGGATGCCAGTGAGGGACCAGCTCCCCTGAAAGCAGCATTTCTGATGGGTTCACAAAAATAATTTCAGTATATTAACAGCAGTTTTTTATACTCGTGCAACGACTGAGAGGAAAACAACTGTGTCTGCACACACGCAAGTCATTCTTCTGTCAGGATTGTTCTCATCAACGTTAAAACTGAAACCTTGAATTTTACAAATAGATTCAGTATTAATACCAATTTAGGGAACGACAAAACAAGAACAGAAAGCAGTGAATGGAACATGGAATTATAGAATGCTGGTGTCTATTTTGTTATATATAGTAATGTTACAGATTCTGAAGTCAGGAAATTCCAGCTTCCAAATTTAAGGCAAACAATGAGGAGAAGAGGCAGCCGGGAGCAGAACACAACACTGTTTTTTATCACACTGGTGAGCTGTCTTGCTCTCCTACTATTTTCCTGGGATCAAATATCCTTCATTGGAAACAGGTTGTCTTACTCAAGGCATCACCGCCATGATCCAAAATACATTTGTGAAGTGAAATAAATAACATCTGCCCCAGCGCTGAGCTCTCCACCGTTTTACTGACTCGTGTGAGTCTTTGCAATCTGTCAGTGAAAATGAATTTATACCAATTAACAGTGGTTGCACAGAGTGCTCTGGTAACAAGCTGAGGCTCATAGTGGGACACTCGCCCCTCGGTGACCCCTAATGAGCCAGCAGCCTCCTGCCAGAGGAAGCCAGAGATGCTGCACTTGTAATGAGCTGCTCCTTTTGCTACAGGCCTTTCACATGAGCCATAGAGCTGTCACTCGCACCGCAGGACATGAGCAGCCCTGGCAGATGATGCAATTCTACGGCGACTTGAGGACAATGCATGCCTTCGGTGGTGCCTTACTGTTACAGTTTCAGCGTCCGTGAATTAAACTCATGTTAGAATTTAATTTCCTGTTTTCTCTTGATGGAACGAAGCTGTTTTCGTTTTAAGCATCCACTTGAAAAGAGCTCAAACCGTATAAAAGAGGACGTTCATAAGATCCGACCGCCAAAGGTGACATTTTCAATTACCTGTAGCTTGTTTGGTCCAAACGCCAGTGCAGAACCTACAGCTATTTCATTTATAATTATATTCAACTGAGATAACAGCAAATAACCATTCAGTATTTGTACACTGAAAGCATGCTTCTATTTTTCAATTAATTTGAAATACCATCAATTTATCAACTGTTAAATTCTGTATTACTTCACAGTATAAACAAATGACGAGTTGTTTTGCCAGTATTCAGCTCTTGTAAGTCAGATGCGTTTATTCGGATGTGGAATTCTTCGCTGGACCTAACGTGCTTCCAGATGTAGTTAAAGATCCGGGCACTTCTCCAATCTGACTCTGCCTCAGTTGCTGGTCTAAAAAGAAATTGGATTCATGCTCTGTGATTGTGACTTATTGCATTTTTGATGTTATCAGACACGCAGCCCCACATGCTGTGACGTCTGTGCACCGAGGGAGGCTGCGATGGGCACAAAGTTATGACTCGGTGGCAAAAAACACACACACACACACACACACACACACCGAGGAAGAAGAAGCGTGCTGCTCCTGTTCTCCCCGTGACCACGTGGCTTCACCTGTGCGTCCTTCAGCAACAATCACATCAACTCCTCAGCAGCAGCATAGTGGTACTCACCTCCACGTGCAGGTGTCAGCGGGGGGGGGGGGGGGTCTCTCTCTCTCTATGTCTCTTTCCTCTTGTCGGTCACAGGGACTCGGACACCGGCTCCGACGCGCTCCACGATCCCGCACGACTGCTCAGACAGGCGGGCACGCAGGCGCCGCTGGAAATGTCTGCAGCGGCTGAGATGATGCGCCTCCTCCCCGCGGTTGTCTCCTCTTGCGATCCGCTTTGTTCTTCCTCCTCAGCTCTCACTGAGGATTTCACGGGGCATCGCTAGCTGTCGAAATCGCTGCCACATCCCTGAGGTACCGTGACTGGTTGACGCGGCGCTCTGGTCTGCTCTCTCCTCCGCCCCGCTCCTCCCGACAGCAGCAGCAGGCGGACAGGAGGGCGGTGCGATCGGATTCGTGCGCTCCAGCGGTGCGTGCGTGGCACGGACGGTCAGATACCTGGTTCCACCTGTCATCGCAAGTCGAGGTGCATCCTGTTTAAAATACAGCACGAAGACGAGGCTGGCTCAGAGGCTCTAACCCTCAATCCCAAGGGCGCTAATAAGATTGTTTTGGGGGCCCCAATGTCCTGTCCAAGAAGGAAGCGCTTTGGTTCAGGTCCCCCTTCTGGGAGGTAATAAATTTAGGTCAAAATAAGTATTGAGGATGTTTTAGGATTCTATGAGTTTGGAAGGAAATCAATCACAAATTATATAAAGGGATTTGTTTAGCTCCCCCAACTTTAATGTCAAAAATCAATCCGGACCTAATAGATGTCTGGGGGAGCTTTTCTGCACCACTGAATGGGAGATAACAGGCAGAATTGACAGGAATCATCAAGACCTTGGACCAAACCCTGTCTAGACAATGTTAATCTCAGAGCGACAATGTGTCACTTTTAAAGACAAATAAACACTTTACTGTTCATGTATTTAATTACTTTACATAGATGCTCTACTTTGCAGTCTCAACCCATAAAACGTTATAAAAAATGATATGTTGTTATTCATTAAATGACCAAGCAGGACATTAGATAATTAACAACAAAAGTAGATAGAATAGACTGAGGCAATAAAGTTCTGCTTCAACATTTCTCAACTATAGTCATCTAGGTGAAATCAGCAGCTTTATATCAGACACAGAGTGATTCTGGGTTATCTGGGACATTCTTTGCTATCTTAAATAAAGACATTTTAATATTCATTTGAACAAAAATCTATTAAAATTAATTCAATGGCTAAAATAACAATAACAGGCAAGGACATTTTTACTCTGGTTTACCGGACAATCCATTCTCCCCTTCAACATATCATCCTGGTACAACACCCTCACCACCATACACAAGAAAACAAAACTGGATAATACCATATAACTTATCAGGTCAAAACAATAATTGATTGACCCCAAACTTCCCTATCTGAACTGTGCACCCGGTCAGTGATGTTGACTGTTTTATATATTATAAATAGAGCTGTGAAAAATAACGCATTAAGGCATTATGATTAAATTACAGGATTAAGTCGGGTTTTTTTGTAACGCATTTAACGCATGCGCAGAAGGACCTTCCAATATACCCACAATTCTGCCCACTCTGCACTAGTCGCCGCTCTAATGCAGTCAGACGGCAGCTGCCATTCAAACAAACAAACAACATGGATAATTCTGATGAACCTGAGAACCTTCTGGACGGGAAGATCGAACATTCAATAAAACCAAGGTGATATGTACACTCTGTTGGAAGACGTTATCGTTTTAGAGTAGTAATACCGCCTAAAGTTGTGGGAGAGCGTGGCCTAGGGGATAGAGCGGGTGCTCTGCAACAAGAAGGTTGCCGGTTCGAATCCCACTCTATCCCATCTGCATGCCTAAAGCCTGAAACATGCTTCTGCGCCACGTCTGCGTCTTTTCACGCCGCTGTGGCGCAAGACTCGTTTTCATTCATGCTTCCCCAACCGTTGCGCGTCTTACAAAGCAATTCCGCGCCAGAACACTAGGCGGAGTAATGCTTTTTGTCGAAGACGACCTTAGAGACGCCTTCTTTCTTCTTCGTCGATTGTTTATTTACATAGCCACTGCGGCTCCTCGTAGCCTTTTTCTGGCGGACAAATCCGCCAGTCAGTGACAGGTTTTACAAGTGATCATACCATTGGATATCTTCTGCCAAGTGCTCTTCTATTTGGTCCATATTCGTTCTTCTAAATCTTCCGTGATTTCTGCCGGTATTATGGGGCATGAAACCGGAAATGCAGCTCCAGAAGGGATGTAGAGCAGACCAATCACAGCCTTGCGGGCTGAGTGAGCTTGCGGAGCTTTGCCGTAAATTTTAGAAAAGGGGGTCGACACCCGTCAGCACGTAAGGAGGGATACATAAGCACGTAAGGGACCCGGAAGGGCTCTTGCGCTTACGGGCCCGTGAAAACGCAGAAGCATGTTTCAGGCTTAAGTGTCCTTGGCAAGATACTGAACCCCTAAATGGCCCTTCATAAATGCTGAGTGTTCTAAAAATGTAAGTCGCTTTGGATAAAATGTAATGTAATGTAAAGTACCACCGCAACGCGAAGCATGAGTTGGTTGGCGAGGGGCGTTCAAGTGCAATGCGCCAAAACAACTTCACTCGCAGGACACTTTGGGCAAAAGAAGCGGTCAGCATTACTGTCAGAGAATGTGAACAAGTTAGTTTGCCTCACCAACTGGCTAAAGAACGACTAGCTAAGATGGTTTGGTTAATGGTTGTTTTACAAGAAATATAAAAAATGTCAATCATCCTATAAAAAGAATGGCTAAGAAGCTCAAATAATTTCGGTTTGATTTAAAAAGAAAAGAAAAAAGTTTTATTCAACCAAACAATGGCTAAGAAGCCCGAATTCTGTTTAGGATGAAGATTATATTAATGTTCCATATCGAATAGCAAAGACAACTGCTAAAGAACTGAGTTGCAGCACCATTGTTTTGTTTATTTATGAATATAAAAAGAAAACATGTTAAATGTATATATCCGTCTTTTGTCATAACATTTTTGTTTTCACAAAAATATACAGAGAAAATCGGTAATGTGATTAATCATGATTAATCCATAGAAACCTGTGATTAATTTCATTAAAAATTTTAATCATTTCACAGCCCTAATTATAAAATATTTTTCTTATGTTTTCTTACTTGCGTTTTTTATTTGTGAAGGACTTTGTAACTTTGACTTGACAAGTGCAATATAATCAAAGATGATGTTAATATTATTATCAATGTGCACATTTCTTATAATATTAAAAGGGCAATTATATAGAACAACTCATTTTAAATTTTATTTAAGTATATTTTTCTGCTCACACTATTTGCTGTTTACTCACTTTGCATTAATATATGATCAGATTTGACTGACTGAGTCAGTACAGTCAGACCACATCCCCAACATTCTTATGACCAAAAGTATTAAGGCTCAATAACGGATAATCAAGACATTAATCACTAGAGAAAAATAAAGTGACATGATCAGTGTCTGCTCCTAATCAATCTAAACCAATCTAAGTAACAATGATGGACCTGTTCAGTCAAGCTGCCAATGGGCACATAGAGAGAGAGAGAGTGAGAGAGAGAGAGAGAGAGTGAGAGAGAGAGAGAGAGAGAGAGAGAGAGAGAGAGAGAGAAAAGACCAGCTCAAGCTTCAGTTGAGGTCAAATTTGTGCTAAGCTGTTTTTATGCTTATTCATATCATCATCACATATACCCCAGCATACAATTAAGCCATATACTTTGGATATTATTGTGAGAGGAGAGCATAGTGTCACCCAACAAAATCAACATTAAATAGGGTATCCTGGATAATATGAGCCTATACTGCCCCCTTGCATGTAATCATGATTTGTGCTTATACCAGATGGGGAACGGTGTGTTCATTCTCAGCCTCCTGAATAACAGGCCCCTGAGATGTAAATGTGCACAAACTTCCTTCATTATAACATTTGTGTCATATTGGAAGTGAGCATTTATTTTGTGTACAGATGAAACACAAAGCAACCCAGGCACAGTTGATCAATGCTGTCCACTATTTCTAGTTTCAGAAATCACATCAGGTCTGCCTGTGGTGAAGTGGTGAAGTTGTTGAGGGTTCAGATTGATGGCTGTGCAGGCCTGAATATTTAGTCTTTAGGAGATAGTTCATTCATATATTCATGAGCCCGCTCAGTCCCAGCAGACATCTGGTGGAGGATGGGATACATTCACTCCAACTGCTCCTCAGTACAGTTTGGAGACACTCTTAGGAAGTCTATTTTTTGAAGGCTATATATTCTATTATTTTAATGTTCATCTGATCACTGCATTTGCTAGTTGTAGACGACAGTTTGAGATGAGATAAGAGATAAGATTAACTTGAATGAAACCACAATGAAATGTAGGTGTTACAGTGGCAAAGACGAGCACAAAACAGATCAACTGAATCAAAGCATTACTATATTATGAAACATCAAAGGGTGTTACTATGTACAACATATACAACATTAAAATATACCATGACTATAGATACAAATGATACACTGTTATGACCTTCAAGGTAAAAACAAAATTGAGATTCCAATTCTAAAACATGTAAAAAACATATTGGAAAAAATATCCTCAGTCCTAAGTCATCTTATCAGGGAAAGAAACTTGGGTACAGTATAAAACATATTAAACACATGATCATCATCTGTTTATTCTCTCTAACTGCTAACAGAGCTTTGTACCTGAAAACAGCTGCTTACTGGAAACAACGCTGAAGACATAAGTGCTACAACAGGTTAGCCTGTGCAACCAAATCCATGAGCTGAAAGTCGTTATAATGCGTGTCTCATATTACCACTTTCACCAAAAAGCAATTTTGATCCATTGTTAATATATAATATTGATTATAGCCACTTATAGAAAGGTATTATGATGGGAACACAGCTATCCCTTTTGGAAAATCAATGATTGGAATGCCAAGCACACACTGACCTGTGCTGTATAATTGGTTCATCATCATTGCACATCTTTATTTTGTGAGCATAGTACAGATGTGGAGAACCTCTGGCCTAAAGGCAGTATGCAGCTCGCTAGGAAATATGATGCTGCCCTCCATAAAATTCATAAATACAAAAAAAACAACTCTCACATTCCCAAAATTCTCCTTGCAACAACTCATTATTTACTGCAATCAAAGAATACAACATAAAATCGTAGATTAACACGTCCTTCAGGGTGATCTCGTCTGGCTGTACGCCTGTAAGCTCTTGTTCAGGCTAAAGGAAACACACACAATTAGCTGTAACATTTCAACATTGACAAGCATCATGGCAACCGTCAAGAAAATATAGATGAAAGTCGTGCTTTCCAACAGCAATGGACAAACAATGATTATTGGTGTTTATGTAATAGAAAACTCAGTCTGTTTTCACGGACATGCTCGCAGTGATGAAATGGGCCAAACTCAAGGAGCATCACAGCTGGAAACATGCAGCTCAACTGGATGAGTGCCAAGATCAAAGAAGTTTGGGTGCTAATAAGCAGCTTTCTTAAGAGCACATTCTGACCGAGACGATGCGACGTGGGCAAGGTTTCTGGTGAGTGAGCTGAAGGATAAGAAGCTGTAACCCCATTCAGATTGTGAAGGAGCCATGTTGTCTTTTCAAAGTTGCTACCACCAGTAAACGTGTCGGTTTATCTTGAGGAACTGCTGCATCAGTGCCATCTGATGTCCAATACTTTGCCAAAGAGAAACAGTTCCTGCACTGGAGATGTTACTTTGACAAATGCTCAATATTTGATCTTTGTACTAAACCACGAAAAAGGTTGCCAAACGATTTTATAGGGAAATAAACTGAATAAAATCTCTATAAAGAAAATAACTGACTTGTTGAAGGAATCACCACAAAGCAGAGCCCCATGTTAGTTTTCTCAACTAACGTGGTCAAATTATGCAAGCAAGATGATTACTTCTTGTGGAGTGTGTTTCCATGTACGTGTTATGCACTGTTAATGAATGTTTTTCCACCAGGATCCAAAATCTGACAAACAGGAAGAAACTGGTATCCGTGTTCAGAACAAAAAGCCCAGAGGCGTTTGCAGTCCAGCTTTACACTAAACCTCCAGAGAGCCACACCAGATTCCTCTTCCCTGAGGTGTGTAAAACCTGCTCTGTCTGCTTAGTTTTGTGCCTGAATTATCTCAGGTCAGAAGAGAGCTCTGGGGCTGCAGAAGGCTCCCGATAAGTCAGAGTGACAATTAGTGGAATGACACATCTTGACACGTCACACCTCCCAACAGCCACAGATGAATCATCGGAACTTGTCCAGAAATAGCTGTCCCAGCTTCAGCTACAGAACAGCCAAACACCCGTGTTGACTCAATTTATTTGGCAAATCTGACCTGGAACAGTATCCTTGGGTCGCGTGGTGTTATCAGCAGTGAACGATTCCATGGTATGAATATGTGAATCTGTGGTTCATTCTCCACAGCTCTGTTGGAAGAGAATGCCTTGGACTCCGCTGGTGGGTTAGCATTCTGCTGAGGTCACCCGAGTTAAAAATGTCTACTGTGTATGCTAACAGGATTGGACTACTGGGCCCCATCCCCACACAACAAGGCAGCACAAAGTAAAGATAAGAAAGTTACGTTTTGAATAACAACAGGAAAATATCATCTACAGTGACGTTGTTGTTGATGGTTACTGTATCTTTGTGCTGTTGTTAGGGTTAGTGTTATTCCCTCTGCTGTGTTTCACATTTATTATGTAAGACGCTGCAGAAAAGGACCAGCAACAGGTTTATGTGAATGCATTAAATACAAAGCAGATCCCATGGGCGGCCGTCACGCTGCGAGCGTGGCACTGTGTTTTGACTGGTGGATGAAAACAAGGAGGGATTATTTAAAGATTTTTACTGTACTTGTTTTGCGACTTTATTCAAATGAATGTGTTGAGGGCAAAACATCTTTAAGTTTCAAAGGCAAAATCTCCACATTCATTAGAGGGTTTGAATCAAGGGAATGAATTACAGGAGCTAAAGGTTGCTCATGTCTAAACAAGTATTTTAAGATTTACATTTTATCTATTTTTCTCTTGAACACCACCCGTCTACAAATAATAATACATTAAGGATTCAGATATAGAGCGAATATTGTTGCAACATTAGTTGTGTGCGAGTGTGTGTGTGTGTGTGTGTGTGTGTGTGTGTGTGTGTGTGTGTGTGTGGGTGTGTGCGTGTGTGAGTGTGTGAGTGTGTGAATGTGAGTGTGTGAATTTGGGAAGTTGTTTTACTGATTCCATGAGTGCATAGGTTTGGAAAAAAATTAAGATAATGTGTATGTGTACTTTACAATTCTCACTACGTACAGATTCTGTATACACATTTAAAATTCCTGCATTCCTGCATTCACAAACCTCAGCACACATTTACACATTCCTTTAAATATTGTACAAATCTGAATATACAGACACGGATTCAGATGCAGTTACACATCTTTACACACACACACACACAAATAATAATACTACTATATTGGACCAATCAAACCCTTTTGCGTTTTGCACACTGTGTTGTTTCACAAATTTACATTGACGTCTGCCAACATTTTGCATTAGTCAGCACTTCACTACCCTGACTCACTATGATGATATAAGATAAGAAATGCTTTTTCAAAATAATATTCAAATTTTTTAGAAATTTAAAATGGAAATATTAGTAGTAGTATTAAGAGCGTTTGTTGACACACTTCAAATGCTCACGTGCCTCCAGGTTTGCTTCAGTTAACAAGTATAGATTTCCTTCTTTTGGCTCCACTAGCTCAAATGTTTCCTCACCCAATCACAATGTGGCATGCTCACCTGTAACCAATCACTTGTAAGCTCTCAGATTTCTCTCTCTGTTTTCTTTCATTTAGTTTTTTGTCAAACAAGCTCATTAACTATACACTTTCACATTCCCATCAAACTGTCTGACCAGAGGTGTCCCTCTCATGAAGATGTGGAACTTCAAGACATACCACTGGTGTCTTGTCCCAGGGGGAAGTTTCCTACATCAATGGGTTCACCTTATTGGACCACTTCTACTTCCCAAATTCAATTTTTACTTCTTTCATTCTCTTTGGTCCCTCTTAAAAGTATCTTCCTGATTAAACTTGATTGGAGTTCATCGGTGGGAAATTGAAGTGATTGGACATGGTCGTGCAAAGCAAACACCACTGTATATTAGGTCCAATAATTCACACTGCATGTCAGGACAAAATCCCAACCATGAGTCCAAATAATTCCCCGTAGACCTTTGTGATAAAATTGTGGAGATGTACAGAGCAGGGCAAGAATATGAAAGCATTTCTAAAGCTTTTATTGTTCCCATGAGCAGTGACCTCAATAATTGTGAAATGAAAGAAGTTTGCAACCAGCAGGAATCTTCCTTAAGTTAGCCGACCAGGTGGCTCAGAGCATGAGGGAAGGTTTTCTCTGGTCTGATGACACAAAAAACGGAGGCCTTATGTGGATGACCACCAACCACTGCCCCGTGTCCTGGTTAATGCTAGACATGTTGGTGGCAGCATCATGCTGTTGGGGTGATTCTCTCTTATTTCTGATTCATTCTAGCCATGCCCATTGGCTTTTTATTTGGCCTTGTCTTAATGCAATTATGTCATTATGACAGTAGATCATTTGCTATCCAAGATGCAGATGATGCAAACCGGTTTCATTAGGCATCATTTCACATCATCATGTGTACACCTTCCTCAGAGACACATACATGATAATGATCACAGATTTACTGGAGGACTGAGAGATACACTGGATGGATTTCAGTCGGCCCCTGAACATTTATAGAGATGAACAATTGAAGATCTTACGCTCTATGCTCGAACAGTATTTTGACGAATGGTTTGTAGGAGGAAGAGTGTGGGTGTTGTGTTGTGTTGGAGATGGCATCCTTCTCAAGCATTAAAACATGCGACTGCCTCTCCAGGTCTCGACGGATTAGCTGCTCGCAGAGATGCCTCTTATTTGCCCAATCAGCATCCTGTTCACACCTGGCCGAGGTGGAAGTGACAGAAATCCAGTTGTAAATTAATCACATTCCCCACAGGAGCAGTGTCAATAATGTTAATAACTGAGGAAGCATGCTGCATATTGTATAAATGCCTATGGAGGATAAATAATGAGATTGTTATTTTATGCCATTAGAACTGTAATAGAGAAATAAATACTAAATAAATACTTCACCAATAATCATAACTGTAAGTGATGTCTTATCTTCAAAACAGTGATAAATACTGACAGTTTTCAAATAGTTAAAAGGAAAACAAGAAATGGCTGAAACACAACAGCAAACTTCAGTCCTCGCTGCTTTTTGTTTGGCCTTTAGTTTATAAGATGCTAGATTTAAGCAGGACAATCCTGTTGCTCACAACACTCACAGCTTCATTATTTGTTGAAGAACTAATAACGATATTGTTGCTGTGTGAGTGCTAATGGTATTTGGAACAACAATTCAATCTCCTTTAATTAAGCTCATTTTGACTTTGTGGTACTGACTTGGAAGAACACGTTCCTGCAAAGATGCTGAAGAATGTTTTACTTTCAAATTTAGTCTAACTGGCATTAACACAAATCTATCATCAAGAAGAATACAGGAACTAAGTAGAAACTGAGACAGTGAACTGCTCGTGAGGACAAAACAATTTGCATTTGATCATAATAATAAGAATATTAATGTAATAACTCCTGAGAGTGAGAGTATGTGAAACTTATTCACTAAAGGACACTAGAATCTCATGTGACTGCTCTTCCTGTGCATATCGAGCAAAGTTAATTCAGGTTAAAGTGCAACAAAAACAAATGAAGAAGATTTCATTCTTTCAGAGAGGTTTGGAGCAGCTCCTGCACAATACTTTGAATTGATGACTTTGATCTTTGTGCTAAATATGCAGGATTTCTGGCCAATCTTCAGCCCAGGGAGTGAATGTGGCTACTCCCTCTTGCAGTACAGCACTAAATTGATTTCCTGGACTTGGTCATTATTGGACTACAGAAAAAGAAATGAGGCCTACTGGTAATTAAAAAGAGATTTTTTTTCTTTTTACAGGAATCCTCTGCCTCATTAAAATCTAACAGAGCAGGTAAGAGAGGATATTATCTGAAAGAACAGCCAGGTGGTTCACGGCGGCTTACTGAAATGCAAGCCCTCACAATACTGGAAGCAAGGTCCCTTTCTCGAAGTATCATTTATGCAATGAATGATATCTGGTAATTGGTGCGAACATCTTGGTTCACATTGTGTTTTCTGGAGGAAGCGAGAGCAGTGCAGCTCTCTACTGAATATTTTTTTTCCCCCAAGCGTTCTGCAGGCGCGATGTGAAGAAATCTTGCGAAGAGGTTAAGCCATTGTTAATTCCACAATGCGTAATCATTCTCCTAAAATAACAGGGCAAACAGCCATCCTAGAACAGTCGCCACTGGAAAGATTAGCTGGATTAGCACCAGATGATGCGGCCGAGCAGTGATTGCTGTGGGTCTGAATCATGTCAATGTGGAAACTCCGTTCAGATCTGTTCGTTAAATATGCAAATCTCCCCTTATGTCAGATCTTCATTGTAAACAATGTCAGTGACAGCAGGACAAGGACGCTTTGCGCCCATAACACAAATCAATTTGTGATTATTTTAAGACAGATTTGATGCAGGAATAGATACTTTTCATCGGCATCATGGCCTGAGGTAGTCGTCATCGTTCCTCGTTTTTTCCTTCAGCCTGGTTCCTAAGCTTGGTGGAGGAGAGGGAGCCAATATAATAGATTCTTAGGGGATATGGCTGCAGTTTTTTTTGGAGCACACTGTAAATCTTAGCCAGGAAAGCCACTGTGGGCTTGTTATGGTTGCTTCTTATGAATAACTGTAGCGGTCCTGCAGCCTTAATAACCTCACTAACTCAGGATCTTCTCCTACTGTTGGTCAGACTGGTCATATCCATACAGAGGGACAGAAAGCAGCCATACCCTGGTGTGTCGACGAAAAGGAATGTTTATAACAGTGTGAGATGATTTGTCGCTGCTTAGCGCAGCCTGTGTCCTGCAAGAAGCCAAATAATGATTTTAACTGCCCGTCTAAAAGATTGATCTCCCCAATCCTCCCCACCTTTCTTTCCACAGAAAGGTGCAGACTAATTTACAACAGGGCTGACGATGGGCATGCTACGCTTGTGGATGAATGATCGGGTCGCGAACAAAAAGAGGTAATTTCCTCTTAATGTAGTGCCGTAAACATTTATCATCACGCTGAGCTGACAGCATATCGACACAGAGCTGCCAGTGTTCTCTTTAATCTGTGGAGATATTAACCTCTGATTAGCGATGCATTCTACAATCACCACCCACCACGCTTGTTTTACCATCACCTGCAATAGTAACTGTTGGTTTTGGAGGTGCTGCGGATAAATAGAAATCCTCCAACACTGCAAAAGGAAAACATCAGATAAGCTTCAATTGCTGCTGCAGGGGTACCAAGGGGAAATTAAAATGTTCAACTGGATACAATGACGGAGGGAAATACAAGCAGAAACTAAAGAATTGAATGAGGCTTGATGCATCAAATTATATCATGTAATTATGCTGACAACCCAGCTCATGTTGACACTCATGTAATATCCCAGGGATTTGGGGTTAGGACTGTTCATTAAGCTCAAGGGAAAGCAATGTAGATTTTCATTAACGTTCTCACTGAGTTAGGCATTTGCACATGCATATACTGTATTATGTGCTGAAACAAAGACACAACACTTAAGAAATGTGCACAGGCAGAAAGACAAAGGAAAGAACAGGAAAAGGGGGGAGAGGTTGGTCACTTATGCTCTAAGCAGCTGAAAGGGAAGCTTTTTGTAGACCTGCTGCAGCTGTACACATAGAACTGATAATATATCACGCATAGCCTAAGCTCCCATTGCGAACTCATGAGAGCATTAATAAATCATAGCTAGTGAACAAGTTGTTTTTCATAACGCTGCATTAATTCATGTTTGGCCACTGGAGGAAAAAAACTCCTGACATGTGCTTAATTGTAAACATATACATCAACAAGGCATGAAGCAACATTAGTATTGATCTGGAGTCATGTTTCTGTCCAACGTTCACTCTTCTCTCGAGCTCCGGAGTGAAATAACTGGCCCTTATCTGCTTCACCAGCCTGTCACCAACTGTGTCTGTCTACCTGCCGCTGCCACTCTTTTTCAGTTCCTGTTTGTTGGAAACATTTGCCTGTGGCTGGTTAAAGGGTTGATCTGACTGATAAGATGGAACTATATGTCCTGTATATAAGTAATTTAACTCAGTGTTAATATAAAAGCATATTGATAATCTTAGGGTGACCTGTGTACATGAGAAAATGTCTCACCATTTTAATTTAGGAAATAACTAGTGCAGTGTCAGTTATAAACCTGCCTGATGGACTGATCTGTTCTCCTTTGTTAAGGCTTTAGAGCTAATTCTGAACTATTTATTAGTCAGTGTCCTCAAACAGTTCTTGTGTGACCACAAATCGGTCAAGTGTGACTTAAAATGTTCCTTGATCTTACTAGACATTTAGCTCTGTCTCTGTTATTTAGCCAATAGCGTTGCTTCTCCTCTGCAGAGTTTACATACATTTCCCAGGCTGGCCACGGCTCCACTCACTCACACAGACAGACGGAGAGGCGGTGAATATGCTGGTCAATGTCGAACAGTGACAACAAAAAGTGTGAATACAGGGTTTCCAAGACGGAGCGCCAGTGATAAACCACTAGCGTCACTGCTTCAGAATCGGAGCAGAAGCAGAGGTTGGTTTCAGTCTCTGTCTTAGTGTGACCTGCGCTCACTTTACACTTTATCAATAAACACCCACACCCATCACAAGTTATTAGAATCTGAACGGTACTGAAGTTGATTTTGTGTTTGTTTGATTTGCTCCAAAGTGTATGAGACATATTTTAACATAGAAAATGTATGGAGGGCTAAATCATAGCCCTCCTATTCTGTTTAAGCCGTTAACGTATATCCTGACCCAAATGTATGTAAATATTTATTCAAGAACAACTTTCATAACAGAGCAAGAGAGTGTGTTTATTTATTGTTTTTGTTATGTGTGGTTTATTTTTATTTATTTAGCATTTGTCATATTCTAATCTAATTCTTAGTCTAATTTCAGACTGAATATTCTTTGTATATAGAAAGAGTGCTTGCAAGATTATGCTTGTATCAGTGGTTTAAAATGTTTTCACAATGATGACAATATTATCACACTAAAGTGGTACTGTGGCTTAGTTGGTGGATGTGTCTGTTTACTAAACAAGAGATACTTTGTTCAAATCCCAGCAATGCCTTTTTCACCAGTCCATTTCCATTCTATTTGAAAATGTCCCCATTGGAGGACTAATAAAAGATTATCGAGCAAAAATGTCTTATTGTTAGAGACCTCTTTGTGCCCCAGACACTCCCACATATATTTAAAGAGAAATTGTCACTGATTTTCTTTTGAGTTTTTTTTAATCTACTGTGAAAAACATTCACTGCTGACCGGCAAAGATATGGCGAGATCAACGGGAACTGCGCCAAATCCGGTAATTTCTTTACAAAAGCACCCTTTCACGAGAAGAAAAGAGAATAAAGGATTTTGGTGTAGACCGAACGGATTGACAGATTCAGCAGCAAGTGATTAGGATGAGCTCACAGCTGGGCTCCTCCTGCTCTTGTTATGAGAAACAGAGGTGACTAACTGGATGCCTTTTAAGTCATCTCTTTTATAGCCTCCCCTGTTTGCTATTTCAAAGTGTCGGCACAGAGGTACTGTGGACAATGACCTGGGTGCAAGGCCGAAACTTTTCTTGTATATAACTGTGGTGCCAAAATGTGCAGTAACATTTTTAGGTGCACCTAAATGAAAAAGCACCAGTGCAACCAGTGTAAAAAATCTTTGTGAAGACAAGCAATATACTGTCTCTTTTTGTAGCCGTTGTGTGTCCATGATCAACCAGATTTTGCTTACCTCAGAATTTATAGTCGTCAAATTAAACTGAATTTTCAAAATGAACAGTCAGGACAAATGCTATTGGTGGTAGGCCAGCTTCCTTCTTCTAGACTAGAACATATTAGAAGATGTTTAACTCATCAGTAACTGACCTCATAAAAGCTCTAATATTGACAACACATGACTCATCCTTTTTAAATCCTGTTTATTAGTCACTATCATTTAAGAGCTCTTTATTGTTATCACCCCAATACAATTAAAAAAGAATGGTTTATTATCACTTAAACTTGATAAGTATTGTGTAGCTATGATGTTATACTACTTTATTTATAGAATAAATATCTTAATCAGTGCCATGGTATGATGCATACTGATTTTAAATTGGTAAGAAAGATTCATCATTAAACATCACTAATATAAGGCAACACCCTTAGCTCAGGTATAACAATCAGTACTTGCAGAGGAAAAATTGGGATTGATACAACTATACTGGAAATAGATTGATTCAAAAAATCCATTTTGATTTGTGCTCAACAGTGTTCTTGTGCTCTGCATCTCTGTAGATCCCTGGTGGATTTTCTCCTCTCACTCTAAGGCCAAATATTCAGCAACAGAGCCGAAAGGAGGCCAGCCTCCCTCATGGGTGTTGACAAGTCTCAAGCATATTAAATCCAGTGGCAGCAGAAGATCAATACATTCTGAAAGTGTTGACACTTGTCCACTGGGCTGTCGTGGCGTAGGCGTGCATTTGCATTATACCATGGTGGCTGACCTGTGCCAGTGTTAAAGTTCACCCCCTGAGATTGGGCTGGATCAATCTTTGTTCTGTCAATCACAATAAGAGTCAAATGAGCAATTGTAGGCTGAGTGTGTTGGCTGACCTGGCCTTCATTATCTCTTAGCAGGGATTCCTGATGATGTCGACATCTGCAATTAACTTGTCTCTCGTGTAGAATCAAATCACTTTCTGGTGGAGCAGACCATTTGGCTGATGTTTAACAGTTTCTCTAACTGCACTCGTGTTCTAGAAGGACATTATGGATTTCCCTGAAGTAAAATTGATTGTAATTTAGCACGAAATACATAACAAATGTGGGAATATCAGTCACCAATGATGGCAATTACCAACAGCAGCCGTGTGCACAACATTGCATTCTGAAATATTTCATTAATTTATAATCCTTAGACATGTTTTTCTTCTTGGTATAAAATGGTTGTAATGGGATTGTAAAAACATGTAATTACCATAAATACCTTAAAAACAAAAACTTTTACTACAAGCAACTAGCCTGACGTTGTCAGACTCACAATTCTAGTCAGAATGTGAGTCTGAGACCGCTCCATTGGGCTGTGATTATGGGGCGTGTTTCAACTGACCAGGAAATAAAATTCCTCTTCGCTCAATTGGATAGACCTACAACCAATCAGAGCAACGTAGTATGTGACGTATGTTAAGTAACGCATTGTGAGTTATTTACTAACGCCGGGATCACACCGGACGCTGAAGCAACCCTTCAGCGTAGCGTCAAGCCTTAAATAACAGCTGGCTCCCATCCACTCCCATGTTAAAACCTGCCTCGCGTCGTGCAGCGATCGTTTCAGCGTCAAGTCTATTTTTTGCGCTTGACTCGAGTGTATCGCACTAGGAAACACACTGAAAAACGATCTTAAACTATATTGATGACATATTTGATATGATATAAATGATCAAATATACATCCCATACTTTGAAGTCCCCTTCTGTTGTCCTGGAGTTTTATTTTGACCAATGACATTATTAAATGTCCCCCTCTGCCAATCCACTACAGCCACACAAGCAGTGATGCAGATAAAATGAGAGAGAGGGGGGGGGACTACGTATTCTCCACATTGGCTTGAGTGGAGAATACGTAATTTACCCTTGACACCTGTTGAGATATCTTTGTTTCTCTGTATCTTGTGACTATATTTTACCTATATCCTGTGAATAAATATTAACTGTGTAATCTAGATAATCAATAATGCTTATGCTACAACTGTTTCTTTTCTTGGGATGATGTCTATCTTTTTGACTCAGACGCAGGGCTTGCACAACAAGCACAGGTTCTCAGGAAAGAGAGAGGTCATGCCAGAATTCCTACAAAGAGGTGTTTCATGAAACGTGGTGAGAAAAAGATATGAAATCCTCCTCTGTGTCTAATCTGTGTCTCTCCGATGTAGCAGGCTCCCTGTTGGCCAAGGCCACAGTAGTGGGACACCTGGTCATTTGAAAGTGATGTGCTTGCAAAAAACTGCACTTTGAGGAAACAGTATACATCTGGCCAATAACTGAATTCCCTCAAAGAAAAAGACCCGCCTCTGTGCTGCACCCTGTGTCTGATTATATATACTGTGGACTTAGGATGTGGGTGAGCTTCTTCTCGACATGATCCAGTGAACCTGGTGACGTGTCCGGCAGAACCCCAGAGACTCTCTGTAAGTATTTCATTGTTTTACAATAAATGTTCAATTTCCAGAACTTCAATTATAAGTGTCTAATTATTCCTTCTCAAGTCCTGGATCAACAAACACGCTTCTCCAATCGCCCGAGGCGAGGTCAAGTTTAGTGCCTGGCGACGACACACCCGACATTTAACGAGCAAACAGCGAAGTTCTTCAACATGGATGACATTAAATTAATAATTGAAGTGGAGAAGTACAGTGAGTTGTATGATCCTCAGAACATGTTGTATAAAGACAACACCAAGAAAGACAAATGTTGGGACGCTGTTGCTTAATGTTGGAGCAACAAGTAAGTATATGCTTTTAATCTACTGGATCAACGGGTGATATTATTAACGCTGCCCATCGGTTCAGCGTCGCTTCAGTGTCCGGTGTGAACAGGCAAGCGCCGGCGCGATAGGGATTAGCGCGGAGCTTTGGCGTTGCCTCCACGTTCTCTGTTCCTCTTTCAAAATGAATGCGCTGTCGATGTCTTCTAAAACAGACTCAATGGCAGCATCTACACATCTCAGCTCTCCAGCGGCAGGCATGTTTGTTGAAAACGAATTCAACCCAAGGGCACTTTGATGACCTGGTTGATTACGTTACCGTTGATCATCTGTCCATCATCGTATAAAGCCCGCCCTGACAATCTTTTTTTGTATGTATCCAGGTCAACAAGGGGAATAGTATTTAACCAAAGCTTTGTATTTTTATCTTGTTGAATTATTGCTGTAGAAGCTGTTGGTTTTTGTACAGATGCTGTTCACTTGAGAGCAAGGCAAGTTTGGAAATCACAAGATTTCGGGTGTTCCATTACGACTTTATGAACAAAGAAGCAGCCGTACAGAATAACTTATATATGTTGTATGTACAAATATGTTGATTTGTTTTTCGTTTGTATATATTTTGATGTCCCTTTATTTTGGAAAGCCTTCTTGTCCTTTTTATCTTCTTGTCTAGAAGATGTGGAAAAATTGAAGCACTGTTTTTTGTCAGAACCACAAAATGACAGACTTAATGCTAATTAATTTCAAAAGTTGGGGAATAAGAGGCTCACCAATACCTTTGCTCCATGTTTGGTCCCATCATTAATGGCAAGGCTACATACCATTTACAGTATATTGTCTTTTATATTGCCAGGAACACACCAATAAAAACCTGATTATTAGATTAGCTTTTTTAAACACACAAACACACACACTCACACACACAGGTTTGTACTTCTATTTACCCTAGCCTTAACCATCCAAGCTAAATGCTTAACCCTTAACCAAACCTTATTCTAACCCTAAAACCAAATCTTGACTCTGAAATAGTCCATTGAAAGAGTGTGGACTGGTCAAAATGTCCTTACTTTCAAAAAAGTTCCTCACTCTGTAGAGTCTATATGCCAAAAATGGTCCGCACAAAGCTATATTCATGATTTACTTACCAATACTACTTGTTCAAATCAAGCTTCAGATTTACATTTTGCTAATTTCTATAACTCATAAGCTAGAAAAACAGCATATGAAGAAATATTTAGCCATGAAACATCTCATGTGAGGACATGCTCACCACCTGTGAGTGGCCCAATACTGGCTGAGCTAAATCCTGTTCAATATTTTATATTATTTTATATTTATATAATTGTATTTTCCTGTCTTCTTCTACATATAGCTGATACTCGGTACCTCATTAAAGTGCTGTATTCCTAATGTGATTTTAGGATGTATGCTGGATCTGATCAGATTATAAGCTGAGCTCAGCCACTACCAAACTGTAACGTACCTGAAGTCTGATAAGAAAGTCATTACACCCTCCGTAGCTGCTGCATGTGGAAAACTACAGAATCTGCAATTTTCATATATTTTTCTGCCTGAACAACTTCCGCAGCAAAATTAGGTGACAGAAAGTAGACTCTGGAATCGAATAAATATTTATTACTTAGCTGGTAAGTGCTCGGGATATGAACAGTTCCTTAAACTATTGACTGGATAGATTAAAGGGATGGGTACATGGATAGGAGTGAGGTTATTGTGATAATGGTGATGAAGTTAATGATGATGGGGTAATAATTAAGATGATAATGATCATGAGAAGGATGACCTTTACCATCTGTTTAATGTCATGTAGAGCACTCCCACAGCCTTTTTTATTGAATAGGCTACTACAAGAATCACCTGTGAACGGTCTCAATATATTGTAAAAGGCTAATCCATAACCCAAACTATTGAGTAATTTGTGCACTAATAGCTGTTCATAAGAGTTTTGGATTATGAGTTTTACTAATTCTAGTGGGGGTTATATAATACCTCACTAATAATCAAAGAAGCTGTACAATTTTGTAGTACTATACTTACTTTAGTTTATTTTTAAAGAACTGACCTCAGACATCTATTAAGAACAAAATGGAATAACCTTTTACTTAAAATATTGTTGGTGAAATTGACAAATTATATTATATCATATTTACCCTTTTAATTGAAAAAAAAAACAGCAAAACAAACATCAAAAATAGAATTCCTTTAAAAAAGATAGAAAACTACCCTCACCCAAAAAGTAATAACCCATTATTTCTCACTTCTTCTTTCTTTCTTTCTTCTACAGCAAACTCAAACTGTTTAATTGACTATAAACACCAGAGTTGGCCCACACACTCAAACAAAAAAATGTAGTAAAGTTGCTGGCCTGTGAGTCGCTCAGCCGCAGTGCGACCAATTCCTAAGCAGAAACAGGGGCACAAAAAGTCTAACTCACAGTTCGGCCTTAGTCCTGAAGAAACAGTTTAAAGTTTAAAGATAAATATACAAGAGGACAAGGGCAATAAAAGCCCCTGAGTATTTCCAGAACAACCTGAGAGAGCACAGCATCCTCGCGGTTAGCAACACCACCGTGTTTAGCTTAAATTAGCATGAGCACACTAAAGAGTTTACCTTAATCACTGGGATCAAGAAAGAAATGTGGGTAATGTTATTAACAGCAGTTCTCTTCTGTTCTAACTAAC
Source organism: Platichthys flesus (assembly GCF_949316205.1). Lineage (NCBI taxonomy): Eukaryota > Metazoa > Chordata > Actinopteri > Pleuronectiformes > Pleuronectidae > Platichthys > Platichthys flesus. The sequence continues at coordinate 25,211,723 of NC_084950.1, read as the reverse complement.
TCACAAAGTCTCTCCTCAAAATGTTTGTCTCTTACGTCTCACTTGAACTATAGACTACACTGGCCCCAGGATTTCCAGTGTTACTCTCATCTTTTCTGTCAGTATTTGAAAGTATGGACATAAGGCTCCATGCGTTCCTGTAGATCTATCTAACATTGAGCATAAAGGGCCTAAAGTGCGCTTTCATTTTACTTATTTGGTCATTTTCCTTTGTCACTAACCAACGTTTAGAATGTGAAACATTTGCTAGGCCAGCTCGTCTTTCAGTCGACACAGCTAAAAGCAGTGTTCCAATATTATTTTGAGAGGACGCAGCCAGATGTAGCCAGAGTCTAGCACAGTGGGATGACATCCCCATTCTTAATCCCATCCCCACAAAAAATGGCAATCTGTGATACTAACACCATACCTATTTGAATCTCTGAAAATACGGGGCAGCAATTGAGGGAGCAGACACCAGTTGGTTAAATGGTTTATTTAACACCTGTCACATCATTTTTAGTCAAAAAGGAATTTAGTAACGATGTAGGCTGTGTAAAAATACACTCATCATGGGCCGTGGTCACGGTTGTCCACATTGCTCCAGCTCAAACAGCATCTGATCATGTTTTCTTCACTTAACTGCCTGTCCTCCATCGGTAAGACATGATGGTAGTGCACTGTCTGCAACAAACCATTGTAAATTAAATGAGTTAATTAACGTAATTGCAGAAATCTATGTCACTATTAAGTTGCCACTGTAAGAGTAATCATTTGCATCTTATCCACTTAATCGGCGGGTGCAGCAAACCACAAGCACACAGAGGCCCTCTCATCTTATCTACCCATTCAACAGATCGTTTCTCTTCACATCAAACAACACATCATCAGAAATCTCTTTCCCTTTAGATACCTTTTCACACCACAAGCTTCCTGTTGTTGTGTGTTCAATCCCATTGAGGTAGTGTTATCAATGAGACGTGATAAAACCAGCTTCATAATCCAGCCCTCTCCATACTGTAGATAACTATGATAACTGTTTTTCAGAAGTCATTTCATGCTCCAGAATTTCAAAGACGAGCTGAGGCTTTTCTCCTCTTTGTGTCCTGCATGAAGGGCTCACTCCAACTTATCTCCTTGAGGATCTTATCTGGATGTCTCCATGGGTCCTAGTCCAGTCATGCTGTTTTCATCTCTGAAAAAAAAACAGACTCTACCTAAAAGATGAAACGCTACAGCACTTTGTGTTGTTTCTGTCAACTTAGAAAATGTCATTTTTACCATTAATGATCCAGATACATTTATCTCTCATGGAACATGTCTCTTTGTGACAATGAACCATGTCTACTGACTAGTCGGATTCAGTGGTTGTTTTCTATTTATACTGCAGCCTCCATGTTAATTTACCAGTCCCATTTCACTGACTTACCTTTTCATCGTTCCATCAGTTTGCTAATAGGTATTTAGCAAATTCCCTCAAACCATTCCAGGAACTAAAAGCTCCGTTTGCCTGTTTCTGTTAGTATTTCTACAGTACCACATCTCAAGAACTACTTCTTTGAATTTTTCTCTCTCAAGCCTTCATGCAGAAAATATAGATGTGAATTAGGCTGCTTGAGTAGCATGCGAAATTATGAGAGTTTAGATCCATTTTGATGTGTTACTCAGCGCTGATTCCAGGTCTCCACTGAAATGGAAATGTCAAACATTTAAGCCCCTGCAAGATTTTAAAAGTTCAGGGGAGGATACCTTTGAGCAAAAACCTGCCACGATCAGCAACACTCAACTAGACTTGTAAGATTTTTTACAAGAGCTGCAGTCACACTCAATTCCTCTTGACAACACCTTGCTGCATATCATACCGGAGACCACAGCACATTAACAGTTGCCTCTGGCCCTGTTTTGCTCACCTAGTCGCTCTTCACGCTGTTCACACTCTGAAGGGGAAAAAACAAACAACCTTCTTGTCAGACTTAAGCCCTTCAGTTAATGACACCCATCTCTACAGATTTCTGAATCAATGTGTCTCAGATGGGCAGGGGTGTTGTTTCTCTGCTCTGAATCGGGGGACGCACCCCTGAGCTTAGGCAACTTGGTTATGGAACACGGTCCAATCACAGTCCAGCCGAGAGGAACCAGAGCAAAGCTGATGTCAGCATGAGTCTGTGATGATGGATGGGCCTCACTAGAGAGATGATGGATGACCAGGGTGGCCATTCTTGTTTCATATCATGCAGAATGAGTTACTGTGGCAGTGCTGCTGCTCCAGTGACCTCTGGTTGACTTGTGTCAAAAGATTAGGTCAGCCATGACTTTGGCTGGCTGCTGGATGCCACGTACAACCAGTCAGTTAACAAATATAATTAGGTTTGACTGAGGAAAGATTTTTGTGAAAGTAGAATATATTAGTTCGTTTTTAGTCATTTTTCTTGTGCTTCAAAGCTGCACCACATGTAAATGATTGCAGTCTAATGTTTGTTTTCTTCTTCTCAACACAAAACTCCAATAAGTTGTGCTAATTAAACACAGAGGAAATAATTAAAAAGTGGCACTATCAGCAGTGGGCAGGATGCATGCCTCACTGAGATGTGTGATAAATATGGAGGAAGTGACTTTTATGTCTGTTTCCAAGTCTCTTTGATGGACTTGTCACAATAAAAATCCTTCCTTGGGATAGCCTTTACAAATTATCATTAATAGATTGAACAATAAAACCTAAATTAATGAACTTCTTTTACATAATGTTTTTTTGAAAAAACGTTTTTTTTTTCATTTATTTCCCCTTTTATTTAAAAAGCTGGACTGCTTGCATCTCCAGCTGAGTAAAGGTGTTCATTATGAAACAGTCTGATCTGACAAAATGTAAAAACCTCAGCGACAAATCAACCTGCAGGTTTTGTGACTCTCATTTCAACCTAGTGTTTTTGTGTCTTTGCTGAGTAATTAGTCTGTTTACCCCCTTTTGTTAAGTGACCATCATTTATTCTGAATATATATTGTCCCCTAACTGACATGTGTCTGATAAAATGCATAGTATTAAGGGTTCTTTTGGTTTGAAAGGGGGAAAAAATTTACCTGATCACTTTTTGAATTTTGCTGTATTGTCACAATTACCTCCAGCAACATCAACATGCTCATTTTTCTAATATCATAAAATTCAGTGAGCCTTTTCATTTATTTTTCTTCTTCTATTGTTTAATGCTGTTTGAGTTTCCTGCAACTGGTCTGAAAGTCCCACCTAACCAAGAAATAATTTTCACACAAATCGAACTATGATTCAGTTTGATCAATTTTGGTCGATTGTTTCTGGTACGTGATCTGAAGCCCCATTTACATCTGTTATTTTGGTTCAGACTGAAACATCCCAAGGACATCTAGTGCATGTCCAAACAAAGTAGGTGTAAAACAGTTGCCTTTAAAAGCCCTAAGATGAAAACATATGAAATTGCACAGCCTTACAAAAAAGGAATAGCCATCAGTTAGAAAAACCTTTAAACATTTTATTAACACTGAACAAACGCTTTATCAAATTAGTGTTTGATATTCCCTCACCACTTTCCTAGACTTGACACTGATTGATTTGTAGATGGACGTACGTCTGACCCCTGTGTGCTGTCAATCCAGCACTTGTATTTGCAAATTTTGCTAAATAAAGTGCGTAGAAAAAAGCTGTCTTTTTGTTTGAATTGAGAATATTGCCACTGTAATATTATTGTGTTGTTACTAGCAGCAAAAAATCAATACCCTCATTGTTCAAACTGTGGCATACAACAATGCAATCGGGGTCTCCAACACAGCCAGAGACCAAACTGAAACATGAAACTGGAGGGGAAGACTAAAAGCAAGCAATTTTTTTATATTATTTAACACAAAACGTATTTGTATTCGTACCACAATACAGTCAGTTTCCTCTCTGTGTTAGCTGCAGCTCTACTGGTATGTAGAAGTAGAACCATTGAATGAGAGTAAATCCATGTTCATCCACAGTTGTGTTATCTCTGTACAGCCTTCACATTGAGCTGTAAAGGTTCAAAACTGGATCATGAAAAGTTATTAAATCAACCAAAGTATGGTATTAACTTAACCAATCATGGTTTCCAGTCTTTCACTCAGCAGCTAACTCAGAACCTTGTCCAACTTGTTGCCATTTTCAGCTCCCCCCTGAGCATCTTCGGCAAGCCCACAAATCACGGCTGGTAGCGGAAAAGGGGCCAGCTCTATGCCTGTTGTGATGAAAGCAGCAGGGTGGAAAAGGCCCAGTCTGGCTTGGCTTGGCCTGGTTTGACTTATCTGCTGATCTGTACTGAGGCAAGATGGCAGAAAAAAATTAAACTCCAACACCTGACACGTTGGTAAATGTGGCTCAAGGCTGGGCTCTGCGCCAGAGCTGTCAAGGCCAATAACATCTAGGAGAGTTCCCTGCGCCTGTTTTACTCACATGCATGTTCGCATTAACTATTTGACTGTCTGTCAAACCATGGACAAATTGCTGCCAATGTAGTCATAAGCAGTAATCTTAAAAAATACAACGTTAAGACTGTAGTCATGTTAAACCTGAACAGAAGATATGGATGGTCTTCACTGTAAAAAACACAAACATCACCAACAACCTTTTAACAATTCATCCCCCTAAAACCGATCACACTGGAAATGTATAGTACTAATATTCAGAGTTCTGCTGTGTTTGTTATTAAAAAACGAAGGGACAAAGAAACATTTTGAGATAATAAACAAAAGTTAATGGCAGGTGATGCTGTGAATATCTCCAATGTTTGAACTATCTTAGCAGCTAAATGATCTAGTCATCTTAATTACATCTCAAAAATATCAGTAGACAAAATACTCATAATACACAATATTTTCTTCATCATAAATAAAAAAAAAGGATTCTGCACTAAGTGTCCCGTGTCGTTTCCAACCTTCGAAAACACAGCACAATGTTGATCAGTCTTTTAAGATTTACAGTTAGAAGTGAAAGAGTTTAAACATTACAAATATAATTAGGGACAGGTTTTTGAAATAAAAACCATCGTAAAAAGCATCAATAAAGTTAAATTTGTTAATTTATTTCAATTATGCTATTTTTTTCTGAACAAATGTTATCTCACCTCTTACAGTAAATGCAGTTGTAAAGCCTTCTTCATGCTGTAAGGGTAAAATTCTGGTGGGGAATCCAATCTGCTTCTAATTTTATATTTTTCAATGTGAACTGTTACTTTCCAAACATTAAAGGAGAGATAAACTTGGCCTTAGAAGGTAGCCAGCTGAACTACAGTGACTCACATGCACTTCTAGAGTCTGTCAAAATCTCCGCTCACCTTAAAACGAGAAGCTAAATCTCATGACCCAGTGACCTGTGACCCTTCCCTCCCCATCCACTCAGCCTTCAAATATCCTTTGTGTGTGTTTGTGTGTGAATGTGAATGCCTGCATCTGTGCTTTTGTCTAAAAGGCAAAAGTGCATGCAGAGATAATGTACTTGTATATATTTCTGTGCAAAAGTGACTTTCCCCCTCAGAAGACATTGTGTTTACAATATGTTTATGTGCTATGGAATGTAGTGTATGTGTGCAGTACTTTGTCAATACGTGCTTCGACAACTTTCCTCCAGGGTGAGTCTTTTGCCTAAAAACGGAACCATACACCACACATAACAAATCGACCTTATGGACCCCTGTAATGGCTGGGTTAAGTATATTTCTATAAAGGAAGATAAATAAACTACCTTTGGATAAGAGAGGACAACAAGTCATTAGCTCTTACTGGGGCTCAGACATGTCTGTATTATTCTATGTCATATACTCAGTATGGTGGGAACTTAAATAACGTGGATATATGTATATATGAAGAAGTCTTTAGAATAAGGTCAATATTTTAAGATCACCATATATTAAATTACCACCACATCCCTGCTTCTATTGGTTCATTGGATTCGATACATCAAGCAGTTCTATTTTCATGTTTAATTAGAACGCTGAATTTCAACCGATTATTCTACAAGGACAGTTGTCTCCATTTGCAAATTAGCACTTGTCAAACATTTAATTGTAAATGTGTAAGGCTGCCGAGTAATTTTCAAGTTCAATAAAAATGTCAATGCTTCCAAAATGTTATAAGGAGGAGCACTTTGATGAAGCGGAGGAGTGAACAGAGTGAGAGATGGCTGCTGGAGGAATAAATGGACTGCTAGTTTCCATAATAAGTCAAAACAAACACACATAACTAACTCCAATGAAAAATATTTTATTTTTGTATGCGTTAAAAGAAATGTATTCTGTCAATTCACCCAGCAACAACAGTCAATGCAGTTTATACTTCCTCCATAATAGTTCTGCTATGAATGAGGTTTTTATTAAATGTCTGTAGATGCAATGTGCAGTTAGATAAAGTACTGGGTGAAGCTGGGCTCATTATTTTACCCTAATCTTTCATGTACAGGTTTTCCTTATCGCCTATTTAAGGTCTAATCGTTAATTTTATTGAACTATATAATATAGCATTTATAAGCAAAGTTTTGCCGAGGAATGTCAATCCATCCATTCGGCATTTTATAGAATCAGTTTTAAGCATGTTTCAAAGCTGTGTGTGTGATGAAAGAGTGAGAAGAGCTTTTCCAGAAATCTAAGTACATTAAATAATAACTCTTTGAAAAAGTGTCTTTCTTGTTTACTGGACCATGACCTTGTCAGTTTTGTCATTCCAATTGTAATTCTATTCTATATCTTCCTGCAAAACAATGAGTGCGATGAAAGAGAAATAAATAAATAAATGTTTATTAAAGAAATGACAAAACCAACGATAACAACCTTATATACAAATTTTGTAGTGTGTTAGATAGCTTGTAGTCTCGTGTATTTATCTTCTCACATTAAAAAATGTATGCATTTGAATAAAATAATAGCAAACATCTACAAACAAAATAAATAGCAGCTCATCAAACTCAGAAGAGAACTAAATGAACACTACAAGAGCTTTAGAACCAAAACAACAAATTTTATTTGTAGAGCCCATAATAACAAATCCCTCTCCCTGGATAGACAGGGGTGCAATAGATGCAGCGCGTCTACAAAATAACTCTATTTACATCATTGATAAGAAGAAACAGTTTGTAACATCATGGACAAGTGTGTCAATATATCTACAATATCGTATCAATTGTGCATCTACTGTATTTTGCTGCCTTGTGTTACATTGTAGAGGAGTTTCTTTTTTTCTGGTGAGTCAGGTGCAGCATATGCCACTTCCACCCCTTTGCTTGCCAGCATACAGGACTTTTCTTAATCCTCTGGCCTTTTCTCATGTTAACATCTCCACCTCTGTAGCCTCATCCTGGCTGAATTCAGACAACACATTTGCTCACTTTTAACATTCTGTCCCCCGCTCTGTGTCTCTCTTAGATGTATTCCTATCTCGTTAAGAGATTAAGAAGAAACAGGCAGAAACAAAAGGATTTTTTTTGTTTTACAAGGAATGGCTTCATAAAAGTTAGGGTGATACAACATCCTTAGGTCCTAAGCTTGTTGACTAACATGCTGCATGGCAAGCAGATTGCCATGCAGCCTAATCATCGCTTCCTGCTGCCTAATCATCGCTCTTGTGAGTGAATGACAAAGTGGCGCAGATGGGAAGCTGTAACCCGGGAGCAGAAATAGTTTCAGGCTCAGTTAACAGTTGGCCGAATGAGCAATCTAACAGGTTCAGATTGGATGAGGATGGTGGAGTTTGAAGGTTTGGGTGAAGATGCGCGCTGTGTAAAAGCAGAAGCTCAGGGGGTTAGTGGGCTGGTGTCAGATGCTAAGACATATGCAGACATGATGGGTGCTGAAAGCAGGGCAGCTTGTAAGCACACTTAATCCTTGGCAAGGCCTTGTAAGAACAAGAAGGGGAGGACTGGGCTTTTGACTGACAGCTGATAAGAAGGAAGTGATGTGATGATTATGGCTGTGTGTGTGTGTTTTCTTTAAACCTGTGGTTTATCAGCCCATCTGTTTTATCTCTTAGGCTTTATTTATCCATTTAAAAGACAACTGAGAATGCTTGGTCTGTTCCAGTAATGCCCTGTTTCATATTCATATTATGGAAAACTTCCACATCTGGGAAAAACAGACTTAACATGATCTGACACTTTACACTGTCATTTTAAAGCAGAGTAGGTTTCAGGTGCCTGGTTTCCATGAAACCAAGGTTTTAATATATTGTTGGTATATTGTTGACACTTCAGCAGAAGAACATTTCAACAGGAGAGGAGCCAGGCCGCCCTGGTATTTGTTCAATGTAATTGTGAGCCTGTGCAAATGCCATGGGTTCATCACCTGTGAGTAAGGTGCAAGTAGTGGTTCTCTGCAATGCAGCTGTTGTTATTTTGACTCACATGAGGCAACACAGAATATATTAGGTCATCCATCTAAAGTCATCCATCTTAAGTCTGCAACAAAAGGATAAAGAACAAAGGATTGTTCAACATGATTATTTGTGTTTCCTGTCAAGTATATCATGAAACATGTCACGTCCAAAGAGAAATATACAACCTAATGCAAATCTTAAAACAATAGCAAAAATAAACAACACCTTACCATTTCCCCTAACAGTACTAACATTCATTTATGTGGATATTTGTTATATCTAAACATAAATCTCAAATCAACAGCATTAACAGGAATCCAGACTCACTCACAGGAAAACTATCAAACGAATACATTATTAGAAATGCTTGAACCTTAAGAATAAATATTCTCACACATTGTGCTCGAGTTACATCTAATAACTACTCAGCCCACACAAAGAGTTATCCCCCTGTAAAGGCTGGATGTCGTTAGCACAAAAACTACTTGCAGTCCCTTCTGACATTGTTGTCACGCTCTAGGGAAAACAACATGGTGTCAATAGTGGACGGGATATTGATTGGCCGGCTAACAAACTGACATTTTATGGAGCCTAATGCAGACCTTTTCCAGTGATCACATCATGGCTAGTCAGCCCAACCGCCAGCTCGCTGCATATACTAAGGAATAGAGGTGCAAGATAAACTGAAATATGTATCTCTGATTAGATAATCAAACAAAGGCAAAATAAATTAAAAAAAACATTTGTACAGCTAGCCTTATCTGACACAGTTAAATAATCCATTATCTGTACTATAGTAGTGTAGATGATACAAATGACAACACAAGGATATACCACGTGCATTGTCAGAAATGGATGCTGCTCTAAGATTGCAGCTATTCAATCAGCTACACAACATATTGAAGGTTCCCTGTGGAGTTTATCCCATATTTTTATTTGGGGATTGTTTACCTTTACTTTTGGCTACAAGGACTCGTCATTGATGCTTTTGATGCATACGCTTATTTGTTATTGCCATAACAAATAAGCGTAACTCCAAGTAAAAACATAGTGCTGACAATGTGCAAGAACTTCACAATGCACTTTATATTGTTTTTTTCTTTCCTTGGCCATCACACAAATAAAGATCCTGTCCCAATTCCTCTCCCTTGGGTAGAGCGGTAGAGCCAAGATGTGAATTTGGACGAGACAACAATTTACTTTCCTAGTCTCTAGAACATTTTTACAACTGCTTGTACAACCATGCAATCTTTGTGTTTAAATTCATAATACACATTGGATCGAGTTAGTTTCAACTAGTTCTTGACTGAAGGCGGCTCCGCGAGGCCGAACAAACGCTGGTGGCAGCGTCACTGACGGCAGCTTCGCTGACGGATTCTTCCCGGGACATCTCTGCTCTACCAACTTCTCCCTCACCGCGGGATGTTGTCCCTCGGAGGCAGAGGAAGCGCACCGGGATCCACTGGGGCTTTCATCCTGTCTCCTCTGCTGAATGAAGTCTGCACTGAACGTTATGAATGAAACAATCCAGTCTCGAATCACACGCCCTGTCTCCTGACAACAGCACCTTTCCCAAAGGAATCAAATGCTAGCAGGTAATATGTTTTGTTATTCCGGAAACATTCAATTATATAATATAATATATATGTGGGTAGAGTGGTCTTCCTCCAACCAAAGGTTGGGGTTCAATCTTGTGCAAGATATTGAACCCTCAAATGGGCCCTCATAGATGTTGAATGCAATAATTGTAAATAACTTGTATATATGACTTTCTTATGACTTCTGGCATGACATGGACGGAGATTCAGGGAGGTAATGTTAGCTTTGGCCTTGATGCACTTGAAATATGGTTTGTGGGTTGTTTTTTTCAGGTGGTTAAACAAGGTAGTTGTATTGCTATGCGGCGCAAACACAACTCTAGACGCACTCTGGCATGATTTGTTCTTGGTTATCATCACTTGCCCTAAAATCCAAAATTACCAAACAACGGATGATGATCCTTTTCGAAGGACTAGCTCCTCGCCTTCTGCTCCTGATATTCTGCTCCTATCGCTGCAGGGTGCGTGCATGACAACTCCCATCTTGTTCTCCCTCTGGTGTTTAGCGAATGTTAGTCAAAAAAGCACTTGATTGGATATGTAGCAAAGCACGCATTTGTAACCCTAGTTGTTGTGGCTCCCATTGTCACTCTGAGGTCTGTAGAAGTTGAAGCAGAGGGAAAAAATAAATTGTTGCATTTCAGGTGGTTTGCTGGACTTAGAGTGTTAAATTCTGGGGTACAGCTTGCCATGTGGCAAGTTCACAATATATTCTCCTACAGCCAGGGCAGTTGGGGGGAACCCCACCAGGCAGTATATAGTCTCCCGCGACAATGTGCCAAGGGCGAATGACCACACCACGGGGGTGCATAGTGCGCATCACAGTTTCACAGGTAGCATATTCTCCTGCAGGCATGCGCCATGGAGATTAGCTACATCGCAGTGGCGTGGCACACATAACAGGCTCACTAGGTAGCATATTCTCCAGCAGGCATGTGCCTATGGAGAATAGCCACACCGCAGTGGCGTGGAACACATAACAGGCTCACTAGGTAGCATATTCTCCAGCAGGCATGCGCCTATGGAGAATAGCCACACCGCAGTGGCGTGGAACACATAACAGGCTCACTAGGTAGCATATTCTCCAGCAGGCATGCGCCTATGGAGAATAGCCACACCGCAGTGGCGTGGTTTCAGTATTAGCTCATCACTCCCATCTTTCCTGTGTTAGCATATGGGGAGTGATTAAGTTGGAGCCCAGACGCCAAACACAAACCTGTTCTACTGTGAATAATAAATATCATAATAAATAAGATAAATAATCGAACGTGAGTTGTCTGACTGAAATGGAGCGAAGCCAGCGAGCTAGTTCTGGCAGGCAACTCGAGCTGCGCTGCTTCAGTCATGTGCCATACATCAGGTGACATAAATCATGTGACATATATCAGGTGACATACTTCACTTGCCACAATCAGCCACAGCACTCATCCACCGCATTAGGCAGTCTATTTAAGCAGAGGGAAATCCCATCTGTCCAACCATACCCGAGCGTCTTGACCCCATGGTAGTCATCCAAGATAGATCTTGTCGAGACTTCTGAATTATCATTGCTAAGAATAACACTGCTTTCTGTTCTTTCTCCTCTATGATCAAGCGCTTGCATCCCTCTTCAACCCATCTGATGACACCCTTGCCTACCAACAATGGTCGAAAATGCATGACGAGATCTCCTCAAAGCTTCGCCATCTCTGCCAGAGCTGAGGCCTAACACCTGGATGCTGTCCCCGCACTCACTAAGATGTTGCACCGTTATGACTGCAACACTCCATCATCAATGCTACTCATGCTATGTTGGACACCACAAGAAGGAATATTGTCTCTCAAACATCATCTGCAGCCTTGATGTTTTTATATGTAATCTCCGCTGCATAAATCCTTTGTTGCATGTCAGATCTCGGGATCCATCACGTCTCCGCGTCCGGGGTAGTCACAGGCATGTTTCGGCGCGCCTTCATCCCCTCAAATGGTGACGATACAATGCGAACGATGCCAAGGGATTCATTGCACCCTTGCCGTGGCATACATCTGTTCCTGTCCATCCTGGGAGAGGGATCCCTCACATGTGGCTCTCTCTGAGGTTTCTACATTTTCTCCTGTTTATGGGGGTTTTTTGGTAGTTTTTCCTTACTCTTGTCGAGGGTTAAGGACAGGATGTCGCATTTGTTAAGCCCGATGAAACGAAACATGTTTCGAATATTGGCGATACAAACAAAACATGTGAGTGAATAATTTGTATGTGCTTTGCAGACTGATTATTTTATTGCATTTCAGGTGGTTTGCTGGGCTTAAAGGTGAAATTCCGGTGCATATGTTGCCATGTGCCAAGTTCACTATATTCCCGTATAGGGAACCTCACCAGGTAGTATATTCCCCTGCAGACAATTTGGCTACAGCGAATGACCACACCGCGGCGGTGAATGGCACACATAACAGTTCACTAGGTAGCATATTCTCCTGCAGGCGGCAATGCGCCTAGGGAGAATGGCCACACCGCGGCGGTGAATGGCACACACATAGCAGATACCAATTCCGTACGTCAGGCTCCGACTATGTGCAGTTTTGGGGGGTTACAAGTATTTGCTCATCACTCCCATCATTTCTGTGTAATCATATGGGGGAGTGATTAAGTTGGAGCCTAGACGCCAAACACTAAATCTGTTGTAATAAATCTATTACGTGATCAAACGTGAGTTGTCTGACAGAAATATGGCGACGCCTGCGAGCTAGTTCTGGCAGGCAACTCGAGCTGCGCTGCTTCAGTCATGTGCCATACATCAGGTGACATAAATCATGTGACATACCTCAATCTCCACAACCATCTATAATACACACCCACCTTATCAGGTGGTCTATTTAACCAGAGAGACATTTCCCATCAACCCCTCTTGCTCGCACTGCTGCTGCAGTATTGCTACCTGTTGCTTCAGTCCCTCCACCACCCCAGCATCCACCTGTAGGCCCAGCATCCACCTGTAGGCTCCAACGGGGGTTACAAGTATTTGCTCATCACTCCCATCATTTCTGTGTAATCATATGGGGGAGTGATTAAGTTGGAGCCTAGACGCCAAACACTAAATCTGTTGTAATAAATCTATTACGTGATCAAACGTGAGTTGTCTGACAGAACTACTTTGTTTGGACCAGACATTTGGACTTTTCAGTTAAGTCTGAACCAAAAAAGGGGTTAGAGACTTCTTTTTGTTTATTGGATAGTAAGGACTTTTGTACCAATTGCAGGAAGTTGAAACAGCATTTAAAATTCAGTTGACGGACAAATTATCATGCTTTATGATGACGGCTGTATATGTATTTCACTTATGTTATGATGAGTGATTAGAGCTGGTTAGAGTTGACGTGTCCCTGTATGGTTGTCCAATGGGCGTTGTTCAAACCTGGCTCAGGTCTGGTTACAAGGAAGGAGGCTACAGAATGAACATTACGTAAATGATGAGGTGTGCAATAGGCATACAATAGACCAGTCTGAGAAGGAGAATTTCCAAGTAAACAGATATTCCAACTGCACCAGTACCAGCAAACTCTCATACAGCAAATCAAACTGAATAACAAGGTAGGTAGAGGGAAAGGGATCGCACAGGGCCTATTCTACTTAAATTGCTCAGTGTTTACTGAAGAGTGAAAGATAAGGTTTCACGTGAGAAAAAGAACTGCAGTGATGGGACAACTGCAGCAGAAACTATGAGGTCTGACTGTGTGGACGTTCAAATTATTATGGACTATAGCAAAAGCAAGTGGAACGTGGAAAATAGTGCTGTACACCGAGATCTCTTCTGTTAAAATGAAAATCGCAAAACAACATGTTTTTATGATGAAACTGTAGAGGGATATATGTAAATATGGTAGGCCGCCACAGTTTAGAAAATGAATGGGAAACACTGTTTGTGCTGAGAAGAACTGGAAGGTACACAGGATGAACAGATCTGTTCTCATCTTGAATATGTGTGTGCTATAGTTTATCTGTAAGAGCGATCACCGGTCCTTGTCATGCCCCAGCCCTTCACAGTTCACTGCCTCGTTCCAGCTTTTTTCCGTCTAGAGGTGTCAGAGCAGAGTCCTGATTACGCTCCATAACAAAGTGAAGAGACGCATTCATTTGCACTTCAGGCTCCCTGCTGAGAATCATTATATGCTTTCAAACTGCTCCTCCAAAGGTCATACTGATTTCTTCAATCGTGTGGAGACAAACACACTACTCCAATTGGATTGCAAAGTCACAAAATGAACTTATTCTCTGGACTTTTGCCATTGTATATGATATTTTGATTATGTACTCGATACCTATGTTTTCCTTATGTTGGGATTTGTGTTTTCTGGGTTTCTTGTTTCATTTGGTAGTTTGGCTCCTTGTGTGTTTCACACTTTACTTCCTGTCCTTGTCCTGTTTCCTGCCACTGTGATTGTCTGTACCAGTTCCTCATGAGTTCTACCTGTGTCCAATTACCCCCGCCCCCCCTGTGTATATAAGTGTCTCTGCCTCCCTTTGTCAGTTCGTCGTCGACTTCATGGTCACCTCACGCCCCCCACCTCTAGCCTTCATCGTGAGACTACAATTTGTAGAGCATGAGTGAAGAGCAGACATTAAGGGCTACTTTGTGGCCCCTTAAGAGTATTGTGACTTTCTCTACAAGAATTAGACTGATCTGCAATCTGCTAAGAAATAATTAGCTTTCTATGAATGACAAAGTTCTTAGAACAGTTCAACAAATTAAAGGATCTCATCTCTGTACTTGTAAGAAAACATTTCTAGACAGAACATAAGATCGAAATTCAGTTTTACAATGTCAAATTGTTGTCTGACACACTACTTGCATTAACTGAACAATCTGCTGTGCGCTGAGATGACACAAAAACAACAGATGTTTCCTGAGGATTTCATGTACATGCATGGCACAAACACCTAGAAGACAGTTTTGACTGTGCAGGGATCATCTGCTTCATGTATTCATATCCACATATTTGTCTTCATTTTTCAGTAATACTCAGAACTTTTCCATAATAACATTTCACATTCTACATTTTCCATCCATTTGGCCTCGAGGCTACTGTACTATTCACTGTGTCACGGGAAAGAGGAATTCTCTGGTCGTGAAATGCATGCAGTCACTGGGGAGATATGTGCAGATGTTGATGGTAAAATCTGACCAGGTAGTGTCGGCAACTCCACTCCATGTAGATTTCAGCTATTGTCAGAGAGGTTGGTAATAAAAAATGTATGATGTGGCTCGCTAGCCTTGCGCTGTCTATTCCGATCTTTATTCAATGGAAGAAAATATACAGTTTTCATGTTGTGGAAACTGTATTTTTTGAGCAATAACATGTTTTGAGAGAAATCCCTGACAATGCTTGAAGCAAACAAAGAAAGCAGGTTTTGTACTTGGTTGTGTGTGATGTCAATCTCTCGAGTTGAGACAGAAGAATTACATCAGATTGATACTAATTCTTGTTCCTCGCATGCTTGCAGGGTGTTTTTTGTTTGCTTGAATAATTTAGGAACATTTCACCCTCATCTCCCTTTAAATGTAATCAAGCCGGGCTGTAATTATATCCTTCGGAGGACCTTTCAACATACCTTCCAGGCACTTATTGGGAATTTGCATTTGTAATTTCTCTCCTTCCCTGCTGTGCTCTCGTGATTCGCAGAATAACAATAAACATGTCTCCAAGTGCTTCTAACAGGAAATCAATGGGGAATCTTTCCTTTTAATCATCTGATACTTAGATTAGGGTGGGGGAAGGGTTCTTTTTCAAATGCACAACCTCAGCCAGACCAAGCCGCTTTAACAGACATGTTTTAGGTTTGGTTTCGTCAAATACCAATAATCCATCCATCAGCAGCCATTGGTCATGATGAATTGTCCTTGAAAACGACCAATCAACCTTCTTCTGTTGGCTCCATCAGTGCATTAGCTAAGACCAGTTTCTTAACACTCAACACATTTTGAATCTAATTCAGCCACGATAATGTACAGGAGAGAATACTCACTCTGACATCATTGTCAGGATGACATTGACATGAAGAAACCACTGGGGAGGATGTGACTTTGATGACAAATGTTCAAAGAGGAGATAACTCTCTGTGACACATTTAGATTTTTAACCAGGGAAAATTAAAGTAAATGTGGATCTTTCATAGCTTACAGCAATATTGAGATTTGTCTTTTGGTCTTTATCAACAGTTTCAATAAAAATGATAATATAAATACAAAAATGTATGCAGTCCCTGGGGAATTTATTTCTGATCGAATATGATTAGAGTGAGATTGGGCATTGGCACCATTAATACATATGGTGAGTTTTATGTGGTGGTGTTTTCATTAGTGTATAATTGCCTTCAATTTTGTGTAAATTGTCTTCCACCATGACCACCATGTTTCTACAATAGCTTGTCAATGACGATCTATTTGGGAAAAACAAATCTATCACTGTAGTTATGCAGATAAAACTGAAGTAAATTGGAAAGTTTTCATAAGTTGTGTATATAAAGTGCGAGTGGCTATAGTTGGTCTAATTAAAACTGAATGGTGTCTGTCACATCAAATGAATGGATGGTGGGTATTAAACATGGATAAATGTCCCTGTGTCATCAATTAGCAGCAAAACAGTATGTAGAACACCACATATTGTTTTTGAGAGGACAGGAAAAGTTCCACATTCCACATCCGAGTAGACAAGTGGGATCTCAGACTTGAGCAGATCGAGATCACTGCCTTGATCAAAATAGAAAAACATTTAACAGCAATATATTATTATTTATCTGTAGGTGTAGGGTACATCCTCATGCAGCTTTTACACAGAGATTATAAAATCTGTAATTTAATTAAATATACCATGTCCATAAAGATATCCAGATTTGCTACCATTTATAGTTGTAGCCATTCATTTTCTGTTAGCAATGTAAGAGGAATCCATGTTTCGGGCTGCAAGCTTCATAAACAAGCCATCAACAAACTACTGGCTTTTTTGTTTTTCAAGTGCATCCATTTCCTTCTTGGTCCATTTCTTTTCGCAGCAGGCTGCAGCTTATGTGTATGGAGTAGGGTTGCAGGCTGGCTCACCACTGGGTGATGTGTGGTTTATGGATGACTTCCAGACTCTCAGGGAGTCTAAGTGTAGCTCCTTAAGTGCTGAATTACCCCCTGATCCCCTAATCAATTTGGAGAGGGAGGGACAATTAACAGAGGGCCTTCTTCGATGTTCTCCAAACAAATCCAAAAGCTCAGTGTTTGCAGGTTTAGATCAAACAAATCCATATACTGTAAGTTTATTGCCTCCAACTTTACCAGCCATCTGCAGAAAGAACAAGAGTTGTGATATTCTCTGAAGTCACCATTTCCTAACTAAACGTAACTAAGTATTCACCCTGTAAAGATACATTCCTTTGTCAGGTCAGTGATCACAACCTGCGGCAAGTCAGCCGCAGAAATATGTGAACATCTTTTTCAACCTGTATAAATCGTATCCTGTGGCATATTTAAAGTATTATTGTGCTATAATGAAATATTCAAGGGCCGCCTACCTGCCTTCCAGCACGATGGAGAAGGTAAGTCTGTAATGATGATATAACGGCCTCAGAGAAATAAATGGGTTCATGCGAAATGAATAGAGACTCCAGGACTCTCAGTGTGATGGATGAGGCCAGAAAGTGGGTCAGAACCACAGGTTGGTTGGCTGCACAACTGGGCCGAGACACAACGCCCAGGGCAATGAATGGATATCTGTTCTCTATGCCATTTTCCTCCTTAACGCCAGTGGTTCATGTATCGTTTTTATTTGTTAAAGGACCTGACCACAGTATGTGACAGACCCTTTTAAAGGCTTAAAGGATCTACGCTGTGTGTTTAATAAACTCTCTGAAGAGTGAAAACCTGTACACTCGCAGAGGCATATGGTCCGGGAAGAATACCTGGCAGCAGAGACTGGTCTTTCCAAGATAAACCAATATGTGGTTCATGCATTAAACATGAACTGCTCAGTTTGGATGTGCCGTCCCTGGGAGTTTAGGCTTTGAAAGGATCTCATTCATATTTTAATCACACTGGAGGTTCAATTAATCATTGCACAGTTTAAGGATGAAATTGATGAATATTCAGTTGCCGAGCAAAACGACTTCTGACCCCAGCTTCTTGCAATGGTTTTAATCATATTCATGCATATTGCACTTCATCTGCTGGTTGTAATCTCAGAGGGGCAGCGTCAGAACACTCAAGGTTGCATTTTTATTTGTGAAACATGTTGGGTCTGTTTCGTGGGATAAAAAAATTTGAAAACAGAAATGTGACAGCTCTATTTTTGGCAACACTGACAAAAAGAGACATGAAAGGAAAAATAAAGGATCTTGGCAGCATTGTGCATATTTATACCCTGCTGCCTGTGGTCTGACGAGTCTGAAGCCCTTGTGAGAGACATATGAACTCTAAGAGACTTTAAAACTTGGGTAGTCAATTCTCTGCTGATGCTACTCACTGCTTTACTTGTCACTCTTTCCTTTTAATTGGGGTTCCTTCAGGGGATACACAAACACATGAAGGCATTTTACAACTCTGATTTTTGATAACGTACATCAACATAAAGTAACGTAACATTCCATAACAAAACAGTCACTAATTGCAGACATGTTTTCTGTTCTGGAATCATCATTACAACAAGTAGGGGCAAAGAAAAACTAGCTTCAGGTGGTTTGTAAAGAACATGAACTCTATCATTAAACCTGTTCTGTTTCAGCGTGGGATATGTTTTATGATCCTTATGGGTCATCATAAAACATACTATAAACTAAAACAGCACTCAGACAAGCACATGCATTCCTTCACTTCATTCAATCAAGCTACTCCAATTTTCACGCACTCATAGATATCAGTACATGCATTATTCCAATGAAACTGTTGGAAATGGTAAAAACACCCTATCTCACAATGTTAAGGAAAGGACCCTTCCCCTGATCTCTAATGTCCACTAAATATTTTGACCCTAGCTATACCTCATCCTTTCACCAAGTTTCATGTCAATCTGTGTAATAGAATAGTTTGAGTGTAATAGTGCTAACTATCAGAAACAAACACTGATGAAAACATAACCAACAATATTTAAATAGGACCTGTTATGGGATCCTGGTGAAGGCCACAAACCCATGTGGGGTGGATTGATTATTATTATATTATAATTATATATACTACAAGTGTTGCTGGTGTTGAAATTTCCCTATTGTTTTCACCTTACACCAAAAACTTTAAGAATGGCCGAAAGAGAGGGCATACCTTCGCCTAGATCCAACGGCCTTATGAAACCACTGTTAAATTCACCTCATCTGGATTTTATTTGGATCTCCACCAAATGTCATACACTCACAAATATCAGCCCCCAAAAACGTTGTGTTTTTTTTTCCATCAAGATCCATGACTTATTCCTTAAGAAATCAGAAAGGATCTGCACCAAAATATATTGGATTCCTCTATGAAGCCATATCAGATACCTACATTAAGTTGCTTAATACTTCTAACCAACAGACAGACAAACAAGCAAATGCAAACATTATTTCCTTGGCAGAGGAATTACATATCAAAAGGCTTGTTTTGTGGATTTGTGATCATGACTCCAAGGTCAGTGTGGAGACATCGGAGTCAAGTGGAATACTGCAACATGTATGATGCAACTGATAATGCCTCAGGATGATCAGAAAGCAGTGGATGGTTGACCCTGATCCCTTTGGACTCTTCTTTATGAAATATTGGTTGGATTCCAGTCAGTTATAAAGATGATGAATACAGGGTTCCTGCTTACAAATATTATAAAAACTACAACAATGACACTCAAGGTGTTTTGCCAGATCTTGAGTGATCAGAATAATTTTATAAATACTTCTTTGCTGAGGGAAAAATGCTAAATAAGATTATCAAGAGATAGAAGATTAAGAAGGACATGTTACAACAATGTACTAAAGCCTATTATTTTAGAGGCACTGCTGGTACAACTTAGTATCTTTCATTGGGGAGGAATCTGTCTGACTTTGATATATATGGTCAAAGGACACCCTGTAGAACATGGTACAAGGACAATGACACCCCACCATGGAGACCAATGGGGCAGTGCAGGACATAACTTCCTCGCTGTCACCATTTATAACGTGTTTAAAACCATGCAACTTCACCTCTACTAGATGTTTTCTTTGTTGCCTTTTCATTTGACCAATTTGTGTTATAGAATCTGTAATATTTAGTCAAAGGTAGCAAATGGTCAGAACTGTGTTGCATAGAATATCTTTATTATTTAATTTCCGTTTTTTCCCCAAGACTGCGATGATTCCTTCAAATGAATCATATGTCACCCGACAGGGCTGCAGCCTCAAGTGGGCTTTAGCGAGCAGAGAAGAATTAAAATACACAGGGCTTAACGTTTTTTAATCTTAATGGCATGTATATGTCAAGCTAAATAACTGGTCACATGGCAGTTGTCTCCTCCAACAAAATGGATGGACATTGATCTGTCCTGTTATGGTTAAATAAGGGCTGGAATAATCTGCTTACATGCGCTATCTCCCCAGCTGATTAACCAGGAATTAAATATGCACTGGGTTATGCAGTCCTGCACAGGAACCTTTTAGTGGGTTACTTTTTTTTTGACCCAGTGAGTATCTCCAGACAGCAATTTAGTGCCTTAGCTCCTCTGGCCACACTGGATGGGAAATTATGGAGCCAGGCCGTTGACTGCTGAAACATTAAAGGAGGATCCTCAGAGTGTCTCGCTGGCTGCCTGGAAGCCTGACATGCAGATGAGTCTGTATGGCTTGAAGAGGCTGTATTTTAGAGAGTTGACGATCCTCAACCTGGACAGGATTTAGGGATGGAAAATAACTCAAAAGGCCTTAATGCTCAGTACCATATTGTATACATAATGTATCACATTAGTCTCCTGCTCTCTTTTGCTCTACACTCTGTGCGCCCTGAGGTTCAGGAATTTGGTGCATTTCAACAAATCTGTACTCTTTAGTAGGGACATCATTTTGGTCAGAAACCTAGAGTACTGTGTGTATGAGTTATAATTTTTTAAAAGGGTTCACCTTTGTTGCACAGCTCATTGATCTTGTTAAAGAAAGTGAGATTGTGAAGTTTGCTAAAAGCAGCACAGGCAAGATAGACTAAAATACAGACACATATCACAGGACACGGATGATGCAGTGAAGGAGGTTTAATTAAAGAGTGGCGGTTAAAAAATCGGTGTAAAATTCATAGAGTATTAAAATATAAAAATGAATAAGCTACACAAACAATATGTGGTCTAGTTAAATGTAAATGTGTTTTAATAGCATCATCTCTGACTCACCCTTTGCTTTTAGTTAACTGTTGCAGGGCTGAGAATTACGGGAAGACAGTAAATACTAATATGGCATTGTTCAGAGAGAGAGAGAGAGAGAGAGAGAGAGAGAGAGAGAGAGAGAGAGAGAGAGAGAGAGAGAGAGAGAGAGAGAGAGAGAGAGAGAGAGAGAGAGAGAGAGAGAGAGAGAGAGAGAGAGAGAGAGAGAGAGAGAGAGAGAGAGAAAGTCCGCCCCTGCATTGGGGGAAAACCTCCGATGAGCTGACGACAATGGCAAGCATAAATATTGGCTGAGGAAGCAAGTGAATATGTTGCTCCTGAGAAAGTCAAGGTGGATGGAAAACTGCAGGTCTGCGAAATTAAAGGAAGAAAATAAGGGCCAAGGGGAACTGAGAAGGAGATCTTGATCAAAATGTTACATTGACTTCATAGAGACGTTGCCCTCTAACATTGTGTCATGATAATTGTCTTCTTCAACCTGTGAGGATTTTGTATGTTTATTTTCATGGTCCTAGGTGCAATTGCAGGTAATTCCAACTCAGCAAAACTACAGAAAGGTGTATATCAGTCTTATGGTGTGTTTTTACCTATTTTGTTTGTTCCAGACATTTAACCAGTATAAAAGATGCCACTGTTCAGACCAACGGACAAAAATCTTGTTTAACAAAAAGATTTGATCTTGGTCTGAATCAAATGCACGATAGTTTTGACTTTAGAACCAATTGCAGAAGGTAGAGACAGCATTAAACATTTGGACAAAAATAAAAGGAAGCAGCTAGCAAGATTGCTTGTAGTCTTTGACTCTGTTGACATAATGTTTAAATGTAAGGGAAATGGATTTCGCTGGTAGTAATAGAACAATGATATTTTAGTGGCAACCAAATAAACGGATCTGTTCATGTTCTATAAATAAAACATTGTCACAGCCCACGTAGGTGATAACGACAGGATGTATACATGTCCTAAAATAATCTTTATCCCTTAATTACAATGTCAAACCAAACTGGATCAATTCGAACCTGTTTAAAAATAATCCATTTCAGGATATGGATCTCCATGCCTCTGACCCAGCCTGAGAGAAACAGGCAGACTTTTTTTGTTTTTTTTGCCTTAACAAAGTAGCAGCCTGTCTAAAATGAAGTCCTACTGCACACGGCCTCCCGTGCTGCCTCTGGATACCGTGACGTGTCCGCTCCAATTCCTAAACTAAACATTAGTGGCAGAAGTATGTGTGTGTATGTCTGTTTGTGTTAACATCCGTGTGTATTTTCATACACTCATGGGCATGTGTATTTACATGACTCCTGCTGGTTTGTGTGAATTTGTGTTCGGTGATGAAGAGTCCACTCCAGCAGGGAGGCAGAGGTAAATGCATCACTCTAAATAACAGTGCTTAGAGTAGGCAGCAAAAGAGGGAAGGGTTACCGAGCCTTGGGGGATAGTAGGCGGACAAATGCATCACACACTCTTTCCACAGTATCCACAGACGGAAACTTTTTGCTCGTCTAAAGACGATAATGAATCAGAGTCAAGATGGATGTCAGAGAGAGCTACTTCCCCTCGCCCTGCTCTCCAGCCCAGCAGGTGGTCTCCTGCTTGTGCCTTGTTTGTCTTTTGACCCTTGCGGTAGCATGAGTCATTGCCCTTAACATGGATAAAAAGAAGAATGAAGCCAGGGCGCATACATGCAAGCACGCCCTGACAAACACATCCACACTGGCCTCTTGTTTACAGCACCACTACCTCAGCACACAGCTGCTCCCGGAGGAACTGAGAGATTGTGGGAGATGCTTCTCGTTTGCAGGCCACTGCTCTGCAGAATTTTCAGGAACAGAGGGATGAATAAATAGAAAATCAATGTGGCTCCATGGTGCGAGGATGCAGGGCTATTTTCCCAATTATGGCAAATGTCTCTCCAAGTCTGTGGAGCATATCAGCTTTTTGCTGAGCCACATGACATTCATTACAGTGATCTAGATGTTGCCAGGTCTGCTGTTGGGGTTCGGTTGCATTTTATTGAGTTGAAAGATTGCCCCAAATTCACTTTTTTGAAGCCCAACCCAATTATTTACTATACTAAACTTCAGCTTGGTATTTTTTAAGATAGAGTCAAAACTATGTATTATTATCTGGAGTTTCAAGAAATATACTCAAAGATTGAGAGTGTAAGAGCTCCTGTTGTCCACAAAGATCAGAATTATTAAGTCTTATCTTTCTAAATGGCAACATGAATATTTGTTACATTGCTCTTTGCTTACAAAAAGTGAGGAAATTCAGTTAAAGTGCACTATTTGCTCAAATGTAGCTGCAGCACACTGAGCAACATCAAAACTTAACCACTGGTCTGGTCAGATGATAAATAGTGTTAGCTTTTGTCTTGTTGCTGCTACTGCCACAGCTGTCAACCACACACACTTTTATTTGAACAACTAATATGGACATTTTACAAATTGGATTAGGATCAATACTGGAAAGATTTGTTTAAACCAATTCTGCACATGTCTTCTGTTCTCCCAAAGCCCTTGATAAGCCTAAATCCTGCGTCTCTACAGTTTGCTTACTTTCATGACCTAATGTAAACAGGCTTGATGTCATATCAGAGCAACATGGGCCAAATTCTGCAGGGCTGATTAGGGTGTTTTGCTTAGCAGAATGTTATTGCAAGGTTAAGATTTGATATCATAAACAAGGTAAAAGAGTGAAAAACTGTACTAATTGATTGACTGGTGAAAGTGAACCTATCCATTCATTTATTATATCATATATGGTAGTGTGTTATATATCTTAACAGTATGGAGTTTTTTATTTCAAAAATCAACTTTTCCCTGGGAGTGGAAATCCGTTTTCAGCTTTCTGCGGCTTTAAAGCACCATATGTGATGGGACCTACTCTAAATTGGCACTGACAAAAAATGTCTCTCAGGATTTGATAGGGTGAATAATATAAAAAATAATACCTTTTCACAGCTCCGTTTTTGTAAAAGTCAGTCTGGAAACTTTCCTTGGGAAGAACGATCTTTGAAATTCAAATATACGATGGTGGCTGTGTAGCAACACAGTACGAGAAAAATCTCTAAGCACAGACAGAGACTAGAAGGCATGGCATCTTCTCTCTTCAAATGCTGCCAAAATAATTGAAAGGAGTCCCTCTGAGGAGATATCATCAAATGTTTGTTTTCCTCATGATCCCCGAACTTTCCCAGCTTTAAAGTGGCCTTGACAGCAGCGGGGAGAAGACTTCTGTTTTTCCATGTGTGATGCATAAGGCAGCTCAAATAGCTGCTAAAATATGGAAAATAGCACATGTAGCGGGGTTGCATGAAATGTTCCCGAAGCACATCTCTTCAAGCGCTCCCAGTTGAGAAAAACACAAGAGTTTCTGGCCTAATTTCAGGTAGAGCCCAACACAGTCTATAAAGCAGCCCAGATATTCCCTTTCCCTTCAAAGTGCTATTCTGCAAAGGCAGCATGTTTTTCAATGGCAGCATTATTGCTGTTTATATGAGTCAATTGAAGCTTCCTAGCTAGGCTAAGTAGTAGTAATGAAGGAATGGCAGCTGAAAAAGCATTGCTTTGTGCCGCGGCGGTTTTCGCAGCCTGCCGCTCAGTAGTAGGGCATTTAACTCAACAGTATTTCAAATCCAATTTGAGTCATATGACTAATGAGCCTCCTTTCCTTTGTCACCCAGGCATATGAAAATTATTAAGAATTGCCGCTGATAATTTCATTTTAACTGTGTCAATAATGTCTCAACGTCAATGACGGCTGCACAAATCCTCATTTATGCATACAGTACTGTCTATTTAGCAATGCAACGCCCTTTATTTTATCAGTGGCCTTATGTCGGGACAGACGAGGCAAGTACTGCTTGACCAGTCAAAGCTAAAAAAAGACATCAATTAGAGGGATGTGATATCGCCTGTTTGCATTCATTTAGTGATTTACTGTTGACTTGTTTGGTCGACTATTGTTTCTGTCATTTTCATGGGCATGACCATGTCCCATTGATGAGGACTGGGGCTTGTCAAGTAGGAGGGAGAGCAGCTAGTTTCCAAAACCATCAAATGCAAAATGTTTAAAATATTAAAGTAAATTTCTCAAATGCAAATTAAGAAATTGCATTCTGTTCTCTTATTATTTTCTTCTAACAAAAATGACCTCCACTAAGTAGCCGTGTTTATTATTCAGTTTTTGTGCTTTATGTCAGTGGCCGTACTGCAACCATCTGGTATGAAATGTGAACAATGTAATGAAATATGAGATGGCTTGCAGTTCTCAACCAGCGGTTGAATGGTGTGTGAGAGACAGCTGAGGGGCAGGGGCGGATGGGAGACGTTTCTGAATGGTAGATAATGTGGTGGTTTAGGGCTCTAGATTGAGCCTAGATTGAAAATGAATGCAGATTTTAAGCAGTAGATGGTGTTATGATACATGTTCAACCCATACATTTTGATTGTTTTTTATCAATTGTGTTTATATGTGATTCATCATTTCGTTCACAGCTCAATAAAACACATTTAAGTGTGAGTCTTTGTCTTTGGAAGTTTATCATATGCTTCTCAACTATGTTCATGATGATGAGCAAGTTAATTATAAATATTTAAGCAAGAAAATACAGCATTCTGCATTTTCACTGGAGTACATTATCACTTAATTGTAAATAATTTGTAGCTAAACATTGAAGTGATTTTACTTTTCTTTCCTCTGCACATTGGATATGTTTACGAGTAGTTTTACCATTAGTTTAAATCCAGGAGGATTGCAGAAAGGTGGAGATGTCCTGACCGAGAGCAACAAGACGCAGGAGAGACCTTCAGCACAGTAAAGACAGACAGCACTAAATCATCCACCTTCATCATTTCTGCCTTTACACCAGAGATGAACAGAATTTCATTTGTGGTGCACACAGTACTGAGAACTGACATTTTAAAACTCAATATGTCTGTCACTATGAAAACTGCTAATAGCACATTATGTGGAATCCCCGTAGTAATAGATAAACTGTATCTGGAAAGAGATGTTGTACTTCAATATTGTTCGTTTAATTTCATTACTATTCTCCAGTCATTCTCAATACTGCCTTACATTAATAACAAATACAATGTATCACATGACAGTAACAGTTTGTCAGTCAAGCTTACTGGCATCAGGTTTTCAATTTACTTTTAAAGGTCTGAGGAAAAGTGTTGTTAGCAGATGCACCATAATATTAAATGTTGTTCTTAAATGTAACATTATAATCTGCAGGGATTGTGCATCTCCTCTTATGCTTTCGCTTGGAGAAATAGCTTGTGATTATTTTGGCATTTGAGAACACTGAATCAAGTTTATATCTTTTTAAAGGAACCACATGAAAAACTGTGTTGTATCTAGGGTTGCAAAATCCTGGGAATATTCAAAGTTGGAAACTTTCCATGGGTTAACGGGAATATTCAGGAATAAACAGGAATTGACAGAAATAAACTGGAAATTTGTGGGTAATTTATACTAACTGTATTTACCTTTTAATATACAGACATATGTATAAACATTTTGTTTTGTCATAGGCTGATTTGAGCCCTGAGGAAACTTTGGGCACTTGACTATATGCTTCTGCATCTTAGTGTCATTCTTAACATAGGTCTTTGCACAGTATTTGCAGATGTACACAGCCTTTCCTTCTACATTGGCTGGGGTGAAATGTCTCCACACATGAGATAGTGCACGTGGCATTATTCTGTAGAATAAGATGAGAAAAAATCTTGAAATGAAAATTGGAAAATGGGTGCCAAGTGTTTAACTGCTACGAAGCATGCTAACTATGGTAGAAAGCAGTCAACGCAAGAATGGGTGGCTACGGCTCAGAGGTTGGCGGCTAATTTACAGACTCAGCAACATTTTTTTCACCGAATAACTGTGATTCAACAGTCAACTACCAAGGCGGGTTTTGTTAAACTGCCTTGCAAATAAATGCTTTGCTATTTGTTAAAGGCCAAATCATTTCATGTAAGGATTTTTCCATTTCATCTATATTAGTTCACAAAAACTACAGCAGGCCTCAATAGCTCTGCTGTAATGTGCAGGCTGCTGAGAATTATCTGTGCATGTGATGGAAGAATGCACAGTGTAGGGTTGACATTCAATAGGCAGCTTGTGCTGCATTCCATACATCTTAAAATTAGAGTTTTGAATGATGCTTTTATTGCTCAGCGCTTAATTTTTCGTATTTTTATTTTTTTCCAAAATTCCCACACACACAGAGGCATTGCAACAGGATAGAAGGCATTTCTTTGATGCCCCCATCTCAAAAAGTCTGATTGTGTTCACAGTCACACAAATTCTGCAACCATCTATGTATAAGAGAAACAACATAATGGTCAGAAACACTCTTACAAGGTCCCATGGCAATAGGTAGGTGCCAAAAGTTTTGTAATGCCAGAGCAGCATTGATGAACTATACAGAATATCATATGAACCATGAAGTGCACTAAAGGCACCTGTTCCAAACAAGGCGTGATAATGTTCTTCATTAGAAAGAAGCAAAAGCAACAGTGTATCCCTGTTGGGAATGTATCATCTTACAAATATGCATGTAGTTTTGCACCAACTTTCAAAGTATCCTGAAAGTTCCCCCGTTGTTGAAACATCATTCGCTTTAACTATTGGCTTCACAATTTCCAACAGTACTGCTCTATTCCTGTTTCATCCATACCTGCAAGCTATAAGAAGATGTGCACAAATATAGAGGAAATGGCCGCAGATTGTGAACAGAAGGCTCCGTCCATTGACGTATGTTGAGGATAAAAAAAACATTTATGCTTCAGGATGTTTGTCTGGTTAGTTGAGCCTCCAGGTCCCTTTTGCCGGTGGCCTCTAAAGTCTCCTGAAATGCCACAGATCACACATACAGCAGAAATGATCCATCGCCTAGTCAAACATTCAGCTATACTTATCACAGAAAACCATCCATCATCACACATATACAACGACAACTTTAACAAAAGGTTGCATATGGTGGTCAATGTGGGTTAAAAACAGTGGGGAAATAAAACTAAAATGATCGACCTGCATGGTTTACTAGATGTAAATAAGGAGATGTGAGTTTTGGAGGGTAATTTAAATCAGTCAGACTTTTTTGGAAACCAGCACAGCTCCACACACATCAGCAAGAAAACTCTCGTCTTTGTTGGGTAGTGTCATGCTTTCAATTAGTTTAATCAATTGATTCAAGGTGACTGTTCGCTGGCCCAGAAATTAATGAGAGAGGTCTCAAGAGCAGCTGAGGCAGATCCCGAGGCCGAGCTGTCCACTTTATCTTAGCTTATATAGAAACCTAGACCACAGACCATGATTTAGTTCCTGGGCTTCTGTAAAAGGTCAGAGCTATTCATATTACTGTGAAAGTCCTCCCATGATATCATACTGTATCACTGAATAACACGTACCACTGTTATTTTTTCATTCACTCCTGGCAGCCTGATGGTGTGTGTGAAGCCACAGTAATCCACAGTTCAGTCAGTCGACTCAACTTTCATTCATATTGACTAATTTAAGAGGTTTGTTTGACCTGGCTTAGTAACCACTACAGCATGTTGTGCAATAGTAGTAGATTTGACCTTGGCTAATTACTAATAATCATGAAATATGATTTAAAATTATAATAAAAAAATATATTAAAACTAATACATAATGATAAAGATATTAATTAAGAATAATAAAATAATTAATTCGAAATGATACGGTTATCAATTAATAATAGTTAAATAATTAATGAAAACAATACAATTATCAATTAAGAATAATACAATCTGTAATTATGACTTATCGTCGCGGGGCACAACCCTGGTTACAGGGACCAACAAGTCCATCTTTAAAGATCAGTCTCAGTTTATAAAGTTGAATTAATAATCTCAATATTTAATATTATTGATTATATAATAAACAATGAAGGGTTTTAAGTTCGAGCACAGGCTATAGTATTCCAGCTGTATTCACATACATATGCACAAATAATCACAAGATACAAATACTTTAATTACAAAAGGATTTATTAAAAAGGGAAATACAGTTATTGTTATTTCAATGATTCCTCATTTAACAAACTCCAATATTTCAAAGATAACAACAGCAGCATCACTTATCACAATTTAGAACACACATGAAATACTGAGGGGTATTTATCTATGTGTGTGTGTGTATATGTGTGAGAGAGAGTGTGTGTGTGAGAGAGGGGGAGGGGGTGTGGCAATGGCGTAATGACGTGGTCACGTGGTGACGTAGTCTGGCCAAATTCAAGATGATGTTACGTTCGCGTAATTAAAAATGGAGGCCATGAGGCCGAAGACAAGATGGCGGTCGGTCACATATGTTACACTAAAGAGTTTTCAGACAAAGAGATTCTTATCTCGTGGTTTTGGCGCCGAATGGCGTCATGATGTGTTCAGGCTCTCTAAGTATAGATTTATCTTTTTAACATGAAATATGTGACTGCAGGTCGGGCCGTGTGTAAAATCAGAATCAGAATCAGAAGTATTTTATTGCCAAGTAGGTTTACACCTACAAGGAATTTGCTCTGGTTATTGGTGCATACAATGAACATAGAAACATAAAACGCAATAAATACAACATACATAGGAAAAGCTATAAAAAATAGAAAACCAGTATATATTTACTCACTGTTTACTTCTTATTTACTCACTTTTTTCCAATATTTATACAAAGTAGCATTTATTTTGACATAAACATTTCTGAATATATTTTTATTCAGAAATGTTTTTTTACAGCAGGTTTAGGTGGGAAGAGAGAGAGAGGTAGGAAGATAAGGGATCGTGGAAAGGAAAGTCTGTGTGAAACTCGGCCTGCCGGGTGACTTCTTTTCAAGTTAAAGTAACACGAAATTCTATCAAAATAAAAGCCAATTTAAGTTAAGGATAAACGAAAATGAAATAAAACAAACGTCTGTGGTTGCTCCCTTAAAGCCTCCGGATCAATTAACTGGAGAGGTCAGCTCTATCTTCGGTGGATTGGGGAAAAAGCCAAGAGCTCTGTGAGCTCTCCTGTATTTATATCATCTTAGAGGTATCTGCCCCTTGAAGAGGGGTCATGGGGTATCAGCAAATTGAATTGTCAGGATTCGATCTCAAGGAGCGGCTAGAAAATCCGCAGGGGTCCACAAAGGACCCCCAGGACATTGTCCATCACCAGGGGGAGACTCATAGGCCTGCTGGGGTCTTTTGAAACCTGCTGGGGACTTATTGAAACCACCAGGGGAAATTCGTAAGCTGGATCAGAATGTCTCACAAGGCCTCAAGTTAGATTTTCTTTGTGTTGTGGCCAGCATGCTGGTTCTCTACCCCAACAAGCATTACAACGCCCTCTGTCCTCCTATACCCGGAAACCCACTTTGAGTTCATCCTACCTGCTGAAGCTATTATGCGTCCATAATCAACCAGATTGTGTTTTATTTATTTTTTCATTGTTTAAATAAAAAATACCAGAATTTGCTTTGTTGCTATTCATGTTTGTTGTTTATATACAAATTTGAAGGATTTTCTGAATTGTTGTAATTGTTTCATATATTTCATGTCGGCTATTACAAAGCACTGTTTAGCATGTGTCACAATATTCAGACCCAAGTTCACAACTGTTCAAAATAAAAGTTCTGTAATTTGGTTTAACTATTGAAGTAAATGGTTTTGTATTTATATGGCGCTTTCCTAGTCTTGATGACCACTCAAAGCGCTTTACAGAACAGTTTTACATTCACCCATTCACACACACATTACAGTGCATCTATTTGCAGCACTTTGTTATTCTATGAGGGGCAATTCAGGGTTCTGCATCTTGCCCAAGGACACTTCGGCATGCAGATGGGGAATACTGGGGATTGAACAGTCGACCTTCAGGTTGGAGGACGACCGCTCTACCCCTCAGCCACTGCCGCCATTCAGCCACAGCTGAAGTGACAAAACAAACGTGCTTTTACTTTGAAGACAAATTCTATGAATGTTGTTGGAAATCCGCCAGATAATATTGCCAGTTCCCAACACTACTTATAGTTTATACAAGGTTGTAGAGGAAGATGTTCAACTTAGTTCACAGACTAAAGGCACTGTTTGCCTGTTTGTTAATTTATTATCAATCCTGAAATATCCCATGTCCACATTTCACCAAATCCACACAGCAATCTACGTTGCAATTAAGATTACACATTCCAAAAGTGAAGCGGGTAAGGAATGTTTCTTGTGAAGATGCCAAGGGACAGATGTTTATGCGATTAGTAGATCAAATATAGATTGAATAGTGAAGATTATGATCTGGGAGGACATGAAGCAATTTCAAGTTCCGCCAACAGATAAGACTCTACACCATGTAGACCTGGAGAGAAGATAGAGCACAGAGCAGAAGAGACAAAAGCCGACCACATCATTCACACATCTTGGAGAAGGAAACAAACAGAGGGACAGAGTTAAGCAGGGCGTGTGTGTGTGAGAGAGAGAGAGAGGAAATGCGTGTGTTTAATCTTTGGAATAGGCTGATTATGAAGAGTTTCAGACACAACTCCAAATGATACAAACTTTTACAATCAACTTATTAAAGTTTCATGAAAAGACATGTAGCAATTTGAAATAAACCACCCTAACCAAAATGATTAAAGGGGACATATTATGAAAATTCCACTTTTGTAGTGCTTCTCTAGATGTTAATGTGGGTATCTGGCATGTCAACCGTCCCAAAAACTCTGGAAAAAAAAACCTCCCGCGATTTGTTGTGGTTCCTCTATGTAAGAAAGTATATGATAGTGAGTCGAATGGGAATACGACCAGAATTGACGTCATAATCGGTCTACATGGCATGGCATATAGCATGAAAAGACATGTAGCAATTTGAAATAAACCACCCTAACCAAAATGATTAAAGGGGACATATTATGAAAATTACTTTTGTAGTGCTTCTCTAGATGTTAATGTGGGTATCTGGCATGTCAACCGTCCCAAAAACTCTGGAAAAAAAAACCTCCCGCGATTTGTTGTGGTTCCTCTATGTAAGAAAGTATATGATAGTGAGTCGAATGGGAATACGACCAGAATTGACGTCATAATCGGTCTACATGGCATGGCATATAGCCCCCCCCCCCCGGAGGCGGAGATCTGGTGGAGGAGGAGACCGGGTTACGTTACGAGCAATAGCAAGCTCCTCAGCTCCAGGCGGCGGGTGTCACCTGAGAAGCTAACTGAGGGGGGGACGCTAACCAGCCGGTGAGCGGGGTGAGAGGCGGAGATCTGGCCGAGAAGCAGAGGCTGCGGTCGGGGGATGTCACAAGCCCAAGCCCCCTCCTCAGCTCGGGCTCGCTGGGTGAATGTCGTCGGGATGCTGGCTCCATGTCAGCAGCTCGCTTCTGGTGGACCTGTCGGCGCACTGTCAACGCTCCCGTCTCCCCACAGACGGGAGCGTTGACAGTGCGTGTCGCAGTGAGTGTCTTCAACTAGAAAAGCTGTTGTTTTGTGTCGGTAATTGACGGTGACATGTAAGCCTTATAGCAATCAGTGCCCGGCTTGCCGGCCGACTTCGGCGGCAGCGGCAGCCGGCTGCTCGGTGGCGATTTGGATCCCGGCTGTACCCGGGCGGCTCACTGCGAGAGCCGGACACGTGTCACCGGCGTAGGGTTCCCCACGTCTGCAGGGTATGTCTCATTTTCATCATTGATCATTATCGATCTGTGACAAAACTCCGGTAGACGCAGCACCTATTAATAGAAAACAATGCACTCTGAGGCTAACCCGAGTCGTTGCTTCTGTGTGTGTTGCCCGGTTGAAACAGCAGGTATAACTTAAAACAGCTGTTTGTGGAGCTTTGTTAGAAAATAGCACCGGAATGCCCCGGTCTCCAGCTGCAGCCGACAGCCTCTCCTTTGATGCCCGGGCGGCGAAGCTGTAGCCCCTCCACGATCCCTTTATGTGTGTGTGTGTGTGTGTGTGTGTGTGTGTCTGTGTTTCTGTTTGTATGTTCATCGATGAATACTATTGCATGTTCGCTATGTGGCACGATGTCGGGATATCCAAGTTACCCTGAATGCAGCACAGCGATGTTGTTAGCAGCTGAACGAAGCAGCCCGGGGCTAAGCCTCCACTGCTCGCTGGCTTCATGTCCGCACACAGACGTCAGTCCCCGTGGAGGGGAACCCGGACAGACCTGTTCAGAAGATGTAGTAGTTTGAAAATTGTAGCTTCAATGAAGAAACACAACAAACGGATACAGAAATATATGTGTGGGAGAGTGACTTAAAATGATTTTAACAACCTTAAATATGCTAAGGGAAGATTTAAGACGTGAAACTGGATGTGTGTGCGTGTTTGTGTGCTCAGAATATATGCCCTGTATGAATAAAAACACATACAATTATAGTGTATACACACATATGTAATGCATGTATTTAAATAATGTACATCTTTATCAGAAGGTGTAGTAGTTTGAAAATTGTAGCTTCAATGAAGAAACACAACAAACGGATACAGAAATATATGTGTGGGAGAGTGACTTAAAATGATTTTAACAACCTTAAATATGCTAAGGGAAGATTTAAGACGTGAAACTGGATGTGTGTGCGTGTTTGTGTGCTCAGAATATATGCCCTGTATGAATAAAAACACATACAATTATAGTGTATACACACATATGTAATGCATGTATTTAAATAATGTACATCTTTATCAGAAGGTGTAGTAGTTTGAAAATTGTAGCTTCAATGAAGAAACACAACAAATGGATACAGATATATATGTGTAGGACAGTGACTTAAAATGATTTTAACAACCTTAAATATGCTATTTAAGATGTGTGTGTGTTCGTGTCTGTGTGTCTGTGTCTGTGTGTGTGAGTGTGTGTCAGGGGTGGGTTGGTGAGAGGGGGGGTGGGTTGTTGGTGAGAGGGGGGGCGGGGCGGTGAGAGGGGGTGGGCGGGGCACTCAAAACAGGTCAATCTGAGGAATGCTGTTTTAGACAGGGTAAAAAGGGTGCTGTTTTAAATGATCCTGTGGTATTTTGACCAAAAAATGTTACAGACATTTCATTAAGACCCCAAGGAGCCCTATCAACTGTGGTGAAATGGGCATAATATGTCCCCTTTAAAAATAGAAAAGACACAATTTTGTGACGGATTGCTTTTGTTTAATGTTCTTTACTTCAATTCTAACAATTATGAATATATTTTTTTTAGATTTAAACATTTCGTACATTTCTTTGTAAATATTCATCAACATCATTGAGCCAAATCTTGATAAAATGTGGCTTTGCTGTAGGGATGCAAATATCAGTCAGTTGTTCTTTTTGGACTGAAATGAAGCGAGAACCCTGTGAGCTACTTCAGGCAGCCAACTCGAGCTGCACTGCTCCAATCATACATTGTGTTACATACCTCTCACTCTCCACTATCATCTATAATAGAATCCTGACCTATTAGTCGGTCTATTTAAGCAGAGAACATTTCCAACCTCCCCACTTCTTGCCCCGCTGTTGCTGCAGTGTTGTTGCCAGTTGGTTCAGCCCCTTCACCACCTCAGCATCCACCTGTAGGCTCCAACAGGGGGGTTACAAGTATTTGCTCATCACTACCATTATATCTATGTATCATATTTGGAGGAATGATTAAGTCACTGTTTCTCAGAGATCTGAGAATATCCAAGATTTAGTTCTATGGTTCCCTGAAGATGAAGCCTAAATATGTTTTGGCTTGTCTTGTCCTGCAGCAGCACTGGCAAACTTACTGATACTTCACACTTAAATGTGTTTTTTGAGCTTTAAACTAAATTATATGATTGTTCTTTGGTTTTTAAATCACATTTATAATTTTTTTTATTAAAAACATCTACATTTATGGGTTGACTAAAGCTCATAATGACTATTTACTATCTACGGTCTTCGGCAAAAGCAAACATCTGCATTGTCCCTATTTGAAATAAAAATTACATTTCTTTCAGAAAGACTATTCAGCTCTGTTCTTGAAAGAACAACAAAAAGGTCTAGTTGTGACTGAGACACAGAGGTACCTGATCCCAGCCAATTTACTTTGATACTTAGAACCCAATTACCTGGTCACTGGTGCCAAACCAACCTGGCCATCAGCTCTGCTTCATCATGTTCTCCTTTCTTCCTATGCCTGTTTGTGAAAATTGTCCTTCTCTGTGATGATGAAACCACCCATGGCTTCATGGGTATAGTTTCGTCACTGCTGTGTACTTCACACATTTTCAAGGGATATTTGTTTCCTAGTAAATGAAATAAGTAACCGAAGGCACTCAAATGAAATTATACAGCATAAAGTAAAAAGATCAGATGATGAAGGGTGTCAGTCGTTGTGAAAAGTGCAATCAAATATTGCTGGTCAGTGCAAAAATAGATTTCCTACGCAAGCACATAATTGCATGTGGAAAACTCAATCTAACTTAAAAGGTTTACAAGGTCTTTTATAGGAGGAGCTAATGCAATGATCTAAGAACCAAGAAACTCTTTCGAAAAGGCACAGGGGAATTTGAATATTGAACTAGCTATTTGTGACTTTTTGAACACACAGTGTCTCTGTGACATGAATAAATAACACCAGCCAGACTCAGAAACACCCACCTGCTGCTGTTTTCAAAAGTAATTTTAAGAAAATAAACTTCTTTAGATTTGTACTTTTTCTCTGTGGACCAGAGAGCAGAGAGGGGAAAAGAACGCATCTTCACAGGGAACATCTTGGAAAGGTTCGCGCTGGTGATTGTTATGATGTAATGAGGGTGTGCGAGAGGGCACCGCATGCTTCTGGGTTTTAGATAATACTGGGACACAGTTCCTCTGTATCGAGGTTTGAAAGCTGTTCCCAGAGTTTTGTCGCAAGCTCAAGCTGAGAGCACTATCAGCTCAGTGCAGACGCCTACATGGACTCATTCATCTGCTTGCTTTGACGAATACCGTAACATTTTGCACACACACACACACACACACACAGTTTGCTACGTACAGAGATACTGACATCACATAATAGTCAACGCAAAAATGTGCTGCTCCTGTTGCTGCCACAGTTATCTCTCAGTAACAAAATATTGAATACATGCCATTACGCTGATAAATAAAAAGAGTGGAACAGCTAATTGACAGAAATAGCAATGAAATTTAGACATGTAGGAACAGTGCTTTTAAGTCATGATTTCTGCCTCTTATACGTTTAAAGGTAGGGTTTGTGAGTCGTTTTTGAAAAACTTATTTGACAAGCATCGTATTTGTTTGAATTCTCTTCTCATCTCGATAGCCATAAACACAATCATTTCATTTGGACTTAATAAAATTAATAAAATTTGTGTATCTGTGTGTTTCTTACCTGCCTGTTCCAAAAACTAAATAACTAAATGTATCAGGCTTTGTCATTATTAAAGATACATATTGGGGAATTTACAACTAGAATAACACCAAGTAGAGTGTGTACCTCCGCCAAGCCCTTATAAAACCACATTTAAATTCACTTATTCCAGATTTGTATTTGAATCTGCACCAAATTAAACACATTCATAATTATGAGTCCCCTTAAAAAATTTTTTTTCGAGTTTCCAAAATTATATTCTGATAAATCAATGAAATGTAGAAATATGCCCAACTCTTAATACTAAAGAAAGTGCAAATAAAATTCTTGGATCCACCCCCGAAGCCGGAGCCTGGTGCGGACTAGCCAGCAGGAGCACCTGGGCATTTCCTCGTTCTAGCATGCTGACTGTCCAGAGAATAAATTAAAGTTAGCAGCAGGTCAGTCAAAACACTTAATAAAACAGACACACGCAACATACTCAGTATGGCTAGCTAGCTTTCATGAAAAAGGATTTAAAAAACAATGTTTGAAGTTTAAAAAATCATATATATTAATTATGACAATAATACAATCAATCAATCAAATTGTATTTGTATAGCCCATATTCACAATTCACAATTCGTCTCATAGGGCTTTAACATGGTGTGACATCCTCTGTCCTTAACCCTCAGCAAGTTTAAGGAAAAACTACTAAAACTCCTTTTAACAGGGTAAAAATACGTAGAAACCTCAGAGAGAGCAACATGTGAGGGATCGCTCTCCCAGGACGGAAAGAAGTGCAATAGATGTCAAGTGTAAAGGAGAACATCATTAAGATTAAAGTTTTTAGCAGCATTGATGAGGGTAAACATTTTGAAGGATAACTTCAATACTATATGTCAAGCAGTCCTGCTGCAATCATAGTCTATGGTCAGCCGCCAGCAGGATAATGATCCGCCATCCAGATCGGATCTACTATAGTCCACAGTCATTGTCCACTGCCGCTTATTAGGATCCCTCATCAGCCGCCGACCTCGGTCCACCACCATTATATGATGCCAATGCGACACAGGATCCGCCGTTACCACTACGATCAGCCCGCACGATATAGAATCCGCCATACTGGATCCACCATTGTGACCTCTGATGCGCGATCCACAATCGTAATCCATGGCCACAGCGGGCCCGAATCTGCGGGCGATAAAGCAAAGGGACTCGAGGAAGGGGTCAAGTCAGTAACATGTACTGATGAGATATGACTTACTTCAATGTGATAGGGATGAAGAAGAGGAAGGAGAAGCTGGAAAGAGAGGCTCTGTGTATCATGTGTCATAAATTCCCTTTGCATCTTAGTGTCATCAGGGGTTTTTGCATTGTAATCAATGATACAATGATACAGTCCGAACTTGGGAGTACACTGAGGCTCAAAGTAAATCCGACTGGCTACTGGTTTGTATGGTAGTACGATGAAAACCATGTGGCCCACTCAGTAGATCAGCCATCAATACCTCTATGCCTTTTTCAACTAAACGCTTCCTATTTTAGAAAAAAGGAAAAGTAACGTTCTATCAAAAAGGAATGTTTTGAGCTTATTCTTAAATGAACTTAAGTGTCTGCTGTCGAGCCCGGTCCCATCCGGACCGGACAGCATCGTGTTCGTTGATTCAAGGTTCAGATGGGAAAGGCAATGATTAGACAAATTCAATGTTCAAAAGTTTCACAGAAACAAGTTTATTGTATAAGAGCAATACTTACAGAGAGTCTCTGGGGTTCTGCCGGACACATCACCAGGTTCACTGGATCATGTCGAGAAGAAGCCTCTCCCTCATCCTAAGTCCACAGTATATATCAAGACACAGGGTCCAGCACAGAGGCGGGTCTTTTTCTTTGAGGGAATTCAGTTATTGGCCAGATGTATACTGTTTCCTCAAAGTGCAGTTTTTTGCAAGCACATCACTTTCAACTGACCAGGTGTCCCCCCACTGTGGCCTTGGCAAACAGGGAGCCTGCTACATCAGAGAGAGACAGATTAGACAGAGAGGAGGATTTCATATCTTTTTCCCACGTTTCATGAAACACCTCTTTGTATTAATTCTGGCATGACCTCTCTCTTTCCTGAGTACCTGTGCTTGTTGTGCAAACCCTGTGTCTGAGTCAAAAAGATAGACATCATCCCAAGAAAAAAAAACAGTTGTAGCATAAGCATTATTGATTATCTAGATTATACAGCTAATATTTATTCACAGGATATAGGTAAAATACAGTCACAAGATACAGAGAAACATAGATATCTCAACACTGCCTCCCAAATGAAAGTGGTAGATTATTCTACAGGAGGGGGGCTTGATGGCTGAAAGCTCTGGCTCCTACTGTACTTCTAGAGACTTTAGGGACGACAAGTAAGCCTGAATTCTGGGAGCAGATGAATCTAGTGGGTTGATAGGGTACTAACAGCTCTTCAAGGTAAAATGGCGCCATATTATTCAGTGTCTTGAAGGTGAGGAGGAGCATTTTTAAATCTATTCTAGGTTTAACCGGAAACCAGTGTAGCGATGCTAATACTGGAGAAATTTGCTCTCTTTCGACAAGACACGTGCTGCGGCATTTTGGACAAGCTGTAGAGTCTTTAACGACTTACTGCTGGAGCCTGATAATAATGAATTACAATAGTCCAGTCTCAAAGTAACAAAGGCGTGGACTAGTTTTACTGCATCTTTTTGCGAAAGAACATGTCTAATTTTTTAGATATAACGCAAGTGGAAAAAGGCTATCCTAGAAATTGGTTTTAGGTGTGAATTACAGGACAAATCAGGATCAAAGATCACCCCCAACACTGTTAAAAAAGAAAAGTTGTGTCAACTCAACATTGTGAGGCAACAAACTTCAGTAAAATTTTAAGTTAGGCAATTAAACTTAACATTTTAAGTTTTATTATTCCTATATTTTATTATACCTATGTTTTAAATTGTAATAACTTGAAATCCTTACTTCTGTGAACTCAATTTCAAATTGATGTGACTCATAATTTTCCATTGTTGCAACTTTTAATTCTTACTTTTGTTAACTTCACTCAAGGTGGATATAACTCAGAATTATTAATTGTAATAACTTAAAACCTTTACTTTTATTCAAACTGAAGCGACTTATGAGTTTAAATTGTTGCAACTTCGAATTCTTAATTCTGTTAACTCCACTTCAAGTTGAAGTAACTTATATTTTAGACTTTACAGTGCTAAAATAAAATGTACTGCTACATTGGTTTGTCAGCATACAAGTATTAAAATATTGACTGTTACAGCCTTAGATTGCAGAAGCGAAAATTAGTTCTGTTATGGCAATTTAACGTCGTCGTCAGGAATAAAAAGTGAATCAAACAGTTTCTGTCTTTATTACGAAATGCCAAGAACATCTCAAAAACTGTCACTTAGGAAGTGCCCAGAGTTTCTATTATGACAATATACTGAATTACAAATGTCCTGAAGAGAAATAAGAGAACAACGTGGGACAATGCAACATGCGACAAGGATGTCTGTCGAATGACAAGAAACACATCTTCACTCCCGAACCTGATGGTCAACAGAAAGCCAAACTGGAGGCGATGTCAGAGCAGGATATGAGGGTAGAGAAGAAGATCAAGAAGACGCCATAAACTGTATCCATGGTCCTTCTCACAAGGACCATGAATACAGTTAACTGAAGCAGCTTGTTTTGAAAGGACCTGACCCTTGCAGACAGATCTTTACCCAGTTCCAGGAAAATCTTCTGGATTGTTTCCAAGGTGTGCCTCACTTCGCTTGGATACTTAAGGTTTAGGCAGTAGATCAACCCAAAGAGGTAAACAAAAGCAGTTGGCAGGTCAGGAAGGTCCTGAAGGACGATGTTTTCCTCCATCACAACCGCGATGTTCACTATATTGCCATCAACCTCCTCCAAAACAGTGAAGACACCCGCAATGAGGCCCTTTATTTGCTCCTCATCTGTTTCAGTTGCCTTGCAATAACAGACAGGAAATTAACATATATTTAGTTATCTGTGATTGAATTAGTTTGGATGGTAATAAGTCATTACTTAAAAGAATAAAACAAATGTTAAACTTAGAACAAATAGATATTCTTGACATATTGACATTTTTATCTCACAACCAAAAATTAAGACACTCCTATATA
Source organism: Platichthys flesus (assembly GCF_949316205.1). Taxonomy (NCBI): domain Eukaryota; kingdom Metazoa; phylum Chordata; class Actinopteri; order Pleuronectiformes; family Pleuronectidae; genus Platichthys; species Platichthys flesus. Next base: position 25,171,018 of record NC_084950.1, on the reverse strand, counting down.
CAGTCAAGGCTCTAAGAAGCATTGCTCTAGAAAGTACAGGGGAATGGCTAGGAAAGGTTGCAGTCAAACTTAAGAACAGGATTATAAAAATCTGGTAAATATATAATTTGTACAAATAACTACTCACAAGACAAGTCCTGAACAGCTTCTCGGGACTGTCATGGAGATACAAGGGAAGGCCCTTCAAGGCTGCAGTTTGCCTGTGTGTCATCAAGTCAGAAGTCTGAAATAAAAATAGTTGGGCGAAACATTACACCATTATGTAACTAACATGACAAAAGCTAGGAGCAAGCACTAAAACATGTTCAGTTATGTTATAGGGTTCAAAAAAATTTAGCCGCGAGCTGTTTCACTTCTTTACCACAACATCACATCATTGTCTGTTTCTTATATAGTCAACAATGGGTTTGTTCTTAAGATATTTGTCAATACAAGCAACACCTTACATTTGACCCATTGTTTATACAAAAATAAAGATTAGTGCAACTACAAATAACTTGTTATAAATGCATGTTAATTACTCTAAACTGAACTCTTCATCCAGTTAGTTTAGAAGGATGTCCATTTCTGGCGGAAAAGCTGTCCTCCTTGCCCGATACAGTCTTAGGAGCCTCGGGTGTGTTGATGAATTGCTGCTATGAAGCTGTCTACCAGGTTCTTGTTGGTGATGCGAAAAAACTCTCCCTTTATCTGTTGAAAAAAACTAAACAAGAAAACAATAACGGAAGTTAACTACTGCATAATTTTTTTGTATATAATATGTAGTTTATTCAGGTGCTTACCTCTGCTTCGCAAAACAGAGCAGGCCACCGCTCCTGAACCTCTGACACCATGGGCTCCATCTCCACAATCTCCTTGCGCCTCAGGGAAAAAGTCAGCTCCATCAATTGATTTATAAGTGAAACGTTCTTATTCTTCTTCTTTAACTCCTCGACCAAAGCCAGTCTTTCGTCCTCCAGTGAGTCATCAGTGTGGTTATCTGGATGGTCAGGGACATGGTTGATCTCCCCCCGCTTTGGTCTCTTTAGAGAAGGACTTGCATCATTCTCTTCATCGCTCCCTTTTTTACAGTTAATGCTAACTTCTATACAGCCTGCCTGACGTAGCTTGGACCTATAGTTCCCAAGTTTATATTTGATGCTAATTTTCCATCAATCATACCCTGGTCCATTGCCGGGCTCTTGAAGGCAGTGATGCTTACTAATGAGAGCAAAAGCAACTGACTCAATCTGGTCTTGATCAGGATAGGCTTTGACTTCAAACACTGACTTTGCAATCTTGCCCAAAATGTCCATCTTCATGTCTCTTGTCACGTTGATACCTTTCTTGGTCTTTTTGAATTTTTCATTGCATTTGCGCAGCTTCAATTCCACATCATAGGAGAAGGCTTGAATAGGAAATGGGGAAGGGCCACTCGGATATGCTTCTCAGAACGTTCTTGAGTAAAGTTGACGTACTTTGAACATACTCCCTGGAGGATACACTGCATCTGTCCAGGGACCCTGAATCAACAGAGTCTGACTCTTCTACAGCAAGTTCATGTGGTTCATCCCAAAGGATGTGCAAGATGACACGATCAGGTGGCAACTCGCTGATATCAGCCAAATTACAAAGAGCATTATTAAAGGGGACATATTATGCCCATTTCACCACAGTTGATATGGTTCCTTGGGGTCTTAATGAAATGTCTGTAACATTTTTTGGTAAAAATACCACAAGGATGATTTAAAACAGCACCTTTTTACTCTGTCTAAAACAGCCCTCCTCAGATCAATCTGTTTTGAGGGCCCCGCCCCCCTCTCACCCCACCCCCATCTTATCCCTCTCATCCCTCCCCCTTCTCACCCCTCCCCCCTCTCATGAAGGTGTAGGACATAACGTTTTTACCTCCATTAATTAGCCTGTGTGTTTGAATGTGTTCTCACTACAGAATGCATTCAACATTTATAGGGCAGATTATGGGCCTTTATGGCTAAGAGGAATCAGTATCCATACTGTAAACAAAGGAACACTTTATATTTGTGTGTCACCTTTTATTCTCTAAATACAAGGTGAACTTTCCTCAACCGTTACAGGTATTTGGCGTACAGAAGCTTTGTTAGCTGGTGTTGAGGCCATCTGGGCCGGAGAATCAGGGTGGTCCTGCCCTCCTGCTCGGTGCTCCAGATGCGCAGAGTGTTCCCTGATGCTCAGGGAACTTATACAGGGTTCAGACCTGCCCTTGATTGAAACTCGACACATAGCTGGCTATAACTTCCTGCTTGTCAGGTTTCTCATACTTAGCAGAGAGATCCTCGGGTTTTGAGAACTTCAGCACCTCATTCACATATGGGGCCGGGTCTTGAAAAACCTCGTGAAAGATGAGGTCCAACAGGTTATCCACGTAATCTGTAATACAAATTGGGAGGAAAAGTTGGACGTTTTGCACTTTTTTGTATTTATTATTTTCTTTTTATAATTATATTATTCTATTTATCGTGAAGACGATAAATAAATGGTCTTTAAATGGTGAAGACCATTTAAAGACAGCAGTTAATTGTGTTAATATTTTATTTATGATTCACATACTGTTTGTACATTGTTTGGCTTTTAAATAAAGCCTGTGAGACTCACGGAAGGTTGCATCTGCTTTCACCGGCTTTGCTGTGCACTCGCCCTTCTTATATATTTCATCTGTCCCCCGCCGACACACAGGACAAACCTCCAGGAGGCAGTTTTCATAGACAATATATGTGGGTGTCTTATGAACAGGGTTGGAAGATTCCATTCTATTAGAAAGACAAAGATTTCACCAAAAGGCTGCAACAGCTAAAAAAGTGTAGGATGGTAATCCATCTGATTATTGAAATGTTAGATTACATATTGAGTCACTCACGTCACATCTGCTGACTCAGTCAAGACTGTGACCGAGTCATCAGGATCATAGGTATACGGTGGCCCTGAGAGCTCAACGAACAGCAACTTAAGAAAACACATGCAAGTTGACAAAACACATGCAAGTTGACAAAACACAAGCACACACAACACAAAAACACCCGCTCCTGGTATTTCATGAGGGCCTGATACGATGATGATTGAAAAAAAGTGACGTGACGTTCAATCACGATCATCTTTACGTTCACGTTAAAAATATGAAACGTGATTCGTTAAGTTCAGCGATCGCGAAACATATGCACAACACTGTACAGTACAACCACTGCAGAGGGACTGAAGAGCCGCGTTCGGCTCCAGAGCCGCGGGTTGCCGAACCCTGTGCGGAACCGAAATTGTATGGTGTATTGGACGTTTTAGTGTCTCCTGTGTCTATCCCTTTTACCTGTCCTCTGGAAACACTTCCGTTGTGTTGTCGCCTCTATTTGCTGCGCGTTCGTCTATTTGCTGCCCGTTCGTCTATTTGCAGCGAGTGTGTCTATTTGCAGCGCGTGTGTCTATTTGCAGCGCGTTTCTGTAATGTGTTGTGTTGTGTTGTGAAATTGATGAAGATGTTTTCTTACTTTGCTTGTGTTTTGTCAACTTGCATGTGTTTTCTTAAGTTGCTGTTCGTTGAGCTCTCAGGGCCACCGTATAGGTAGCATCCTGTGGCTCTCCGAAGTCCATACTTGAACAACTTTGGTTGTCCTCTCCTTCCTCCAAGCGAGGCCTCTTACAGCTGAGGTCCCAACACCGACATCAGTGCAGCACAGTTTTCTGTGTGCCTATGATAAAACAGACACAGTATCCATGGAGTCACAACAAATGAGATGCTGTTACAACTTGAACACGGAGACACAATCAATGACATGACGAAGTAACTGAGGGTAAACAAACCTGTACTTTTGTAGTGAGTTCGCAGTGTTTTCATAGAAAGCTGCGTGCCATGTGTGCGCATCTTTGGTGGGTCCGTCTGGCATGCTACGTGATGTAGCCTAGCACCGTGAACAGATACAGATACATTTCCCCAAACTAGGGCTGGTAATGAATAATTGTTCTAGTCACGCACATTATGACAACATCCTCCGGTATCTTGAACGAGCGCCCGTAGCAGCAGCTGTAGCTGGAAGTTAGGTTTGTGAGTGTTGAGCTCTCCACGCTCTTTCCCCCCCTCCGCTCTCGTGTCCTCCCGTTAGTACTGTGCCGCTGATTTTTTCCCACGGCAGTACTGGGCTGGAAGTTCGCTACGGCCGACGCTCGTAGCAGCTGCTACAAGCATCCGTAACTAACTTCAAGCTACAGCAGCTACAACCGGAGCTCGTAGCAGCTGCTACGGGCGCATGTAGCTAACTTCAAGCTACAGCAGCTACTACCGACGCTCATAGCAGCTGCTACAAACATCCGTAGCTAACTTCAAGCTACAGCAGCTACAACCGGAGCTCGTAGCAGCTGCTACAAATCCGTCGCTAACTTCAAGCTACAGCAGCTACAACCGGAGCTCATAGCAGCTGCTACGGGCACATGTAGCTAACTTCAAGCTACAGCAGCTACTACCGACGCTCATAGCAGCTGCTACAAACATCCGTAGCTAACTTCAAGCTCCAGCAGCTACTACCGACGCTCATAGCAGCTACTACCGGGCTCGTAGTAGCTACTACGGCCCCTCGAGCGAAGGGGGGGGGGGAGAGCATGGAGAGCACAACACTCACAAAACCTGCCGTGCGATCACCGTTCACCGTGGACTCTCGCCAGCTGTCCTCGATCAATGAAGACTCCTGTAAAGTCTCTACCTATCCCCCACCACTACATACTAGCCCCCCACCCCCTCACACACACGGCACAACATGCTAACGGCACTAGCCTCCACACAAAATGTCTAAAAGAAGCATATACCAGAATTATAAAAAAAAAATACTTACATTTCCCTTGTCTTCAGTGTTGCAACGGAAAGATGGCAAGGACCCCTCTTTCAATAACAACCTTTTTAGAGAATCCGTTGTTATATTGGCCCAGGTTGATAAAACAGTCCGATTCAAAGTGGTGGCAGGAACGTTGCCATCATATATGAACTCAATCCATCTCAATCTTGTGTCTTCTGAAGCTGGAGTCACATGAAGACATTTGTGCAGCTGACCACTGAGCATCTCGGTTGTCGAATTCGATTCATGCTGCTAGTTAGCTTATCCAAGTGTTTCCAAGGCTTGCAAGAATGAAATGGCTGCCGGACACTATAGACTGTCTAAAAAGTGGGTGGGTCCATCCATGGGTGGGTCGAGTGGTAGTGGGGGAGTGCATAGATCTATGGGGGCATGGGCATGTTGCGACTATGACGTCTATTTCGGTCGTAATTCCATTGGACGCACTCTAGCACATAGTTTCTGAAATAGAGGAACCACAACAAATCACGGGAGTTGTTTTTTTGTTGTTTTTGGGAAGGTAGACATGCCAGATACCCAAAATAATGTGTAAAGGACTACAAAAGTGGAATTTTCATAATATGTCCCCTTTAAAGTCTGGGTCTTCAAACTGCAGTGTAAAGCTGCCCTGAAGTTCAAGATTTTCCTGTACAATATTTTGCAAATCTTCCACAGATCCAGGTACTTCAGGAAGCACCACTTTGCGAGACATTCTTGGGGAGACTTTCACCAGCAGCAACAAACCCTGTGTTAGATGAGAAAAGATTAAAAGAAGACAGAGTATTTAGGTTACAATAAATCATATTAGAGCTCCCATACAGAGAAGGAGGGCCATCATATTATGCAAAATAATGTAAATGCTAATTGAGAGACTGAAATAAAGATTGAAAATGACAGTAAGAGCAACATCTTTTTTCTATGAAGTGTAATCAGAGCCTAGTTACCATTATGTGTCCAGTCAATGAAGCCGCCACACTTTTGGAGTCACCAACACTGTCCCTCCAACTCTGTATGCTGTCAATGGTTGTTGTGAGCCTCCGAATCAAAAATCCCAGTCTCTGCATAGATGTCCTCCACAACCTCAAAAGACCTATAGTGTTCCAGGTACCAAAATGTGAGTTTTTGCCAACAAAAGACACCTTTTCAGGGTTGACAATGATGGTTACAATTTTGTAGAAATCTGGCGTCCACTGCCGTGTCCAACTGATATAATCATACCCACTGCATATCGGGTCCCATGCAAATAAATGTCTTTAGAAAGGGACACAGTTTCAAGGTATGGATACATTATCTCAATCACTGTACGAAGAACAGGTTCCAAAGATGTCGTATTGATGTGAGTCACTCTCTCCACATGCAACATAGGCTTAAAAAGACACCAGGAGATGCAATCATCTCCTGGTGTTTTGTGGACAGGGTGAGATGCACATTTTTTAAGTTCTCTACATCGTGTATTGTCTTTCTGAAAAAACTATGTTTTGCCTCTAACCTCATAGTCCATAAGTCCACCAATGGACCAAAGCAGCGCAGTAGATGAGGATAATGTTCAACAAAGTGGTGCTTTGGACGCAAGTTAAAATCAGGGAAAGTGCCTGTGCGCAGCTTTATGTGATTAGACAACTTTATCTCTAAATAGTGTAATAGCACTATTTTGAGATGTCCTTTAATTAAGTTGTGAGGGATCCCAAATTATGACTTAATAACAATGGTAAAACAAGAATTATAGATGGATTTCCGCTGTAAATGTCTTACCCATATGATCTTAAATAATAATTTAAGTAATTAATTACTACTTATTTAAAAAATCCTCAAATTATGCTTAATCAATTTTTTTAAATTGAGGGTTGTAGTGTAACAAAATGGTGATTTATGTGTATATAAATAGTTAATTAATTATTAATAAGAATTCCTTGAAATTATGCATGGACGTATTTTCTCAATGAGGGTTGTAGTCTGACCAGCATTTGTTTACTTTGTTGCAGTTTTTAGCAACAGGTGGATACTGAGGTGGTGGGGGGCTGAAGCAACTAGCAGCAATGCTGCGTAGCAGTGCAAGCAAGGAGGGTGATGGGAAGTTTCTCTCTGCTTAAATAGACGCCTAGTAGGGTGGGTGTGTATTATATAAGGTTATGGTCATGTCACATGATGTTTGTCACATGATTGGAGCAGCGTAGCTGGAGTTAGCTGCTTGAACAGCTCGCAGGGTTCGCCTCATTTGTGCTGCTCTAGATTTTTTTTTACCGTTTCTGTTTCCCTGTAACCTACCGTTTCAAAATAAAAGCACCTACCACGGTCCTGTTGACTGAATCCATTAATTGGAGTTTTATTTTGAAATATTAGCAGGGGCATCAGAGGCACGGCTTTATTCTGTATAATACTGGTATTTTTTGAGTACACAGGAGTGCATTTATACAAGTGTAGCAGGATGGGCCTTTAATTAGTGCTGCAGTACCGGCCTATCACGGTTGGTTGCGCTGCCTATAAAGGCGAGTGGTTGTGCACTGGGAGCCCTCTTGCCTTGGAGCTACAGACTGCCCCGCCTCCTGTGATCACCGCACCTGGCCGCCTCACCTGATCGCCTTTTCAGCTGGGTCGTGCAGCTCGCCGTTGTTTGGTATGTAGTAGTTGTTTGCGTCTGTGTACCTTCTAAACTTTGCACAAGTCCTCAACATTGGCTTCCATCCCTCAGGCAGTTCATTGGCCGGGTCTTCCTTCTCCCGTATCGGCCCCAATTGTAGGGCATGCGAGTGTTTTCCTCCTCTGCCGGTTGCAGCGGGGAGCGATCAGCTGATCGATCGCGTTGCACGTAATTGTGCTGCTCGACGCAAGTGATCCCCTTCCTCCCCTTTGATGTTCATTCAACTCCTGACGGTATGTGGATAAGATGACGCTAACTCAAGTTACCACAGTTGTTGTTCAGCTTCTAGAACAAATGTATTTTTTCTATGGCAGGGTTGACGTGTGTGTGGGCGGTTTCTGCCAGCACGTTTCCCCCCCCCCTCTTCACGCTGCTGTTTGCCGGCTGCTGTTTTGCCCACTGGCTTATATAGCCAACACATCCATCCTACTCTGCATCTCCTACTGTGCTGTACCTGCCACCGAGTATGGTGACTGCTGCCTCATCCTCAGTCTCATTTTAATCTATTCAGTTAACCGACTTCTAACTGATCTTATTGATGATATTATTTGTTTTTTGTGGTTTGCTTTGCATGTTTTTGGTTTAATTTGTTTTCAGTGTCATCTTTATCTATTCAGTTAACCAACTTTTAACTGATCTCATTGATGATATTATTTGTGGTTTACTTTGCATGTTTTTGGGTTTAATTCGTTTTCTTAGTTATTTTGGTTTGGCTTAATTGCTTTACCTATTTATTTGGATTTATCAGTTTGGATAAATCTCCATTACTTTTGATTTAATTTCTCTGTTAGTTTTCTTTTGTTTGCATTTATTGAGTTTGTTTAAGTTGAACATATTTTATTGCGAAGTCATGTTTAAAGATTATATACATTAATAAAAAGGAATTGAAATTGTATGCTGGACCCAGTCTCAAGCTTTCATTAGTAATGAACTTGTGTGCTTTAACTTTAAGGTTAATCTAACTCTCCAGGTGAAATTCCTGGGGTGGCGTTACTGGCAACTTGTCACTAGTTAAACTAAAACTTCATCTTATTGGTCCCTCGAACGTCAAATGCCACACAAGGCAATACTGTAGTTACACAAGAAAACTCATAATGGGCTGTAGTTATGTAAAAAGTTAAGGTAAATGACTACAGGCATTAGTCTCTCTCTCTCTCTCTCAAACACACACGTGTCGATACACGTATAAACACGTACGTACAGCCGCACGCGAGCATACACGCGCACATTTTGGACATTTCACTCGGGCAGTTTCAACAACTGACAAGTCTCTTACCGGCAGATGGTCTCTAAAGAGAAGTCTTATAATGATAAGACTCTTATCCCGCGTCACACCAGCTCCCACGGTGGACCAGCTCTGCGGAGCCAGGTGTGTCCCTCGGAAAAGAAACCCCCCCTCTTAACGCTGTTCCCGCCGGTTAACCGTCCTGACTTCTTACAAAGAGGACCGAGTAATGCAGGGGTCGTAGCTGAAAGCTGCGCAGTCAAATCCCCTGACATTTGACGACATGAAAAGCATTGACGTTAGCGGTACTTCAAGAGCTACTTCACACACAGTTAAAAATGACAGATTAAAATATTTTGCTCAAGTGTCAGGGTTTAACTCGTTGTTATACTGTAGAACATATTTTAAGATAATTCGGAAAACACATACCTGCTCTGTTTAGAGAGCTACTGGACCTCGCTAGACATGCCTCACTAGCATGAGCAAGCATTAGCAGCTAGCTCTAGGGTTTAGGCTAACTGCTAGAGCATTGCACTTAAAGCATGTCACATTATCAAAGATAATGACAACCTCATCCATTAGCTAAGATGTTACACCATATAACTCTAAATATGAATTCTGACACATTTATAAAAACAAAAGTAGGTTAATACATACCTGTGTGTTCACCAGCTCCACCGCAACGAAACTGGGGTGGGGCATTCAAGTGACGACCTCCAACTCGGAAAGTTGGCTTTCCCGCGTTTGGCAACACAGACACATTGTCAGGCCTGGACTAGAATGAGGACTCAGATGCAGGGAAGTTCACGTACAGCACACTTTATTGCGTCTAGATCCTCTGTGATGAGTGACAACTTACTTGGCTATGAAACACTTACTAAATATTTCTAGGACCTGGCAAAATAAGCACTAGGAAAAGAACAAGGTTCATAAACATAAGTCGCTCCCGAAGGAAGATAAACAAAAGGCCTGAGTAATAAAACAAAAGCTCTCCCGAGGGAGGAAAAACCAAGCTATGAAAAAAGGACAAAAGAAAAGGCTCACCTAAATAGGAGGCTCATTAAACTAACTAGAACTCACTAAACATAAATCGCTCCAAAAGGGAGGAAGAAGAACAGATTACCAAAGAACACAAAACGAAGCTAAACTAGAAAAACTTTAACAAACAAAAAATCACTCTCAAAGAGGATACCGAAAACAACTTACATCGTGTAGCAAAGATCAAGGCAAAACACGACTATGGCTGTGAACAAGGGCTTAGGTGCACCAACAAGAACGAAACAGTTCGGCACAAGACAAAGGGGAGACGCAGACTATAAGCACATGAGGGTGAAGGGAACAGGTGGAAACAATCCGGAATCAGTGACACATGAGGAAGGGCAAGTGACCTGAAACGAGAGGAGAGTTAGGATTTCAAAATAAAACAGGAAGTTACGAGACAGAAACCCAAAGACAAACCTCACCGCGTCGTGACACACATGAGTAATCATAACTTAGACTAATTTGTATTAACTCGAAACATAAAGATATATCTAGCAATAACTCACTTGTTTTTGTTGGACCAACTTTATACATTTTTTTGCTGGCCTGACTTAAGTGTTGGTCTTAGATATTAATAACTTATATTTCAAAGTTGTAAAAATTAAAAATACTTCTTTAGGCCAACAAATGAAAGTAAGATTTTTAACAGTGAAGTTCCTGACTGTGTCATTTGAATTAAGGGCAATGTCGTCTAGTGCAGCTATATCTTGAGATAATGTATCTCTAAGGTGTTTAGGGCCAAGTATTATAAATTGCGGGTCCTCCAGGTTTTTATGTCCTTGAGACATGTTCGAAGTTTTGTTAATTGATTATTTTGTTCAGGTTTTAATGATTAGTATAACTGGGTGTCAATCCGCATATAAGTGGAAATTTACAGAGTGTGCCCTGATTATGTTTCCTAGTGGAGGCATATATAATGAGAATAAAATTGGGCCGAGCACGGAGCCCTGTGGAACATCATGGTTAACTTTGGTGCGCACAGATGACTCATCATTAATTTGCACGAATTGGGAGCGATCAGAAAAATAAGATTTAAACCAGTTAAGGGCGGTTCCATTAATATTAATTAACTGTTTAAGTCAATCATGATAGCAATAAATAATCTTGTCATCAGTTAATTTTCATACTTATTTTAAATGTTTGCTTATGATAAATGTAAAAATCACAACATAAGGCAACCATCTGTTTTATAAACCTTGAAGATTTCACAGCATCTTTTGTGTAACATTGTAAATGTTAAGGTATTCTCTTGTGTTATTGTTTTGAAACAAATGGATTAGTGGAGCTACAATGATGTTTTTCCTACACTTGACATCTATTGCACTTCTGTCCGTCCTGGGAGAGGGATCCCTCACATGTGGCTCTCTCTGAGGTTTCTACGTATTTTTACCCTGTTAAAAGGGGTTTTAGTAGTTTTTCCTTAACCTTGGTGAGGGTTAAGGACAAAGGATGTCACACCATGTTAAAGCCCTATGAGACGAATTGTGATTTGTGAATATGGGCTATACAAATAAAATTTGATTGTTTAATTGATTGACAATCACTAAGATGGAATGACCAGAGGTAATAGATTCAAACTGCTCATCTTTCTGGTTGGACTTCAATCTGACGGACAACTGGAAAGAGCCATGTAGTGTCCTGCTCACCATTATTGGCACCCAAAAGGTTTAAGTACATAATGTGGAATAACTCCTGAAATAATGAATCAAGTGGAAGAAGTTTGAATGGAACTGTGAAGAACCTACTTGGGGAAGAGAAAAATTGATTAGAGAAGTCTTCAAAGGTTGGTGTGAATGGTCGAAAAATAACGTCAAACCTCTAAAGACCTGAAGGCCAACCTGGAACAGTCTGGGGTCATGGTTTCAACAAGTACAATATGTTGCAGTAATCATGAAATCAGAGAATTGTTAAGAGATTTTAGAGCGATATGTCCTACCCAGTGTAAGAAAACTTGGTTTGAGTTGAAGATCATGGGTCCAGGAATGATGGAAAAGGAAAAAAATGACCAGCAATGAGTCCTGATCTCAATCCGATTGAAAATCTTTGGGGTGAGCTGAAATCTGCTATTGGGGAAAAGAACCCTGCAAACTTTCAAGAGTTTGAACAAATTGCAAAGGAAGAGTGGGAGAAAATACCAGCTGAGAGGTGCAAGAAGCTTATAGATGGTTACAAGAAATGCTTGGAGGCTGTCATCACTGCCAAAGGGTTTGCAACCAAATATTAAAGAGGGGTGCCGTTATTGCTGCACGCGTTTTTTCTGTTTCTTCTTTGAAATTAAAATATTCAAGTTGAAAAAACTATTTTGTTTGATACATTACTTTGGACCTCCAATTAAAATATATTGATCATATAAATTTGGTACATTTCCATTTATATCTAAAGATACTGTACAGGTTATGCAGAAAATGAAGGGTTGTCAATAATGGTAAGCAGGACTGTATTTAGTGTGACTTTAGGAAAAGTCATCTAATTTCAGGCTAGAAAGAATGACATTTAGGGTCTTTTTACATTAAAAGTTTCATATTGGTGCATATGGAAAAACATTAAGGCTGAGATCAATATGTCTGAAAGGTTCATATTGGTGAGGCTCTGCTACAGAATGTAGTCATCAAAAAAAGTATTTACTGAAGTAATTGATTGGGAAAACTTCCTTCGTCAGTAGGTTTTTCCATCACCATAGCAACCAGATGCTGCCACAACAGGACGAATCTGATTGAATGTATTCAACAGGAGACCTCTGTCTGGCTTTGGTCTATTTGATTTTGCCTTAAATAATGTCAATGTTTAAGACAGTTTGCTATTCCACTCTGACCTTGTGTGACTTGAGTGATGTCTTACTATCTTGAAGCCTAGGCCAGGCAGAGTGAGGCAGTGTGGAAAAAACTGCTTTGGAGTACTAGGATACTTTCCCATCCTACTCCTCAGGGTGTATTTCGACCAGAATATGATGTGAGTGTTTTTTTGTAACATTGGAAAGATTAACCGCGGTATCCATCTACAGTATTTAAGGCAAAGTCAAAAAGCCAACAGCTATTTCTGCCAATCAAATTCAGATTAAAATTAAAATCGAAGCATCTGATTGCTATTGTGACTGATGAGGGAAGTGTTGCCTGTCATTTATTTTAGTAAATATATCTCTCTCTCTCTGTCTGTCTGTGTCTCTCTCTCTGTATCAATTATTTTATCTTACAAACTATTTCATGTTGTCACCTACAGGCAAACGTCATTTGTCTCCAAGATCCAAATGAGAGAAGACTCTTGAGAGAACGAATCCTCGACAACCACCAACCGACAAGAAGACAACAAACAACTGAGCAGACGAGAGAAAACTGTGCATAAACTGTTTGAACTTGAGTTTCTTCACAAATTCATATAAAGTAGATCTTTTCTCCATTGCGAACCATGCATAGGGTTGCAAAATTCCGGGAATATTCAAAGCTGGAAACTTTCCATGGAAACTTGCCATGGAAATTAACGGGAATTTACAGGAATAAACTGGACATTTTGTGGGTAATTTATACTAACTGTATTTACCTTTAAAATACAGACATATATATAAACATTTTGTTTTGTCATAGGCTGATTTGAGCACTTGACTATATGCTTCTGCATCCTTGTGTCATTCTTAACATAGGTCTTTGCACAGTATTTGTAAATGTACACAGCCTTTCCTTAAAAAATCTTGTAAAAAAACACTAAAGCAATGCCAGAGATATAAATAGTTGGCCAAACAATTGGAATCGTCTTAAAAAATATTTTAAAATTTATGGATTAATGACTAGAAATAGGCTAGATCAGACATGGGTAAAGTAAATAAAAAAAAAAACTAACAATTTAGTAGCACTAAAATGGCACTTACTTATAGCACTTTGTAGTTCTACTTAATTTTTCACTGAAGTCCAATCGAAGGCTGAATGCCTGATATGCCGAGAAACTGTCGCAGTTTCCAAAGAGTACAACATCAGCCGTCACTTTGCTGCGAAGCATGCTAACTACGCTAGCAAGCAGTCAACGCAAGAACGGCTCAGAGGTTGGCAGCTAATTTACAGACTCAGCTACATTTTTTTCACTGACAAACTGCGATTCAAGAGTCAACTACCAAGGCGGGTTTTGTTAAATTTCCTTGCAAATAAATGCTTTGCTATTTGTTAAAGGCCAAATCATTTCATGTAAGGATTTTTCCATTTCATCTATATTAGTTCACCAAAACACTCAATCCATCTGGTCCTGGCCCGGTCCCTCTGTCAAATTTTAGAACCCATTGTGGCCAGCGAGTCAAACAGTTTGCCCGACCCTGATCTAGATGAACAGATGAACAATCCTCAATCAGCATGCTAAAGATATTTCCCCCAGTAATATCATCGAAACTTATCTGACTAGTCCTGCACACTACATTTTCTGCCCCTTTGGAACCCTAACCATGCAGCAACAAAACCTTGTGATGACCCTAAAAGCTGAACTCCTCTGAGCAATGGGTGAAATTAAGGCTCTTAAAGATGAAGGCTTGTCTCTGAAGGAGCAGTTGGAGCAGCTGCAGGACCAGCTGAAAGACAAAGATGGTCTCTTACAAAAAGAGACCAAGAAACAGCTGTAAAGTCTGCATCGAATGCCTGGCCGAGCTCACTGTGCGTCAGACCAAGTGTAGCAGACTGGACCCAAGTCCGCACCAGGAGCCACCTCAGCCCCAGACAAGCTGGAGCAGAGAGTAGGAGGTGGAGAAGGAGAACCAGGCTCTGAAGGAACAGGTCAAGCTACTGAAGGTCGGACTGAGGAGGCTGGAGGATGAGCACAGAATCAAGAACCAGCTCATCATGAGTGAAACTAAGAAAGTAGAACTCGTACAAACACCTACATCGACTGCCTGGCCGTGATGAGGCCATAATGACTCTACATGATATGTCGTATAAAATAGCATTAACTTTGAGGATTCCCAGTAAAAACAAATTAGCAACTACACTTGTCTTATTTATTTGGCAATAAGTAAGACGTTTTAAGGAAGTGCAATAATCCTTTCCCAATAGTTAGGCAAGGAGGCTGGGGAATAATGCATAATACAAACAAAATTAAGTTAAATTAATTGTAAACTTAAAACATGGAAAAAGCAACTAATACAGCATATTATTATCATTCGTTGACACTAGGGATGGGCATTCGATTAAATAGTCTTCGTCGATTGTCGGGAGAACTAATGACGAATTTTTGATTAATCATTAATATTTTTTTTTTTTTAAATTCACTATTTATTGGTTATATTTAAATGCAGTGAAAATAAAAAAACTGAACGTGTTTCCTCATTAAGATCTTTATAACAATGAACAAAATGTGCGCTGCCGTAATCTTAAGCAGCGGAGCCGACAGCTAGAAGCCGATGCTACTAAACACAACTGACCCTCGTTTTAATTTTTTCATGTTAAACAATATCTTAACCACAAATATATAATACTTAGGTCTGACAGGTTTTGCCAACTGTAACTCAAAACTATCAAACAAGGCACCCAGTCGAGAAAGCTTCATAAAGATAACCAGTAACTAACATATGTGACACAAAAACATTACAATGAGGTAAAGTGTGATTCAGTGTGAAATTGAAATAACATTATTCTTCTCTTGAATAAAGATGATTTAACTGGTTCCCTAGAGCAGTGGTTCTCAACCTTTTTTCAGTGAAGTACCCCCTTCGAAGAAAAAATTCTCCCGAGTACCCCCTAACCAGCGCTAAGCATTTTTGGTTGCTTTAACTAGACACATTCAAATATCTTCTTTAAGGATCGAAAAGAATACTGACAGGTAGCTTGTTTCCGTTTGCTTTGGGGAGGCTTTTCGCATCGTGTCTTGAGATGACCTGAATTCAGAAAGTTTCTTCTTAAAAAACTCAGGTGGCTTACCAACATGACTTTCATGTTTTGTCTGGAGATACCGCTGAAGATGCAGTGGCTTAATGCCACTGCTGGCTAATCTCTCCCCACAGAAAAAACATAAAGTGTAAATAACCCAATCTATGTTATTGTTAATATTATTGAAGTGTCTTTCTGTTATTTTATTGTGACATATTTGCTCGCTTTAGGGTCATACAATTTCATTTCCGCTTTTGTATTACATGCTTTTATTTTGAAAGGGTACCGGTAGAGACGCGGACTTATTGTTATGAATCATTAACTTCACAACGGAAAACTTTTCCATTTTAGCGCCCCTCCGAAGAGGCACAAGCTCTCACGGTGTTGTTTAGGGAAGGCTCCCTGCCCTGGTTTCGCCTTCTTTGGTACTTGTCCCTCTGTGTTTCAGCAGCATTGCTGCTGCACTTCAACTAGACTCCATTGTTGAAGTTTTCAAGGCAGGTGATGACAGGTGATGACAGGTGGCATGTGCCAGGTTGGGTCAAACCATCGGTATGGGGGAGACTCTGTTTTTTTAGGATAATTAAATTGAAAAACCTACTGAATATAAAATTTAGTTCATGAACTTACATTAATATATTATTGTATATTTGTTAAATAACAATTTTTCAAGGATTTTTGAATTGATGCTAATTTTAAATATATTTAAAAAAAATCTCAAGTACCCCCTGGAGTACCTTCAAGTACCCCCAGGGGTACGCGTACCCCCATTTGAGAATCACTGCCCTAGAGCACTCGAGGTGCTCCAGAGCCCTTGTGAAGAACCAGTTTTACTTAGAGTGTGGACTTAGGACTTAGAGTTTTACTCAGAGACACTGGAGGTGTAGCTGCAGCAGGAGACGACTCCAACATTAAAATCAACAGCTTTAGTTGTGCTCAGGCGATATCTGTTCCACACAAACGTTTTAATTGCAAAACATATAAAACAACTTACAGCTAATTACATTCAGATTCCATTATAAAGTAAAAATAAAGAAAAGCTATTCACTTTGCAAATAATATCCCAGAGTGGAGCTTATCATCCACTGATGTGAGTTCCCTTTGCTCTAAATATATAAATACTGCCTTGACACACACATGGATTCACGCAAAATGGAAGGAGGAGTCGGGAAACGAGGGTTAAGCGATCACAAAGATTTTTTGTCCCATGATGATGAATGATCAGCAGAT
This sequence comes from Platichthys flesus, assembly GCF_949316205.1. Lineage (NCBI taxonomy): Eukaryota > Metazoa > Chordata > Actinopteri > Pleuronectiformes > Pleuronectidae > Platichthys > Platichthys flesus. The sequence goes on along the minus strand of NC_084950.1, from coordinate 25,154,224 downwards.
ATAGATTCTATAGATATGTGAACCTAACTGTCCCAGGATAAATAGATAAATATAATAATAATTCTGTTAAATTCTATATATTAGGGACATGACAACTGCTCTGAATGTAATAATCCTGCAGTTTTGGATGATTAAAACTTTTTTAAGCATGAGATACAAGTACCTCCACATTGGTTAGGGTTAGGGTAAGTGTGTTGTTTTTCTTGCCTCCGACTTGAATTGTATCTTTAATGTGCCGTTCTTTCTATCATCTCCACTCTCACTCATATCTTATCCACAGCAGCGGCAGAGTATCAGTGTATTTTCTTTATTAGTGACATCACTGCTGTCCCATAGAGTCTCTCTTCACCTCCACCTCATAACAAACACCTAGATGTTAGTGTCAGATGTTTTGCTTCCAATTCTCATTGCTTGATGCTGTGACTCTGTCATGACTCACCGTGGAAACCCATTGGCCAGCAAGATAATTTAATATTCATCAGGTGCTTTGCATTGACCATTTATGGTTGAAAGTGGGCGTGTAGAGGGCGGAGTATGAGGCAGATCCAATATACGAACGTTTCCGAAATAATAATATAGATTAATAGAAAATAATAGATTCTTCCTTGGGTCATGTCCCTCCCCTCCACTAAATGTTATGGAAGTCGGGGGAAAAAAATGCAGATTAAAACATAACTTCCTTAGCAGAGATAATAAATAATACTTAAAACTTAAAACTTAAAAATAAAACCACCTTTTTGCCTATAAAAATCATATGTTAATTGAGGTCATGGATGGAAAATATATTTACTGACAAAGATTTTCTTTCTCACATGGGGAGAATCCTTACTTCATTGCTTTCCTCTGCATCTCCTTAGTCAGATCTCCCGGGGAGGCCATCTCTGTTGACCCCGCATGACTGATCTATATCCCATTGAAGAGGCTGCAGAATAAATCGTGTCCCTTGCTCATAGCCAGCTGATATTGATGGCAGCCAATCAAAGGTGGAGATAAAACAGGAGCGGTCAATCACTACTGACTGTTGATGACAGACAGAGGACTCAAGGTCGCCTCACTAAGGCCGTGCCTTAAATTCCCAAGATATGATTATTCATTGATACCTTCTTTTTCAAGAAATGCCATGTTGCTCTAAAATGTACAAAGCGATCGATTTGGCTTAACTGTCTCAAGAGGCCATCTGGGCTTAGCCTGAGGCCATGTGAGAATTTTCCCACCAGGACCCCGTGAGTAGCCTCTTTTCGCCTCTGTATAATTTACATTTACTCATTTGGCAGACTCTTTTATCCAAAGCGACTTACAACTGAGGACTTGCGCTCATATAACATTATGTGTGTGTGTCATAGTCATAACACTAAATGGATTGCTAAGCATTTCTGAGAGTGTTTTCCCCTTAAAAGCCTGAGAGTTGTCCTCATTTTATGGCTCAGCGTGAGTGGTTTGATGAGCGTGCTGGCTGTGAACTGACCTTCCCTGCTGCCATGAACAAGACTCCCACCACGAAGCAGCAGTGGAGAAGCAGAAGCTGAGAGTCGGTGTTAATGGCACATTATCTCTGTGACGGGTCTCTTTGTTACAAAGGCTGATCTGTCTGAGAAACACAGGAGGAAAAAGCACAAGCTGAGTCAATGATGGCAGGTAAAGAGTCTTTACAGCGAAGTTCAAGGACGTAAACTGTTAATAGTCAGGAGCAGGAGTCAAGCAGCTAAACAAATACAGGTCCAGAGAACATGGCAATGATCACAAAGACAATGTGACGCTGAGTGGAAACAGTGAGGTGTTTATATTCAGAGGAGATATTTTGGTAAATGGTACCAGGTGCATGCAGGGGTGGAGCAAACTAGGTAAAGAGGGGCCACTGGCTCTGAAAAGACATGTGATTGAAGCTGTAAATTGTACGAGTAAATTGTATTGGATGGAAAAAGAAATCTCACAATTGATGTGCTCACAGTGTACAGTCCGATTGACTGAAGCAACCTGACTGCTGACACTTTGGTGTTGGCTCCTTCAAACCACCTCCAGATCAGTTTTTTTACTCAAAGATGAAGATGTCGATGATTGTTTGCTAACAATTCTATTAAGGGAGGAACACACTGCCTTAATCGTGTGTCATTCTTTGTGCCAAAACATCCAAAAGAAGAGACTCTGCATTTAGTGGCTTGATTGATGTGGACGTTTTGGTTTTGCTATTTTGCAGAAAGAAAGGCTACATATATATACATATACACACTCTTTTTACTGTACTGTAGGAACCCTATATCTCCTACTTTTTCTTTTGTTCTGTGCAATAGCTTCCACCCATAAAGTTATTGTGTTTTGGCATTTTGTGCAGATGCAGTGAGGTAAATATGTGTGTTTGGGTAATCGACTCTTGACTATGCTTCAACTGTGTGAGAGCCTCATGATAACCAATATCAGGAATTCATCCAAATGTCCAGTGGGTCTCTCCTCTTAAGTCATGATTGGGAGATACAAGAAAACATCTGTGTTCGTTCAAAGCAGAAACCTGTGGACAGACTTGTGCATCTTCTCATAGTTTTTCTAGCGTGGTCTGTTACCATACCACAAATCTGTTTTGAAAGGGCCAAATTCCTGGCTGCATTTTTGTCAAAGTTCTTTGCTGCAAAATAATGTACGTTGAAAATGTCTTTTTTACTGTAATAAACGTTTTCTTGTTAATGTTTCTCTCAAGCCAGCCTGATGTTCTGTCTATCTATACTCTTACATTAACAGAAATATAGATCTAGATCTACAGCATTTCTCATCTACTTGACAGTAATATCTTAAATAACAGCACCATCTCCAGAAAATGTTAAGTCGTCGCTCTGTGTTGACTCTATGTCCTCAAGGGAAAATGTATCTTTTGTGTGAGGAGTTATAAGCATGTCAAAAAGAAAAATGTTAATGTTAGCTGTTGAACATGCAGAGTCAGCCCCCATTACTCTTTGGTGGATACAGCATGGGAGGTCCTGTGGTTTGGTACAGGAAGCTGTGACCTTTGTAGGAAGCCCGGCACTAAATCACTGTCTGGCCTGCAACGTTTCCATGCAGGCTAAGATGAAGTGGACAGCTCTATCCGGGGATCTGCCTCAGTGACTCCCGAGACCCATCTCATTAATTGCTGGGGCAGCAGATGCAGGGGCATTCACCTTTGGTTAGAATAATCTGGAATTCCAGTTTAATGAAAGAGCTGACCCAACAGATTTGGCTGCAGCTGAGTTCTCCTGCTCTAAAAAGTTGTGCTCAGGGGCTGCAGGTTTCTGACACTTCCTTAAGGCTCCCTGCTGCAGACTGCCTGAAAATCTCTATTTTTTAAGTTATTTCAAAATATACTGTAAAATATAAATATATTTCATCAATCTCTTATTTCGGCCAGCAGAGCTGAGAGATAAAGTCAGTCTTGTACATGCATTACTGAATTGAAGCACCTACAAACCATCGTTTAACTTCTCTTCCTCCTTGGGTCCTTTGATGATCTAAAAATATGTTTCCTAAAAAAATAAAAGTTTGTTTCAAGTCAAATACATAGCAGCATTGATTCTGCCTCTGTTTCTATATTAAGCCCACTTTTAAGATGAGATAGTGAATTTGCACATTGGTGTGGGTATGTGGGGATTTGTTTGTAGGGCTTTTCCACCTACACACAATGGTGGGGCGGTGATTCTTTTCATACCAGAGAGAACATGAAGGACACCTACAGAAAATCAGTCGAGGAACAGTGCGGTGCCAGTGCTGCGTGAGTGACAAACCAAGCTGGACGTCTGTGAAGGTAAATGTGCTGTCTGCTGAGTGGCCCATGATAAAACACCATCACATCTTGAGGAGGGAGTGTGTAATGTGTGTGAAGGGAAAAAAAACATCACCAGACAGCTTTCCGAATTTCTTTTTTTAGGGTGTCCGACCAAGCAACAGCTCTGTTGCATTATTAATCCTTCCCTGCACATTGATCCAACCATAGACTGTATATAAAAAGGAATGATGCATCTCTCCTTCCACTATTACAGCAGCGATCAGAGGGTGGAGCTTGGATGGTAAGCTCCTATTGATACACATGCTTGACCAATGGTGAGGCAGTCACAGCTGCCACACCTTTGTTTATTGCAAACTGAATACAAAAACTAATTCAAATCTAACTTCCAAGAAAAAACAAAACTCTAAATCAGTGTGATGAGAACAACCTGACAAGATAGAAACCATCTAAGAGAAAAATGTATTTAATATGTACTTCACAGTGTCCATTCCATTAACATGAATGGAACCAGATGGGATTTATGACACTATATCATTATTGATCATACAAATACAATAGAATACATCTGAACATCATTGTTCATCATCATATTTAATTGTTAAAAGAGAAATGTTCTGCTCATACGTATATGCACATGAAGGCTCTAATGTTCATAAAACATTGCTTTCCTCCAACTATCCACTGGTGCAGCTCCTCTTTTCATCCTCCTTCCAATAGATACTGGAATCCGGCTGCAGGGCTTTGCTCCGTTGCAGCCATTGAATTAGTGAGGTTAATTGCAATTGCGTCTGTTCTAGTTCATCCCAAAGGTGGTGGATGTGGTTGAGGTTTCGGCTCTGCAGGTCGGCTATGAGCAGATCCGCTAAAGAGTAAAAGTACAACTATTCCTTTGCAGACCTGATTATGAAGTACTGTGCCCCAAAGGACAAAGCAGATACATTAGGGGGATGTGTTACAAATCCAGAAATGCAAGAAATAAAGGAAAACAGGCAAAAAGAAAAATACGTGGAACACAAATTGATACACTGGAGGGGCTCCGGGACTCAAGGGAGTTAAAAGGCTTGATTTGCATGTGTTTTCCCTGTTTGTATGTGATTTTCGTTCCATTAGTTGCATCTCTGGAGCTGGAACTTGTTTTCCCTTAATGTTTGTGTTTTTCTCTTGTATGTGCTTTGTTCTTAGGAGCCACTGTAATTTAGTCTAAAATAAGTAAAATGAGTGTTAATTCAGGAGAAGGTAAAAAACCTGATGAATAAAAAAGGGAGGCATCATTCATTAAAACCCACCTACATTAAGATTATTGTTGGTACAAATCCAAAGTAATTTTTTGGGATGTTGCTAAGTCTGCCAGGCTGCATTTCTCTCCTGGGTGTAATCAGTGATGATGTATTGAAATTCAGCTGTCAGGTCACGCTTACAAGACAAGTGTGTTGTTGTGCTAGGAATAAAAAAGATGAAAAGATGTAGTGATTAAGACTGACGTGCCGGTATCATTTGGACCTTCCTTAAGTGATTCAAAAGGACAAACTAATCAACAACTGTCCGGCAAGTCAAAGACAATGAGAATCTCTGTGTTTTCAATAAGACTTTGACAAAGAATGCTTTGTCCCTGCACCCCCCCCCCCCATCCCCCCGAGAGAAGGGGATTGTTTTGTCCAGCTGATGTGTCAATGTCTTGTTTTGAACAATAGCAAATTATTCATACTCTATTATGCACATCCACAGTTTACAAACTATAGAAAATATTTTCATATTTCAATCTGCGTGACGACAGTAAAGAGAAACTGAACAATTCAAAACAAGGTTCCCTCAATGATGACTTACTTTGCTCTGTGAGAGGTAGGTGCTAGTGTGCGAGGAGCGCTTCCACTCATTCCCATCACACTATCTTTAGACACACATACGCTTGGGCATCATCTGTCAATTGTCACTATTTATGACAATGACAACATTATTAGCAGCTCTCTGTTAGAGTAGAGTGGATTGATATATTTAGCTCTGAAATAAAAGCACCACCCTTCCTTCTTCCAAAGTATTAGAAGTTTGAGTGACACGGAATTAGCATTTTTCCGTGAGTCATTCAACCGTTATCCAAAACGACTTCTAATTTGTGCAGCACTAATATAAGCCTTGTTCCTGGATCACCACTCACACGAGAAGAAAGGGCTGAGCCCGCGGCACTTTCACATTCCTGCAACGCTATAATAATCAGAAATAATGGCAGGGAGGTGCCAGGAAGAGAAACAGGCTGATATGAAAGAATGGGAACAATGGATTACATGGATCTATCCTGCTAGCTTGTAAATTGCATGACAGAGATAAAGCAACAGTGAGAGCAAGAAGAAATGGGAGAGATTGACACGAAGACAGTTTTCAGTGTGAGTGACGGCCTCGACAAAGCAGCTTCGCTGAATGGGCTTCAGCTGTGAAGCTTACTGTGCATTCCCACAGCGATGATTGTCACCACAAAGAGGAAGTGTTAGGACTAACAACGTGGCTCTGGATGCCTCCCTTCAAGGATTCACAACTGTGTTCTGTTCCAAACCTCTGTATCCACGTGGATCCCGTCTAGAGCTGCACGAGAATACAGAGACTTTTATTTATTACTTATCACATCTGTGTAAGGTGAGAGCCAAGAGTGTAATTTATGCATACTGAAATAACATGAGTTGTCATTGTCTCAGAAACACTCGGTGGTGGAGGAAGGACAAACATTTGTTTTAAAGAAAAGCCTTGTTAATATTCAGCACCACAGCAACCAGCATTGTGCTTTTAGTTTGGAGACACAAGAGAGTGTCTGCCAGGACATTAAAGGAGATTAGAAGGAAATTAAACTGGGTCATTCAAATGACCCACGCACACACTGACTTCTACAGAGTGCTGGTCGCTTGTTTATTACATTATTATCGATAATCTAGGTATTGCTATCAAATCACACTCAAATTTGTCCTGCACTTCCCATGACCACTCAGAATACATATGCCAAGTGTGAAGTTGATTGGATGTATAAGTTTTGAGATATGTGTTCCACACACAGACAGACAGAGGTTTGGGGAATTAGAGGTAGATGACATAGATGTTACTTTACACTTTCCAACCCCATTGTATTGTCCCAGAATATATACTCTAACTCTACATTTGTCTTTTCAGCTATGGAGTCACATACCATCATTGTACAAAAATTAGTTACGTTCTGATACTGTCTTGACAAATTCCTAGTGGCTCTCAACAACTTCTTATTCCCATGTTTGTAGTCTGATAACGTTACTTCTCCATCAGTGTTGTTTTTCCTTACTGTTGTTGAGGGTTAAGGACAGATATTGCCACTCCTTGTTAAGGCCCTATAAGACAAATTGTGATTTGTGAATAAAGGCTATACAGATAAAATGTTATTGAATGATTGATTGATGACGTGGTCCATAGAATACTGTATAAGGCCTTTAGGGATTGGTCGTGTTGCTGTTCTACTATAAACTGCAGGGGCCGTATTCACAAAGGATTTTAGGGCTAAAAGTAGGTCCTAACTGGCGAATTTAGGAGTAACTCCTAAAAATAATGGGCGTGTCACTCTTAAATGTAGGACTCCTAACTTTTTTCACTAAGAGCAATTCACAAAGTATTTTAGGCCTAAAAGTAGCACCTAAGTCAAGGAGAGCTTAAAAGTCCTCAAGAGGACTCCTAACTCACTAAGACCTATTCACAAAGAATCCTAAAATGGCTGCGAGACGAAATGCTTTGGAGACAATGGAAGACCGTGAGTTAATCAAGAGATATAGGCTAAATCGTGAGGGTATTCAACTTGTTGTGGACTTAGTGCGGGATGCAATAACATCCCCGACTAACAGGAATAATCCCATTAGTCCCGAAATAAAATGTTTAGTAACACTACGTTATTTAGCAACAGGGAAAATGCAACTTTGCAATGCCGACAATTTAGCAATATCACAACCATCAGTCAGCCGTGCCATAAACCAAACTATCAACGCGCTAGCTAGACCACATATCATCCAACAGTTTATCCGGTTTCCTTTGGACATTCAACAATTACACAGGATCAAAGCCAACTTCATGGCGATTGCAGGTATGCCCGGTGTGGTCGGTGCTATTGACGGGACGCACATAAAAATAATTGCTCCATCAAAAGATGAGGACGTGTTCGTCAATAGGAAGAAAGTGCATTCCATCAACACGCAGGTTGTTTTTGATGCAAATTTCAACATACTGGATGTTGTTGCAAAGTGGCCTGGAGCTACCCATGATTCGCGCATTTTAATGGAGAGCGGTCTGAGGCAGCTTTTTGAGAGGCACCATGTACCAGTTGGGTATCACTTGCTGGGTGACAGTGGCTATCCCTGCAAGACGTGGCTTTTGACACCCTACCTCAATCCACAACCGGGAGCACAGCTAAAGTATAACATGTAAGTGATTACACAGATTACGCTTAGTCCTATGTGTAAAACACATTGTATTGGCTCTTTGACGCCTTTTATTTGTTAAATCCATATTTATTATTGTTTACTGTTTTCCTCCATATATGTTAGAGCACACAAACATACACGAAATGGAGAGAGGAATTGGGCAGATGAAACGTCGGTTTCATGTACTCCACGGCGAAATACGCCTCACCCCAGAGAGGGCAAGCACAGTCATCACTGTATGTACCATTCTACACAACCTCTGCAAGCGGAGGAACATTCCACAGCCAGACGATGATGACGATGAAGAGGACGATGACCCCGATGATGATGATGATGGCGCTCGACAACATGACAATGAATTTGGCCGTTTGGAACCGAGTGGACTGGCATTTAGGGATCACTTTGTGAATACACATTTTAGGTATTGTTGGCACATTTTAACACCTTGGCACAAATCAGTCAACACACGTGTAGTTCATAACATTTATTTTTTACATTTTTCAACTTTTTGATCTTAAGACTGTAATATTCTGTCTTCATTTTTATTAGCCACTCTTTCGCTTTGAGGACCTTTCTTTGCCTTTTTAAAACCCTCATTTCCATCCTCAATTTCTTCTCGTACAGTGAACTGGTACCAGCAGCAGGAGGGAGAGGAGAGCCAGTGGGTGCACCAAGAGGGAGAGTTGGAAGAGAAAGGGGTGGAAGAGGAAGAGCTGTGAGAGGAGGTGCAGCTGGGAGAGGAAGAGCTGTGAGAGGAGGTGCTGCTGGAAGAGGAAGAGCTGTGAGAGGAGGTGCTGCTGGAAGAGGAAGAGCTGGCAGAGGAAGGGCTAGGAGGGGGAGAAGAGGAAGAGCTGTGTGATGTGATGCTGCAGCTGGACTTTCATCTTCATTTCTCCTGTGGGGAATATATATATATTTAATTTGTAACACATTTTTGGGAAGTGGGTTGACCAGTTGCACGTTGTAATTCTTCTGTAAATATTAAACAGAAAGGTTTTTCATGAAGCCTTTTGAAATCATTGCATGCATACCCCTCAATCTCCTTTAGCAACTCGACTGCAGGATCAGCTGCATCCTGAAGGCCAGTAATGCTTGCGTCCGAGCCTAGGACGGCGTACACCACCGATGCGACCGGGGACAACGGCTTTGGTGCAGATCCTCCTCCAACAAATTAAATTTCAGTTTCATTAACGTTTCATCACTGTAGCCTTTGTTAATTGTAAATTTAAGACATGCAAATGCATTTCCCAAATGAATGCAAGCAATGATAATAATGGACTTACCTGTAGCCGCAACAGCTCTTTTATAGTCGGCAATCTCAAACCTACACTGTGATTGCAGGGCATACCAACGTCTTTCGCAATCGTCGGTAGAGCGACAAACAGCATGTTTACGCATATTTCTTCCCATGCCTCCCGCTTCTTCTTACTGGTCACTCCAGCCCCGAATCTACCCTTTATTAGCCCCCTCCGCTCCAGCACAAACTGGGCAAGTAGTAACAATTGGTCCTGGGACCAATTGGCCTTTCGCTTGCGTTTCACGTTTTCAACATCCATCATGATAGGGGGACTTGAACAGCGGTATGGGCTGTTATTTAAAGTGTTTTAAGTGCTGAAAAATGCTCATTGGATAGTATTTTGCAGGGTGCTTTTAATTGCCTCCTTGATTGAAAGCAATTTACGTATTTTTATTGTTTGCTTTCTCTCTCTCTCTTGAACGTGCAGGCTACAACGTCATTATCGTGGTCGGCACAAACTTGTCATCATGCGTGTATTCTGCTAACTGCACTGTCCATAACTACTTCATAGGAATTAATTTCTAGCCTAGTCTATTTCCTTGTTTTTCGGTAATTTAGTGGGCTCGTCTGAACAACCAATCACCGCACTGACCGCTTCTAAACTCGTGCACGAGAATCAACGTCATCCATAGCAACGGCGCGTCACTCTTAGTTCACTCTTAGTGATTTATCCTTAGTAAGAGTAGGTCTCAAAGGCTTTGTGAATAACTTTTAAGAAAAAACTCCTACGTAAAATGTTTTAGCGCTAGTTTTGAGCAATCCTAGCGATTAGATTAAATGCTTTGTGAATACGGCCCCAGATGTGTGTCTGTTTTGTACATAACAACGTTGAGTGGACCACTTCATCTTGTATATATCCTGCCTGAGACCCTTTTCACCGGAACCTTCCTCCATACACTCTGCAATCATGGGAGATACAGGTATTGATTCTGGCTTTTTTACTCCAAAATGACCCATTCGATTATCTGATGCTCTATTGCTTTGGCCCTTAAAGAAAATGTCTGCTCGTACACTTTAAGCCCAGATTTACGACGGAAAGCTCAAAGAAAGGATTTTTGAATAGGACGATAGTGACTTGGGAAATACATCAGCCTGTGATGCACCTGGACACATTATAAGGGATGTTTCCTTGGTTCATTAGGTGTTTCAGGTCTATCAACACTCAGACATCCTCACCCAGCCGACCCAAACAGGGTTGATCAAGCCCAGACTTGTGTCGAGGTAGTGCTACCAAATCCTTGACTATCCTCTCCTGATCCACAGCCACCTTTATGCAACTTCCGCTGCCTCGTGGCCATCTTGATTGCCCTTTGCCATCTGGCTGTTGTAGGCCCTGCAGAGACTGGCCTGCAAACCCTCTGCATCCCACCCCAATGGGCTCACACCCCACTCGCTACCTGTTGCTTCAGCATTCTTTGACTACCTCACCATTCTTTTTCCTTTTCCTCTTGTTCGCCTCCTTGATACGGCCCTGCCAGGGAACACTGAGTTCAAGGAGGATCACCTTCTGGGAGGCCTCGAGATCAGCACCATGACTGGTCTTAACGCTGTTGTGGTTACAGCTTCTGGGATCTTCAATTGCTTTCCCATGTCAACTCTCATAACCAAATCGTGTGCCTCAAAGTCTCCCTCGATGGTAGGTCGGAAGCGGTGTTTCTTCAGACTCCAATTGCAATTTGCAACCAGGTGGCTATTTCTCTATTTTAAAGATTTCTTCTCCTCTGTGTATATTTTCCAATTTTAAGATATCTTCTGCTTCAGATACTGTAGTAGTGAAGTGCTGAGCACTTCATGGTGAAACACAAACCCATTACTCTTCAACAGGCATAATAGTTTCAACACAGTCATAAATGTAAAACTTAAACTGTTACTTTTAAGAAATAAATAATTGATTAAACATTGTTTTAAAGAATATTAAAACATTAAACTATAAAAAAGGTACTGATACTGATTAAAATTGTTTTCATCAGAGGTTCACTTTAATGGGTATAATCCGTTACTGAATGAAACATGTTTCCCTTAACATTTTAAAAGGTTACATGAGCAAAACCAACTAAATAACTCTACATGTTACGTTATGCTCTTAGCTCATGCTGCTAGTGGTGAGATCTCCATCCTTTTTTAAACCGGTGGTCTAAGTCAGTTTTGACTGCTAAAGTTAACTGCACAATAGTGATGGGAAGTTCGGATCTTTGTCGGTTCTTTGAATCTCGTTCACTAGAATGAACGAATCTCTGTTTGAGTCATTCGTTCGTTTCAACGGGGGGGCAGCAAACGATCCAAAGACTCGTACCCGGCAGATGAACGAATCGTTCAACTCCCGACGTGTTTCGTTCATCTGCCCACAGAGTCTTCGGCCAACGTGTCGGCCACACAGAGCGAGCTCATTTCGCCGGTGACCGCGGTGCGGGCGGCGGACGGGAAAATCGCTCCTCGGAAAAGCAAGCCGAGCTGTGGGGCGGCGGGGCTCCAGAGCCCCCGGGTCACCTACATGCACATCTGCGAGACGGAGGTGTTCAGCTGTTCCTGCTGCGGCCCGGCGCCTCCATACCGCTGCACGTCCACGGGACATGAACGGGGATCTACGGAGCTGCTGATCCGCACGCTGCCAGCTCATCCAGCTGGCCCGCCGCATCCGCAGACACAGAGCTTAAACTGCTGCTGATCCACTGACTATAACAACGCTGCATTCCTACACTTATAAAATGTAATTCAATGTGGAATAATCCAAGTATTCAGAATACGTTACTCAGATTAGTTAATGTAACGGAATACGTTACAGATTACATTTTTTGGCATGTATTCTGCATTCTGTAACAGAATACGTTTTTAAAGTATCCTTCCCAACACTGGAAATGTTACTGACTTGAGAACCTATATTTAAAAAATAAATACACACACTTTTTAAAAAGTGCATGCCTTGTGTTTATACTTAAAATGACTTTGATTAAATTACTTAAATGCACACAGATTTGTTATTCTGGTTTCTGTAATGAGCAGTTAAATAAAAATGTGGGAAAGAATATTGTACAGTATCTAATATTGTGTTGGTCATATTTAAATCATACATTACGTTTTTTTGGGGGGGAAAGAGAGGATAAAATAAAAGAATCGCATATTAAATCTTAATCGCAATATTTGGGGGGGGGGGAAATCACAATTAGATTATTTCCCCATATCGTTCAGCCCTATTCAAAAGTCATAATGACTGGTTTTGTTATTTTCACTTTACATTTACACTTACAGTTTAGTGCAGTGTAATTATTTCCCGTGATAATTAAATGCCAGTGTGACTATAAATGACAATTTAAAACCATACAAACTGTCATGTTTTACTGTATATAATAGAGGAGGTTTTCTTAAAAAAAATATGATCTGCCACACAAAAGATGTCAGTCATGGCTGCTTTTTAACAGCGGTCCCGCGATAGGGAATGAGGTATCTGTTTCCTCTTCTGAGCCTATGGAGGTCACGTAGAAAATGATCCAAAGACTCGTACCTGGCAGATGAACGAATCGTTCACCTCACAACCGTGTCTTCAGATCAGTGACTCGTTCTTCTGCCAACAGAGTCTTCGGATCAGTGATTTGTTCATCTGCCGGATACGAGTCTTTGGATCATTTTCCACGTGACCTGCAGCAGCCTATGCAACAGTCCCGATGCGCGGCCACGAGAAATTGAACGAATCACTCTTTGAGAGGACTCGTTACTCCCGAGTCCTTGTGACGGACCCTTTTAACAGGGTTTTTTTACCCTGTTAAAAGGGTTTTTTTTGTAGTTTTTCCTTACTCTTGCTGAGGTTTAAGGACAGAGGATGTCACACCCTGTTAAAGCCCTATGAGATGAATTGTAATTTGTGAATATGGGCTATACAAATAAAATTTGATTTGATTTGATTTGATTTAACGATTCGTTCAAAACGAACGAATCGTTCACGAACGACACAACACTACTGCACACACTAAACTATCAAATGAAGTAATATTAACATGACCCCAGAGTTTGTTCAAGTAAGATAAGGTGTCACGTCCAAGAGTTAAATTTGATTAGCACTGTGATATTAAGTAATGCTATGTTATGGTATCATAGGCTAATAGCATAAATGTAGCCAATATGGTCAATTCAAATATTATCCATTTGTACCTCACTCTATTTCTTGAGCATAAAAAACCGAAGATACCAAAAGGACAGTAATGTTAGTTCTATATCATATATATATATATATATATGTCCAGGAAGTAGCTCACAGTCAATAATTCTCACTCAGGGATCTCATTATACTCGTGAGTTAACGAAATACAGGTAGAATGGCTGTGCTCAATCTAAGAGATGCTCTAATAATGTTATAATAATAATAATAATTGCCTCCATATACATTGGGTAGGAGAAGCTATTTAAAGCAGAAGTATGCTTATTGCTTATATTGGCTGTGGGTGAGTTAAGCTAATATTCCCTAATGCACCTTGACGTATTTTTCCACCTGCCAATAAACTGTACCCAGGGTATTATGATCCTGTATCCTGCTCACTATTTCCAACTGCCAGTTGTTAATGAGTGTTAATATGTTAATGTGTTTTATAGCAACCTCAGTTTTGTCAGTTTTTCCCTCAAATCCCTAACTCTGCCATTGCACACCCAGAAGCTAATGTTATTCTGACATTCTTGACGAACAGTGTACTCCGAGCCAATTGGTCACTAGTAGAAGGAGACTGTAGTTATTGAAAAACCTTTTTTCTTAAGATAATATGGCCTCTGATGGATGTACTCTAATATTTCTTTCTCTTTTCCCTTTCAGTTGAGAAGCCAGGCTCCAATATTTAAACCGGCATTTCTTGAATGCGACATAAAGATGTGGACGATCCATTATGGTAAATGGTTTTATAGTCATATAGCGCTTTTCTAGTCTTGATGACCACTCACAGCGCTTTACAGTATAGTTTTACATTCACCCATTCACACGTACATTCATACAGTGCATCTATTCGCAGCACTTTGTTATTTTATGGGGGGCCAACAACTTGCCCAAGGACACTTCGGCATGCAGATGGGTTAGACTGGGGATCGAATTCCCACCTTCAGGTTGGCGGACGATCACTCTACCCCTCAACCACAGCCGCCCCTAGGATAAGGATAGAGCTCTTTGATTTTGGCAGGTCAACCATGTGCAGGTCACTCAGCTATGTATGAGGTTGCAGCCAAACATCTTCAGTTCCCACATTGACTACAGGCATTTCAACCTTGCTCTGGTGGACAAAAAGATGGGCTGCAGGTACAACGGCACCTGCTGGGAGAGGATTTCCTTTTGCTAGGGCTTCCAGTAGCACCGATGGGAGGGTGGTGTTAAAAGTGCAGGGACACAAAGTGCCTATCTATTTTAGGGAACCAGCAGGAACGCAACAAGCTCGACCATGGACTTTGGCTATACCCAAACAGCCCTGTGTGTTTAAAGCCTCAATGCAATGACACATAGAAAAATAGTTTCTTTCCACTCCTCATTAGCAGCTTGTAGGACAGGTGACTCAAAAAGACGAGATCCTTACTGTACGAAAAGCAGATGGTAACAGGGGTGAATGATGTTCATTCCCAAGAGGCCAGATGCTGTCTGTTGCTGTGATGTGAGCTCATCTAGGGGGTCCTTTACAACTAGCACGCCCATTTGTGAGAGGGTTTTACCCAAAACAGTGACATCGAGCTCCATATATCCTAGATAAGGGATTTTGAGTCCATGGCTGCCCTAAGATGTAACCAGTGAAATTTCTTTATAAGCCTGACACTCTGTGACCTGAAGTGTTTCTCAAAGAAGCTTTCTCCGATCGTGGTTACCATTAAACCGGTATCCAAAAGGCAGGGCAACATCACACCCCCCATTTTGGTTTGCACAACTTGGCAATCTCCTATAAGTCGAACAGATCCTTCACGGGTCGTAGTAGCAGTTAGGTTTACCCTACAGAACCTGGTTATGTGGCCTGCTCTATTACAACGGTGACGTGAAACCATGTTAAACTGCGTCATATGGGTCTCAAGACATTGATAATATAGGCATAAGATTACTGGGACTTTTCATCATGCGTATTATTAATGGCGTGGCATCAAAGTTCATCAACTCGCCATGACATACAAAATTGCTGTAACTTCCGGGTTAATTGGTCCATCTCCCTCAAACTACATGTGTGTAGCAACAGCCTCCCCCCTGCAGATATTCAGATGGTTTTAATTATTATTAATTCCCTTTGGGGGGATTTTTCAGGGTCTAGACATTCTCAAAAAGTTATGAAACTTTGCAGGAAATTCAAGGTCTATGGAAGTTTAGTGTTCTGGAGTAATTTGAATTTGGCGTGTCAAAATGGCTCTACAGCGCCAGCCCCACCAGCCCCTAGGTTTCCCTTTGACCGATCTTCACCAAAATCAGAACACAGGTGTATGGCGACCAGTCCATAGAAAAAAAAATTCTCAAGGGGCATTATGAAAAATGCAACAGGAAGCCCGCCATTTTGGATTCAGTGGCCATTTTGGCCATATTCAAAATTTTTACTTTGACGACTTGTCCCAGGGATTTCATCAGTGTCATCACAACAAGACAGTGATACAGACTTATTAATTCTATCTTGATATTGCACTTACAATTAGATTTTAAGTTCTCTGCTTCAGCGCACCTTTGATGCTCTAACGGGTTGATGTAAAATCATTTGCTATTTAAAGAGCGTGGATGGGAATTGACTACTGCATGCATCTGACATTTGCAAAGAAACTTGGATCAAGCTTGGTGCTGATTTGAGCCACTTTTCAGAAACTGTAAGATAGAGCCTGTCATGATATCTGAGTACTGTTGTCATTTTTATATCCAGAATGTATGACATCTTTCAGCATTTTAATTGTGTGCTTTAGCAGCTTTAATGATGCTGGCATCTCCACCTTCTTTATATGAACTCAGTTTTACGATTACTGTGATTTATAGAGAGATATATAGAGGCACTGTAACACATGGTGTAGTTATTGTATTATAGTGAGGTTGATCTGTGCAGGTATGGTTGTAGTGTTCATTTAGGAATGATCTGTTTTATATATTATTCCACACCCTTAAAACACATGTGTAGGCTTTGTGTGCAGAATGATTACACGTCAGTCCCATGGTTCTTTTCCATCACGAATCCCACCTGTCTCACTTGATGTAAATCAATTATATTAATGTATGTTTGTAAAACCAATCCAACATAAAAGCTGTTGATGGACGATGCACAGGGCTGACCTAGGATTTTTAGAAGGGGCCTTATTCAGTAAGGGGCACAGTCCTTATTTGCTGTTGGCTCTATAGCTCTGAGTTAATCCACACATCATTGAATATATTTTGAAAATTGTTCTGCTAAAAAAAATTTTTAGAAAATAAAAATTCTTAACAAATTGTCATATTTGCTTTATGTGATAGTAAATGACTAATTTTAAAGATTGGCATGACGAGGCATGTACATATATGCCCCTTTATATGCATGCATGGTGTAGCATACAAATACCTTCCCCATCTATGCATGGATAAAGAGCGCATTCACAAACTGTTATAAGAGGATAATTTTCAGATGCTGTCAGTCATTATTATGTAGAAAATGTCAAGTAATTAAGTTATAATAATATATTGGATTTGCATATTGTAAACTGTTTCTTACAGCCTTGTCATGTGAGGTTCTTCATATCGAAAGGATCAATCTGGTGATATCCTGTATTGTTCTTATTGCAAAAAACATTTAGAGTTGACCCTAATAATTAGCCTAATATTAGTCTGATTTAAGGTATTCTGCTGTGCCATACAGTTCCATTGTTGTTCAGAGGAACCAGAGCCTCACTGCTGCACTGGCTCATTTCCATTATCATAAACATACAGACATTGTAGTTCCCGTTGAGGCAAACCACACACTGTGCTGCCATAAAACTGCAGATGAGGATAGAAAATTACAGAAAATAGTAACAAAAACAAACGGTACATATACTCCCTGATCAGTAGCTAAGAAAGACCATGTCCAACTGTTTTAGAAAAAAAGATGACTAATATAAACATAGAATAACACCAGCCATATAAATAACATCACAGGTGTAAGAGTAGTGGAATGAAAGATGATACATTGAAATCAGAAGATTGTTCTATTGTACCAATTTCAAAATTTTACTTTGATTGGCTAAACACAACTTAAATTGAGCTATGCTGTTATTATAACTTGCTGACCTTAAGTTGGATGAACTTTATTACAATATTGAGTTTATTTGTATCATTTCTAATTTTTAAGTTCTCCATCAATTTTCTTTTTCAGTATATAAACAGAGCCTTCTCCTTCACTATAAAAGCTACCTGACCTGGCTATCCTAGTTTGACCCTGCATTTCCCACCCTAAAGCCACGATGTTCCATTCACTTTAGAATACTTTAAGTTATTTTAGGGCGTAAAAAGAACACACTAGAATAAAATAAATTCATAAATATTAAAAACAGTTTAAAAAACAGTGCAGTACTGGTCAACAAAGACCTGCCTTCTCCAAACACCTGATCTCCAGAGACCCTTGCACACCTTCTCATTTTCTCATTGGGTAGTATAGCATCTGAATTGTCAGTGCTGCGTGGCTGCCATTCCTGCCTGTACCCTCTCATTAAGTCAAGTCAGTTTTACATAGGCAGCTCAAAATCCCAAATTTGTCTTAAAGCCCTGAACCCTGCTGTCTGTCAACATCCACAACAGCTCTGTTGGACTATGCCTGAAGCGTGACAGTAAAATATAACACAAGATCAGAGCTCAAACAGTAACTTGATTAGTTAAACAACATAATTTGGTTGATTACACTATTATTAAACAAAGATTGTGTATCTTTCTCTGTTTTCAGCCTCTCAAATGCTAGGAAATGAACCATGTTTCTGCTTTATATTATAATAAATATAATATCTTAGAAATTTTGGCTGAAGATGAGGTTTACCTGTGTTGTTTTTATCTAACACATTTTATGTGATCATTACTTTCAGTTTTTTTTTCAGAATTTTTAATTTACTGAACAACTGCATTTCTATTTATCACATTGTGTTACTGTCTCAATGGGAGATAAAGCATTGTGCTTTTTCCATCATCATTACTAACATATTGATATTTCTAACCTTCATCTGAAACAAGACACACATTATGTTAGACTCCTGCAGTGCCTGTTGAAAATATGGTAGGGGGTAGGGGCTGATTGAATAGCCATTAATTACACTTTAATTTCCTTACATGCAATAAGTCACGTGACATAATTGATGATCTCACAGTGAAGCTTTGCCTGATGTCAAAAACCTGTGACACAACCCAGGACAGAGAGTAAATATCATGAAGCCATCTGTAGGGTTTATGGGTACGGTATATATATATATGGGCGGCTGTGGTTGAGGGGTGGAGTGGTCGTATTCCAACCTGAAGATCTGCAGTTCGATCCCCAGTCTGACCCATCTGCATGCCGAAGTGTCCTTGGGCAAGATGCTGAATCCTGAATGGCCCCCATAGAATAACAAAGTGCTGCGAATAGATGCACTATATGAATGTACGTCTGTTTGTTGATTGGTTTGTTTGTTTCTAAGCAAAATTACACATAAAGATGGATATTAAATTTGTGTGCGGATCTGGGGAAGATACAGGTACATGAGATAGGGTGTTTTCTACATTGCCATTGTTTTCCTAGGGAATACGTTGTGGGTCTTGATAATTAAAAAAAATTTAATTTGGTGCAGCTTGATCCATATTTATAGTTTGATTATACTCCTGAAAAGCAACAAATCTGAAACCTTGGGCAAATATATATTAAATTAAATTAAATATCAATCTTTTGTTTTCATTTCTTCTGTGACAGGAATAAATTTGAAGATACATTTTGTGGGTATTAGATCTTTCACAACAGTGACATTACACCCATCTGGAAAGGCAACATTTTGGAATGCTGAAGAACCCAAACCCGAAAACACAATACTTTAAACCACAGCAGGGCCAGCTGAAAACCGTAAGGGAAATAATTCTAATGGCCACGAGCTTCGAACAAAGGAAATCCTAGAAGTAATCTGAGAGGCAATAGTAATGAGAAGTGATGTGTTGCTTCATCAACAAAGGTAGAGTCAGTGGATAACAGCAGATATTAGATGGTTACAAGCACATAATATTTATTCTGAAGGACAAAACCATTTCAGAAGGCAAAGAGATTATTAATTCATTTATGACGGCTGACACGTTGACAAAGAAACTTATAAGATAAGGTGGGGGAATTTGCACTCAAAATATCAGTAAAGAAATAATACTTATAACGTAAGGATATTTAAAAAATATATAACAAATTTAAATGCAGTAAAATCTAATACATACAATGTAAATATAATATATACAGTGTGAGAATTTGTACAGCGAAATAGCTTGGCCATGGCCGTTGAAGTAAACAATGTACATTTCTTCCATTGAACACAGCATCATGGAAAAACAAAGTGGGGAATAGCTAACAAGCCACATCCAAGAAAAACTAGCACAAAAATGAAAATTGTGAGTTATATTTATTCAGGCTGTTTTAAACTGACGTTTAGAAACAACAACTCCTGCTTGCTAATTCCTTCATAGATTGTGAAAAATACTCCATGAACCGTCATAACAGAGAAACTAGACAGCAATGCTCTGTTTAAATATAGTGATCAACTGGGATCAACCCTTAAGCAATGTAATAATAGACTCTGCATGTTGATTTAGATGGAAACGTTGCTTCACAGCCAGAGGGATCTTGATTTGACCGCAGGTTCAGGTCTTTTCTCCAGATACTCTGACTTCCTTCCACAGTCTGAAAACATGCATCTTCACCTTAAAAATATAATATTCAAGAATTCTTCATTAAAATGTCTAGAAACGACTAAACCTACATTATATATTTTGTATAGAAATTCATGATTTTACACAAGAAAATGGTTAAGATCGAGAGAACCTTACTGGCCTGAAGTTGAATGCTGTTCATATAATTATTGACTCTAAAATTGCTTGTATGGTATGAATACACGTGTGAATGGTCTCTTTATTGATTGAGTGTAAAAAATCCACCAGGCAACCAGGGTGTACCCTGCTGTCACCAAATGTCAGCTGAGATGCCTGCAGCCAGCCTCAACAGGATAAGTGGTTTAGATAATGGATGGATGGATGGATGGATTTACTCCAAGTAGCACCTCAGCTATTAATGCAAAACTTTTCATCTCACTACCATGTTTACTTTCAGTACCCAAAAATCTAAACTCAGCCGCATTCATCTCTTTGACGGGCGGGTTGGAGCAGTCATGCAGCCAGGGGTGTCCCAACCTCACACAATTTCATAGACAGAACACTCTGATTCCCATCTGTCAGGAAGCAGCGCGTGGTGATTTATGACTCTACGCACTGAGGGAGTGCTAGGAGAGGGGATTTCATCCTGGCAAGCTGTATGGCGTCTGCCTTTAAACTAATTTCTGCATACCGAGGGACTTTTACTGCCTGCACTGGTGTCATTTTTCTTAATGACTGTTAAGGGGAGGCTTGGTGAGCAAGGCAAACAGCCACCGTTCAAAGACAGGGCAACCGAAGGGAACATAATTAAGACGAGGGGAGGGAAGGGGTCAGGCACAAGACATCAGTAGGTAACTGAATATTCATTGCAATCACACTAAACAGCTGGATGATTAATTGCTGGGTTGGGGTGATTAAAATGTGAGTGACTTAGTGGAAAATTCGGTACTTAGTTAAAGTAGGTAAATCGAGTTTCCCTTGTTTAACAAATTACTGTCTTTTGATCAAACTGAGCGACACAAGTGGAGATTTGTAGTCATGCATGAGCCATGGTTGGATACTTGAGAAAACAACAATGTTCTACTGACAAAACAAAAATATATGATCACTCAGTCTCACTTTTTATCATCACAAGGCCTGATGTCGGTAAGCATAGTCCGTACCTATGGGTGTCCACATCTCTGAAGACCTCTCTTGGACCCTCAACACCTCAACCCTGGTCAAGAAAGCTCACCAGCGTCTCTTCTTCCTGAGGAGACTGAGGACGGCTCATCTGTCTCCTCAGATTCTGATGAATTTCTACCGCTGCACCATTGAGAGCATCCTCTCTAATTGCATCTCAGTGTGGTATGGCAGCTGCTCTGTTGCGGACCGGAAGTCACTGCAGAGGGTGGTTAAAACTGCCCAACGCATCACCAGTTCCTCACTCCCCACCATTGCTGCTGTCCAGGGCAAGAGATGTCTGCGGAGAGCGCACTGCATCGTCAAGGCAAGCTCTCACCCCAGCCACAGACTGTTTACCCTCCTCCCTTCTGGGAGGAGCTACAGGGTCCTCCATTCCCGGACTAGCAGGTTCAGGAACAGCTTCATCCCTGCAGCTGTCACCCTGCTGAACTCTGCACTCTCCTCCAACCACTGAACATTTGAACACTTGCACTACACTGTCACTTTTTTTTACTACTGTATTATCCCGCCTATAGTATATTCATATCTATATATTTTTTATATATTTTTCATATATTTATCTTGCTTAAAGTTATTATATATCATACAATACCTGTTAATACTGTACTACTTCAGATATATTACTTACTGTTCATAGTTCCTATATAATACAAAAGCTGTTAATACTGTACTATTTCCTTTATTACTGCTCATAGTTCTTATATCATACAATATCTGTCAATACTGTATTATTCCATTTATATTTGCTACTATACATATCTTATTTATTTACATTTCATATACGCATAATACTCTGCACTTTAACTCCTTTTTTTTGCACTTCTGGTTAGACGCTAAACTGTATTTCGTTGTATAAGTACTTGTACTCTGCAATGACAATAAAGTTGAATCTAAAAATCGATCCCTCTGCTCGCTGTATCTCAGCCCAGAAGTGCAGCCAACCTGTGGTTCTGACCCATTTTTTAGGCCTCATCCGTCACACGGAGTCCTGGAGTCTCAGATCCAATTCCAATGAATCCCATTCATTCCTCCCAGGCCTTTATGTCATCATTACAAACTTACGTGCTCCATTGTGCTGGAGGCAGGTAGGAAGTATTTGAATATTTCATTATGGCACAATAATACTTTAAATATGCCATTGGATATGACTCATATAGGTCATGGATGGTGCAAAAAGCTGACACAGTAATCATTAACCTGGAAAATGATTTATGTCTCTGTCAAGACTCTCATTCAGACGATCTCCACAAATGCAGAAAAACACCTCAACTGTGTACTATATATCACACAGCAATGATAACAAGGAACTGTGACACAAATGGCCTGCTCTTTATTTTGGCATCTATTCCACACAGGCAGCAAATTATAAGCACCAATAGGAATATATTTCCTTCTTGACTCCAAGTGAGAGAACCTGTGTTAATTTGTTCTTCCTCTCCAAATTGATTAGTGGATCAGGGGGCTAATTCTGCCCTTGAGGAGCTCGGCACAGACCGAGGCTCCCTGCAAGCCCCTGAAGAAGTCATCCATAAACCACATGTGTCAGCCCTGTTGCTTATCTCACATCACCCAGCGGAAAGCCCACAATTCCATTCACGCTGCCTATTGCTAAGGTGCTCTGCGCATCCTCTCCTCAGTAATTAAAAGTAATTGGATGGTGCGGCCTGCTTGGAAAGGAGGAGGAGAAGCTGTCCTCATAGCAACCCAACTGGCCTCCATCTGGCATTATGGCATCCAAGAAGAATCCCTCTATTAAACTCAAGCCCCAGAGGAGTTTTAAAATAGGAACCCATTTTGAAATTGAAAATCCTGCACAAAAGCACAAATTTCCCAAAACTCAACACTACACAAACTACGAGATTTGCTTATATTGACTATCTCTACAGAGCACCAAACAAAACAAGAGGGAGCAATGTGCCACCTGACATGATCTCATGAGCAAGCAGATGTAAACTAGCCATCACAGAGCACTTTCCTCCGCCAAGGCCCAACGGCCTCTTTATCAAATCACATTTAGATCCAAATTTTTATTTGGATCTGCACCAAATTGTACCCACTGATAAATATCAGTCCCCTAAACAGCCATGAATTCTGAGTAACCCTTTTATTAAAGTCGTTAACAGTAGTGACTTGAAGAAAATGTTAATTAACAATAAGGTAAAATCTGAAAAGTCTGATTAATGACAAGTTGTAGCATTAGAATTACTGGGTATTTACAGAGTATAATAGAAGCAGAGTAGAGGGGTTTGGTCTCTAATTCTTTGGGAATTAATTATTATAATAGAAGTATATAGCCCAAATGTATGGGGTACAACGGGGGGGGGGGGGGGCATTTCAGGCTTCCAACAGCCATAAGACTGTTCCCCCTTGTCTGCAGAGAAGGCCTTTGTGAAGAGTGTAATTGATGAACCAGCAGTTGTGATTCTGTTAAGTGACCTTACTCCTATGTTTGCTGAGCTGGTTCTGGTTATGTATTGTTTAACTCCCAGTCTGTTGAGCTAATGCTAGCTAATTAGCCGAATGACTGTATTACATGTATTTGCTTAGGATATGTTAATTTAGCTATCTATTAGCTTTTCAGTTTGAAAGATTTTTATAGAATCAGAATCAGAATCAGAAATATGGCGACGCCTGCGAGCTAGTTCTGGCAGGCAACTCGAGCTGCGCTGCGCCAATCACGTGACATACATCACGTGACATACATCATGTGACATACCTCAATCTCCACAACCAGCTATAATACACACCCACCTTATCAGGTGGTCTATTTAACCAGAGAGACATTTCCCATCAGCCCCTCTTTCTCGCACTGCTGCTGCAGTATTGCTACCTGTTGCTTCAGTCCCTCCACCACCCCAGCATCCACCTGTAGGCCCAGCATCCACCTGTAGGCTCCAACGGGGGTTACAAGTATTTGCTCATCACTCCCATCATTCCTGTGTAATCATATAGGGGAGTGATTAAGTTGGAGCCTAGACGCCAAACACTAAATCTGTTGTAATAAATATATTACATGATCAAACGTGAGTTGTCTGACAGAAGTATTTTATTGCCAAGTAGGTTTACACCTACAAGGAATTTGCTCTGGTTATTGGTGCATACAATGAACATAGAAACATAAAACGCAATAAATACAACATACATAGGAAAAGCTATACAAAATTAAAAACCAGTATATATTTACTAACTGTTTACTTCTTATTTACTCACTTGTTTCCAATATTTATACAAAGTAGCATTTATTTTGACATAAACATTTCTGAATAAAAATATATGAAAGATAAAAGATGTAAAAAGTGAAATGCAAAATGCAAAACAGTAAACAGTGTCCGATTGCAATATACAATGTAATACAGTATAATATAATATGAGATAATGTGTTAATTTATTAATTTAACACATCCTTGAGGTGTGGGGGTGGAATAAAAGTCTGAGTCAGGTGGGGGTCCCGGGCCTTGTTGATGAGGCCAACGGCAGCCGGGAAGAAGCTGGTCTTTTGGGGGGCGGTTTTGGTCCTGATGGACCGCAGCCTCCTGTCCGAGGGAAGAACCTCAAAGAGTTTGTGACCCAGTTGGGAAGGATCAGCCACAATCTTGCCTGCACGCCTCAGGGACCTCGAGGCAAACAGGTCCTGTAGAGATGGCAGATTGCAGCCGATTACCTTCTCAGCAGAACGGATGATACGCTGCAGCCTCCTTTTATCGTTTGCGGTGGCAACAGTGAACCAGATGGTGATGGAGGAGGTGAGGATGGACTCGATGATGCAGGTGTAGAAGTGCACCATCATTGAATTTGGCAGGTTGATGTTGTGCAATAGTAGGGGGACTCGACGTTGGCTAGTTATCGATAATCATGGAATATGATTATTGAAACAATAAAGATTATTTATTTAAAAATAATTAGATTATTAATTGAAGATGATCAGTAATCAAATAACAATAAAACCATTAATGAGTAAATAAGGAAGTTTAACAGTTAAGAAATTGTTAAATCATTAATTTGAGAATGATAAAGTCTATTGATTAAGAATAATTAAATAATTAATGTAAACTTATGAATAATCAATCAATGAATAACAACTACCAATGAAAAACAAGTAATTTATCAATCTAGAAAGTACCAGCTATCAATCAATAATCATAAGGTTATCAACCAAGAATAATTAAATAATTAGTCAAAACCATAAAATCGTTAATTTAAGGATAATACGATCTATATTAATACTCGAGAAGGGGCACCACCCTGGTTACAGGGACCAACAAGTCAGTCTATAAGCATCAGTCTCATCTGATAAAGTAAATCAATAATCTCAATAATTTATTTTAATGATTATATAATAAACGATGAAGGGTTGAGTTCAAGCACTGGCTATCGTTATCCAACTGTGTTCACATAAACATGCACCAATAATCACAAGATTCAAATACTTTAAGTATAAAAGGATTTATTAAAAGATATAAAAGAAAAAGGTCAATGTTGTTCCAAATGATTCTTCACTTAACACAATCCGCTATATCCAATACAGTCGCAGCACATTCATCACAATTAATCACACTGCAAATCCTTCTGATAGGGTTGTGTGTGCGTTCTTGTGTGCGTGTGTGTGTGTGAGTGGGTGGGTGTGTGTGTGTGTGTGTGTGAGAGAGAAAAAGGGGGGTCGATGACTCACGAAGTTTAAGAGGGCTGGCTTAACCCTGGGGGTTTGACTACAAAATTGGTGATGTCATATACACCAGGACTACAACTCAAAATGGCGGAGTCGCCTAAGGAATTTGGGGTCCGAATGGAGGCCGGGCCTCGATGTGTATTGCAATCAATGGTCGACGGACCACGTAACTTAGAGTCAAGATGGTCAAAGATGGCCGACTTAAAACACACGTGAGACAAAGTTTGAGGGAGGACAAAGGGATTCTTTGTCTTAGCTTAGCTTTAGCGCCGAATGGCGTCGAGGTGTGTTCAGACCCCCTTGATCTCAGAATGACTATATGTAATGTGACTATATGTGTGTGCGAGGGCGAGGATGTGTGTGTCGGCGGATGTGGGAGAACAAAAGGGAGAGAGAGAGAGAAACATGCAGTAACACAGATCGGAGATGATCCTAAAAACGCCGTCAGAGGCGATCACACAGTGAGGCCGGCAAACCAGCTACGTGAGAGGTGTCTTTTAACAGATGCACGTCTTCTGTGAGATCGGCCTGACGGAAACACGAATCAAACAGGAAGCGCCGGATCGTCACCGCGCGCTTTTCACAATAAGATCGACACGGCGGTCTTTCTATAAAAGCACAATCATATAACAGCACGCTAAATATTAAACTAGACTCTGCCCAGACATATGCCTCTTACTTCGTGTTGCTTCGCGGAGTTTCGTGCACGACCGTAGTTGCGCGAATTCCGGAAGGATGAAGTGGATGGGGTCCTGGCCTCAGGACGCTGATCGCGGAGCCGCGGATGCGGCGGCGAGATGATGCTGGGCCGAATTGGAGAGGATGCGTCTCTTTCTCCTTGGCAAGGTCTTTGCCCGTCTGCAGGAAAGGAACCGTGGCCGGATTGTCCGTGAATGGCGGGGAGAGTGTCTCTGTGCTCGGCCAGCGAGTGAGGGGAAGTTTCTGCCGCGCTCGATTCGAAAAAATAAAAGCAACTAAAAGGAAGCTATTCAGAGTAAAAGCTTTAAGGGAAAAATAGGAAGGAATAAGCTTACGATGTACTAAAAAGGATAAGTTAAGCTTAAACTGGATTAGAAAAAAGTAGCTTGAAACTAAAAGTGAAAACTACAAAAAAGATAAGTTTAAAATAAACTTCAGAAAGATCAAACAGCTGTTGAATTTGTTTCCTTTGTCTCCTCTGGATCACTAAGAACTAAACTGGAGATGTTAGCTCTATTGTGAGTGGAACTGGAAAGAACTATTTTAGCTGGCTCTGACCTTAAATAGTACCTTGGAGGTGACTCCCGCCTTCTAGCAAGGCTAAGGGTCTTAGGCCAATAGGAAGGTCAGAGTTCAAAATCTGAGGAGCGGCTAAAAAACACAGCAGGGGTCATTGACAGTTTCGACTGTGGCTTGCTCCCCCAAAGTACCTGAGGCTGGATCGGAATTCCCCACAAGGCCTCATGTTTACAGTCTCTGTGACTGTAGATCCCAACATCCCCCCTTTGGTCTGGAGAGTGGGACATTGATCGCGGTTTTCAGAGCAAACAAGGGTCGACAGTCCAATTGTAATCCATGGGATAATCCTTGAGTGAAGTGGGAACAGTGAAAGTCAGTTCATTTTACATGAGGTGTGTGTCCTAGGCAGAGAGAGAGCATATATGTCTGGGCAGACAGAGGCAAATTCTAGACAGAGTGAGACATTTATGTCTGGGCAGACAGAGGCAAAATCTAGGCAGAGTGACTATCTACTATTTCTAAAAACACAGCACACGCTTTCAGTTTCGCACAATGTTTATCGGCAGTAATTGTAACATACCTATGAATTGATACGAAAGGTGAAATGAAAAGAAAAGAAAGGAAAAACGGCGCAAGAGAGACAGAAAGAGATTCCCTTAGATCAGTGGGATGTCTTGGGTAGATCGGGGAGCTATCTTAGCCTTTCTTTTGGGAACGAAGAGGAGTGAGTCCAGTTTCGCTTGGAGTTTCTGAATGTATCTGTGCAGAAAGAAAGCCACACCTATCGTGATAACCCATACACTAAGGAGCAGTACCAGCGCGACCATGCTAATGGGATGTTCTGTAATTGTTGCTGTCCGATGGAAGTTTCTACCAAATTCGGTGGTAAGTCCCGTTGATCTAACGTTGAACTTTACCTCCTTTGTTCCTTCAGCTAAAAGCTGTTGTTGGATAGTGGTATCAATTGTGAGGTTGTGACCCTGAAAGGCGTCCATGATCTCAATCTCCGCGTCGTGTCTGTCGGAGTTGAGGTGATGGAGGACAATGTCACCAATATGTACAGTGGCTCCTTGAGGAACCACCAAGAACATCGTCTGGTTTAACAGCTTTAGTTTAGTGGATGAATCATGACGGTCATAGGCCATTATGGCTTCAGTGGCGGGTGTGTTAACCAACCATTTGTCACCAGCTCGCTCTACTCTTGTAGGAGTTTCCTCATTCCTGGTGGACATGCTGCCTTGGCACCTTTGTTCTGGGGCATTGGCTCGCAGACCACAGAGGTAATTAGTAACATCCCTGATAAAGGGGGTGCTGGGACAGATCCAATGTATGTCCTTTGTTTTTGTGCACAAACTTAAATTTGGGATGAGATAGAGCGAGGGGTTTTCGTCATGGTAGGCGAGCAATGGTGGTGTTTTAAGGTTAACATGTGTGTTTCCCTGCCAGAATCCTACATTGAGAACGGACTTTAGGTGGTACACGTTCTGTTGTTCAATGATAGGTAGGTTGACTATGAATCCTATTTCGAGGTTCTGTGGATCTACTGATATAGGGATTGCACTGCCAAGACTAAATGCCAGGTGTACCTGAGAGGGCTGCACGATCGTAGTGGTAGCTGACTGCAAGATTCTTTCAACAAGATCCAAAGATACTAGATAGGTGGGGATCCTACCGGCACTTAGACTGTTGATAGTGGAACTAACTTCTCTTAAGAGGTCCTGCATTAAGTCTTTCACTACCTGAACATATGTTATGTCGTCCCTCACGATAACTGACAGAGTGTCTAAGGCATGTCGGGTATTATTTAGGAGAGCAGAGTGGAGGTTGACAGCCAGTACAGTACCCTGGAGTGTTTTTCCCAGGTCCTGTAACTGGTTTTGTTGGAGGTTAAGTCCCTGTTGGATTTCTGGCATTTCATCGTCTAGTTCACTCATGTGCCTTTGGAGTGCACCGACGCTGATTGAGTTGGCTGCTGATAGGCCAATCGAGAAAAGTGATCCGATAGCGGATGCGGCAAGAACTAGGGCCCCTAGGAACCTTTTTGGTCTCTTTTGGTTACTGAGGTCTTTTTCAGTGACCAACAACTTTTGCAGTTGCTCGAGCATATGCCTAGTGGTCTGCTTGGCATGTCCCACTGTATCATGCGTTTGGATTGCACTTAACCTCCCCTCAGTCGCCTGTGGGGTGTAACGGATGTGAAGTCTATACACATCCCAGGGGTCCAGTCGTACGTAGACTCTTTGAGTATAAAGTCCGCAACGCGTGATGAGGAGTCCAGGTGTGTTTTGTAGAACAATCCCGGTTGGCGGGCCTTGCTCAACCACCTGAACTGGTTGAACGATTTTGGGACTGAGGAACATGCCAAGGATCCAAAGGAGCATCATCCTGAAACAAATAAACCCTAGTTAATACTGAGAATGGAATGAAAATTTATACTAATGCATGCTAGCGGGTTGAATTTTACGCATGCGACTATTGATGCTGTGAGTGGTTCAGTGGTTTCCATCTAGGAGTTGGGCTGCCTCCCCCCTTTCTGACGTGGGGGTGGCCTCTGCTCCTGAGATTGGGGAAGGCTGGTATGGTTTGATCTGGTTTGAATGGACCCATTTGTACGTGGGGGGTCTTCTCTGTTTTGGGATCCTAATTCGGTATGCTACCGGTGAGAGTTTCCCCACAACTTCAAAGGGGCCTATCCAGCTGGGGAGGAATTTCTTGGAGACTCCCACTGGTCTTATGAACTTGAAATAGAAAACCTTGTCACCCACTTCGTATTCACGGTGGGAGGTTTTCTTGTCATAGTAGGCTTTTGAAGCTTTCACACTAGCCTCCAGAGTTTCTTGTGCCAGTGCAAAGGTCGTCTTCAGATGGTCACGTAGCTCTGCCACGTATTGATGTGCGGTGTATGCGGTCATAACGCTAAGGTCTTCCGCATGGTACAACAGATGCAGGGGGAGAGTCATTTGTCTTCCTGTCATCATCTCAAAGGGTGTAATACCTGTGGAGCGGTGCGGGGTGGACCTGATTGCCATCAGCACCAGGGGCAGTTTTACATCCCAGTCCTTTCCATTACTTCCTACGTACTTCTTCAGCATGTGGATAATGGTCCGGTTGGCACGTTCTACTTGGCCTGACGATTGGGGGTGATGGGAGTTGTGGAATCTGACTTCAACTCCAAGTATGTCACAGAGTGAGGTCATGACGTGAGATGTGAAATGGGTTCCCCGGTCCGAATCAATTGAGAGTGGCAGGCCCCAGCGACTGAACACATGATTTAGCAGTAGGACTGCTGTGGTGACGGCTGTGTCATTGGACGCTGGGAGGCATTCCACCCATTTGGTGAAGGCACAAGTAACGGTGAGCAGGTACTTGTTGCCTCGTGATGACTTTGGGACCGGTCCTATCCAATCGATCTGAAGGTGGGACCATGGAAATGACACCCCCCTTCCTTGAAGTGGGGCGCGACTCAGTGGTGATGACGGTTGGAACTGGCAACAGGTAAGGCACCCTCGGACGTAGGATTGGGTGTCACTAGCCATTGATGGCCAGTACCCGACTTGCTGGAGGGTGCTTAGAGTAGCCTTGTAACCTCTATGGCCACCGACAAGGGAGTCGTGAGCGTGGGACAACATTACCCCCCTGTGGTCGGTTGGAACGACCCAGCGGTTTGGTCCTTGGCCACTACGGGTGTAGATGAGCAGATCCTTTTCCATCTTCAGGTGGGGTAGTGCAGTTTGATATGCCCGTACCTCCTTGGGTTGGTCAGTAAATGGTTGAGAGTCTTGCGGGGAAGGTGTCGCGACTATCCGGCGGATGGCACTGATGACGGGATCCTGTTCCTGCATTGCAACCAAGTCTGTATCTTCAGGTTTACGACCCAGATGCAGGATCTGGTCGCAGGCTTGGGGGTTCTCCTGTCGCTCCCTTGCCTGTCGTCGGGTGATCGCGTTCACTACGCAGTTTTGGGGACTCTGAAGCCCATCGCCCTGTAGTTCCCAGTGCACGCCTTCATCTGCTCCTAGCTTGGCTAGTCGGTCTGCTTCGTCATTGCCGTCTTTGTCTGGTCCAGGCAGTTGGGAGTGACCCTTGACTTTCAACCAGTAAACTATCAGCCCTTGGTCTGTTACCAACTGATCACAGGTCAGGAAGAGTTCTGAGTGTTTGACTTCCTTGTTCCTGGCATTTTTCATTCCTTTTTCCTTCCATAAGGGAAAATGGGAGATGAAACTGTGACGGGCATAGTTTGAATCTGAACAAATCACCAACTGCGTTATGGCCAGCTTTACTGCTTGTTGAAGGACGATGAGTATAGCAGCGATCTCTGCGTACTGGCTGGTCTTGGGTCCTAGCTTGTAATGAGTTGGTTCGCTGCTGCTGTAGTTGGCCCAGGCAATGCCAACTCCTGCCCGGAGCTGGCTCTCGTGGTGGAATGAGCAACCATCAACATAGACCTTGGGAAGGTCTTCACAGACGTTTTCTTCATAATACCGGTGGTTGGAAGGCAGTGATGGAGTGGTTGTTGGGAGAGAGATGGGGTCTGATCGTTCATTTTCATCACAATGGTGGCACTCCGCCAAGCCTTTACCCAGGGCCATCTTGTTGTTCTGGGCGTACTTCACTTCGATGTCGTAGCCTTGGAGTGCCATCATCCATGTGGCTATGCGGCTGTTTGTGACTCGTCCTTCTCTCAGTCTTTGGCTGTTCAGGAAGGCTACGGGTTGATGGCACGTCTCTATGATGACCTTCTGTCCTCCGATGTAGCTGCGGAAGTGTTCTACAGCCCAGACTGTGGACAGGAGTGCTTTCTCACAGTCTGAGAATTTGATTTCCACACCGCTAAGGGGTCGACTGGCGTAGGCCACGACACGCTTGTCGGTGTCGTACTTCTGTGCCAGGGCCGCACTAAGACAGTGGGAGGAGAAGCTCGCCTCGAGGTGGAACTCTTTGTCTTTGTCTGGGTAGGCCAGACAGGATGCCGAACAGAGTTTTTCTTTCATCTGACGGAAAGATTGTTCTTGGGGTTCTCCCCACTCGAAGGGCTTGTCTTTGCGCAGGAGTTCGGTGAGAGGTCTGGCTATCTCTGCGTAGTCTTCAATGAACTGGCGGGAGTAGTTACAGACCCCGAGGAAACTCCTGAGTTCTGTTAGGCGACTGGGGGCCTTGATGTCTTTGATGGCTTGTATCCGCCCTGCTTGGGGTTCGATGCCATCAGCGCCGACGGTCAGACCAACATATTTTACCTTGGTGCGACACCACTGGCCTTTGGTGAGAGCCAGCTTGGCTCCTGCATTGGACAGTTGCTTGAGGACATGTCGGATCTCAATTATGTGTTCCTCAAAGGTTTGGCTCCTCATGAGGATGTCATCCACATAAATGAGATTTCCACGTGTTGCGGCGTCACTCATAGCTTTGTGGAGAAAGATGTTGAACTCGGAGGGAGAGTTTGAATATCCGAAAGGACACCGGTTCCAGGTATACTGGCTACCCCCGAAAGAGAAAGCTAGTTTGTATTGGTCGGCTTGGTCCACCTTCATAGTCCAGAATCCATTTGCCACGTCTACAGTAGAGAAGAACGTGGCTCCTTTTACCTTGGCTAGCTCTTGATCAAGGTGAATCATGGGCCAGCGGGACAGGGGGACTTGTTTGTTCAGGGGACGGTAATCGATGGTGAGACGCCATTTTCCAGTTGGTTTGAGCACTGGCCAAATGGGTGAATTGTAAGTTGAATTACATTCCCTGATTATCCGTTTCTCTAACAAAGTGTCGAGGATTTCTTGAATGGATTCGTAGGCTGCCAATGGGATTTTGTACTGACGTACGAAGGTCGGAGGTGCGTTTGGTTCCGTGGGGATGCGCACAGTGTGGAGGTCAGTGACTCCACAGTCGGTGGAGTCTTGGGAGAAAATTGACTGGAAGTCAAGGAACAGATCCCGAAGCACGTTTCTCTGTGCGTCTGTTGTCAGGGCATCTGCTTTCTCCAATTGTTGTTTGATCTCTGCCTCGAACCCGGGATATAGTTCTGTAGTCTGTGCATCCCCTGGGCTGTCCTGCCCTGGTTGAGTTGCTAGAGCATACACCATCATGTCCCCTTCTGTCGTCAGAGAGGCTCCATAAATGGCTTCACCTTGCAGTGACTCATGACGCATGACTGTGATCATGTTGGTTGGGAATGTGTGAAGGACTTGATCCACAGCGTCGTCTTTGGCTAGAGAAGGGGGAAGTTCCCCAAGGACCGGTATTATTAGTTCGAACTCATGGAATGAGCTGTCAATCAACATTCCTATCACTTGGTGTGCTTTCAATTGAACGGGGCAGTGCGTGGGGTTTTTCACAAGCACATACGTCGTTCGGTGGTTCACTTCCAGCAGCGGCGTGCCACAGACTGCCAGGTTGAGTTCCTGGAAGGAGGGCAGCGGTTGGAAGAAGGCCTGGGGACCCGGTAACCTTTGTCCCTTGAGGATTTCAAGTCGGATAGGGGCCCCGGCGGTTCGTGGAGGAATGACCATGTCAACCTCACTGGCGACCTGGCAGGCTTGGGGAATTGTTTGTCCAGAGAGCATTTGGACTGGGTCGTTGGACAGGCAGTATCTCTCGGCGTTGACTTGTGACCACAAAACCTGGTTTATGGTATCCACTTGTGTTCCAAGTCTGATGAGGAGATCTGCTCCTACCAAGAATGAGGAGGGAAGTTGGGCTACTACGCTCACGAAATGCCAGATCTGTCGTTTTCCGATTCGCACTGAGATAGCGCACACTCCAGTCGCCTTGATAGGGGTCTGTGGTATCTCTGGTGAGAGAAGTCGGTGGCAGCGTCGCACAAAAACAGGTGGGGGTTCCAGTCTGCACAGATCAGTGTACGTTTCCATACTGATTGCGGATTTCTCGGACCAGAGTGCTACTAGAGTTTTGGAGGTCAGGATGCCATTTAGGAAAACATCTTCTTTGATGCGGGGGACGTATAATGACGGGTTGTCATTGGTTAAGGAACATAGGAATGAATCATGGGCTCTGAAAGTGTTTCCTGAATCATGTGGTGGCACGGGCCCACTTGCCGTGGTCCTGATGGGATGCGGGCTAGAGTCTGTTTCTGAAAGGGGCAGGTGCATCGGGAAGATTCTGCTGGGTGTCTGGATGGCAGCGACTTGAATGGGAGGACGGGCGTTAGGCTCGAGAGGTTTTGGGTTATCGACTTGAGCCCAAATGCGTCCCCGGTGACAGTCTATGAGCGGGGCCAATCGATCCAGCAGATCCTGACCGATGAGCAGTGGTTCAGTGTCGATGGAACAGATGTAGATGGGATGTGCCAGACTCATCTCTTGGAAGGTGATATCGATCCAGGCACGTTTTGTGATGGGTGACTGGTCCTGAGTGTAGCTGGTGATATTGATGTTGCAGGTTTCAATTTGCAGGGGTTTTCCAAGGGACAACATTGTTGTTTCGACTTGGGAGAAAGTGTTAGCACACATCAGGCTGATTTCCGAGCCTGAATCAAGTAGGGCCAGGGAGCTGAAGCAGCCTCCTATTACTACTGAGGTATATATGCGTTGTGCGTTGCCTTTCCGGACAAGGTCGCCCAGGAAAGTTAAGAAGGGAGCAGTGTCTGTAGTGAAATTTTCGGGGTGTGGTCTAGTGGTGCTTGAGTTTCCCCAGCCAACAAAGTACACTCTGGAGGTGGGGATGGCGGACACCTGTTCTAGTCACATTGATGGGGGATCACCATCTGGATTCTTTGGGGGACCATGCGGTGCAGTGGGAATCTTAGGGGCATCTTGGTTCCTTACTGCCTCTGACACCCATCGGCGTATCAAACCTTCCATTTGTGGATGCATTGGTGGAGGGAACTCCTGTTGATTCACGGGTCCCTGTCTCCTCCCATGTTCTTGTTTCTTCCAATTATCCTGTGGATTCCATGGATCCTGTTTCTTCCCATGTTCTTGTGGCCTCCCTTGTTTGGGATATTTGTTGTCATACTTCTCGTGGCGTCCTCGCTCAGCCCAATCCCTGCCTCTCTGTTGAGAGGTTGTTAGGTGCTGCGACCTCTGGTTGCGGGGCTGGGTTGACCCCTCCCTTTCTTGATTTCTTCTGGAGTCCTGTTGGACGGGTCGACGTTCACGATACTCTCTCCTGGGGTGTGTTCTGGCCAGAGGTATCTCGTTCCCCTCCAGCGTCAGATCCATGTGGGGTTGAGCTTGGATCCCTAGAACCCTGGCGTCCTGTTCTTGTGCTTTGTTTGGACGTGTTCGCGTCTCCCAGGCTAGTTGAGAGTACCTTCTCATCTCTTGCATCGAGTGGTTACCAGCTCTGCAGTACATGGTAACATCATATCGCACACTATCGTGGAGGTTGTGCAGGAACAAGGATTTGAAAGCTGTGTCGTTTTCCAGCCCGGGAGCGTTACGTCCTTGGAAATACGCCGTTCTCAGACGTCTGTAATATTCCCTCGGAGGTTCATTCTTCCTCTGCAGGACAGCAAAGGCACCAAGGGTTGCAGAGGCCTGGTCGGTGAAGAGTGAGTACTCTTCGCGCAGGGCCTGACATAGGTCGAAATAATTGTCTCTGACCTCAGGTGACAGAGTTTCCATGAAGGCGTGGACGTTTCTGGCTGTCGTCTTCCAGACTAGCTTCAACTTTTCTCTGGGTGAGGGGTTGGTTATGTCCAAGAGGCAGCGTTCTACCTCACGAAGGTAATCGTCCACGTTGGACCCTCGGACGTCGGGATCGAACCGATCGATGTCTTTAGACAGGGACTCGATCTGTCGGGTGCGAATTCCCTGTGCCACCGGTGCTTCTTGGTGTCCAGAGTCATCTGAGTCATGTCCTTCCTGATGCTGGCCATAGAAACCATCTTCTTGGCGTGCATTAGGATTGGTGGACCAGTTCGGTTGTGACCAAGAACCAGATCGTGCAGCCGCCTGTGTGGTAGGCGGAGGAGGGTTGTAAGATAGGTTCCTCCCTGACTGTGAATATCCTTCAGTCATCCAGGGCGGCGTTCTTCCGTCGTCCTGATATGGGTCAGGTAAGTTTCGTACAGGGGGGTCTCTCTCTAAGGTGAGTTGATTTTCAACGTCAGCTGGACGGGCGTTCGGTGTTGCCTGATGGTCAAAAGTCACTGTGCTCCTAGGGGTTTCTGCTCCAGGCTTCGTTTTTGCGTTGGCCGGGGTGGATCTCCGATCAGCGTGGTTGATAAGCCATGGGGAATCAGTTTCGGCCACCTGATGTTGGCGTGGTCGTGCTTTAAGTTGCTGTTCTGGTGCCTCTATTTCACTGGCTTCTCCAGAAGAGGTGTCAATTCTTGACCTTGTTTCCACTCCAGGGGGCCACAGACCGTTTCCCATGTATCTTGCCTCTCTTTCACTCTGACGTTTGACCTGCTCGCGCAGATTTTCGCACTCCTGCAGTGTCTGGTCCCATTCTTCGCGGGACCTATCAACTTCCTCTTGTAAACAGGAATTCCTCCCCTGCAGCTGGGACTTTTCATTAAGTTCTGCCTGACATACTGCTTCCATGGCCCTGATCTCGTCAGAGTGTTGTTTGGCTTTCAGCTGGGATCGGCGGTCGTACAGGATGGCCAGTTGTCCCAGAAGTTGGGCTACTGAGCGTTGGGGGCCAAAAGGATCTTCAATGTACGTGACTATTTCATTTATCTTTTCATCACAGGCACTGACATCGTACCCACTGAACTCACTCACCTCATCAACCGACAGTTTCACCAGATCTGCGACCAAATGTGGCATGTCGTCTGGCCTTGGAGAGGCCTGCGCCCCGCTTTTGTCAGAGTTACTCATTGTCTAAGTATTATAAGACAATCAGTGGATTACTTAAACTCGCTGGGATATCAGCGGGTAACAATCTTAAGTTGCACTATACGATCACAAACACAGGTGAGCTCTAACCTGTGTCTATTACGTAACTTTAGGCAGGATAGCTCGGCGGCTCAATCCTCTAGACCTAGTAAGCAACAACTAATCTCAAAAATCAAAATAACATGCAGAAAGTCTCCAATCAAAGTTACTAACAACTGAAAATGCAGTCAGCAACCAACCACAGTTGCACAAAACCCCAATATACCTGCTTGACAAAGGTTTTAAGAGGATCAACAATAAAATGTTGAAAAGCAAAATATTTTTTTTTTAAAATATTTTCTTGACAATCACTTATGATTAATTTCGGAAAAAGAAAAACAAAATGTATTAGTTTTGAAAAAAAGTTTATCGAAAATGTAAATTTATTGAAAAATCTATCTTGAAAATTAAATTTATTGAAAAATTAAATTTATTGAAAAATTAAATTTATTGAAAATCCAAATTTTATTGAAATATAAATTTATTCAAAAATTAAACTTATTCAAAAATCAATTTATTGAAAAATTAAATTTATTGAAAAATTAAACTTATTGAAAAATTAAATTTTATTAAAGATTAATTTATTGAAAAAGTTGATTTATTGAAAAATCTATTTCTTGAGAAAAACAAAAAATCAATTTATCGAAAAATTAAGTTGGATTATTGTACATAGATATTATGACACAGTTGGAATAAGATAGCCTCACACGGGCTGCACCATTTATGTTGTGCAATAGTAGGGGGACTCGACGTTGGCTAGTTATCGATAATCATGGAATATGATTATTGAAACAATAAAGATTATTTATTTAAAAATAATTAGATTATTAATTGAAGATGATCAGTAATCAAATAACAATAAAACCATTAATGAGTAAATAAGGAAGTTTAACAGTTAAGAAATTGTTAAATCATTAATTTGAGAATGATAAAGTCTATTGATTAAGAATAATTAAATAATTAATGTAAACTTATGAATAATCAATCAATGAATAACAACTACCAATGAAAAACAAGTAATTTATCAATCTAGAAAGTACCAGCTATCAATCAATAATCATAAGGTTATCAACCAAGAATAATTAAATAATTAGTCAAAACCATAAAATCGTTAATTTAAGGATAATACGATCTATATTAATACTCGAGAAGGGGCACCACCCTGGTTACAGGGACCAACAAGTCAGTCTATAAGCATCAGTCTCATCTGATAAAGTAAATCAACAATCTCAATAATTTATTTTAATGATTATATAATAAACGATGAAGGGTTGAGTTCAAGCACTGGCTATCGTTATCCAACTGTGTTCACATAAACATGCACCAATAATCACAAGATTCAAATACTTTAAGTATAAAAGGATTTATTAAAAGATATAAAAGAAAAAGGTCAATGTTGTTCCAAATGATTCTTCACTTAACACAATCCGCTATATCCAATACAGTCGCAGCACATTCATCACAATTAATCACACTGCAAATCCTTCTGATAGGGTTGTGTGTGCGTTCTTGTGTGCGTGTGTGTGTGTGAGTGGGTGGGTGTGTGTGTGTGTGTGTGTGAGAGAGAAAAAGGGGGGTCGATGACTCACGAAGTTTAAGAGGGCTGGCTTAACCCTGGGGGTTTGACTACAAAATTGGTGATGTCATATACACCAGGACTACAACTCAAAATGGCGGAGTCGCCTAAGGAATTTGGGGTCCGAATGGAGGCCGGGCCTCGATGTGTATTGCAATCAATGGTCGACGGACCACGTAACTTAGAGTCAAGATGGTCAAAGATGGCCGACTTAAAACACACGTGAGACAAAGTTTGAGGGAGGACAAAGGGATTCTTTGTCTTAGCTTAGCTTTAGCGCCGAATGGCGTCGAGGTGTGTTCAGACCCCCTTGATCTCAGAATGACTATATGTAATGTGACTATATGTGTGTGCGAGGGCGAGGATGTGTGTGTCGGCGGATGTGGGAGAACAAAAGGGAGAGAGAGAGAGAAACATGCAGTAACACAGATCGGAGATGATCCTAAAAACGCCGTCAGAGGCGATCACACAGTGAGGCCGGCAAACCAGCTACGTGAGAGGTGTCTTTTAACAGATGCACGTCTTCTGTGAGATCGGCCTGACGGAAACACGAATCAAACAGGAAGCGCCGGATCGTCACCGCGCGCTTTTCACAATAAGATCGACACGGCGGTCTTTCTATAAAAGCACAATCATATAACAGCACGCTAAATATTAAACTAGACTCTGCCCAGACATATGCCTCTTACTTCGTGTTGCTTCGCGGAGTTTCGTGCACGACCGTAGTTGCGCGAATTCCGGAAGGATGAAGTGGATGGGGTCCTGGCCTCAGGACGCTGATCGCGGAGCCGCGGATGCGGCGGCGAGATGATGCTGGGCCGAATTGGAGAGGATGCGTCTCTTTCTCCTTGGCAAGGTCTTTGCCCGTCTGCAGGAAAGGAACCGTGGCCGGATTGTCCGTGAATGGCGGGGAGAGTGTCTCTGTGCTCGGCCAGCGAGTGAGGGGAAGTTTCTGCCGCGCTCGATTCGAAAAAATAAAAGCAACTAAAAGGAAGCTATTCAGAGTAAAAGCTTTAAGGGAAAAATAGGAAGGAATAAGCTTACGATGTACTAAAAAGGATAAGTTAAGCTTAAACTGGATTAGAAAAAAGTAGCTTGAAACTAAAAGTGAAAACTACAAAAAAGATAAGTTTAAAATAAACTTCAGAAAGATCAAACAGCTGTTGAATTTGTTTCCTTTGTCTCCTCTGGATCACTAAGAACTAAACTGGAGATGTTAGCTCTATTGTGAGTGGAACTGGAAAGAACTATTTTAGCTGGGTCTGACCTTAAATAGTACCTTGGAGGTGACTCCCGCCTTCTAGCAAGGCTAAGGGTCTTAGGCCAATAGGAAGGTCAGAGTTCAAAATCTGAGGAGCGGCTAAAAACACAGCAGGGGTCATTGACAGTTTCGACTGTGGCTTGCTCCCCCAAAGTACCTGAGGCTGGATCGGAATTCCCCACAAGGCCTCATGTTTACAGTCTCTGTGACTGTAGATCCCAACATTGAATTTCTTCAGCTGCAGAGGAAGAACATCCTCTGTTGCCCTCTTTTGGTGATGGAGCTGATGTTCAGCTCCCATTTGAGGTCCTGGGAGATGATGGACTGGGGCCTCTCTCAGGGTGATGGGGGTGTGTGGGTCTGGGTTCCTTCTGAAGTCCACAACCATCTCCACTGTTTTCAGCAAATCCAGAATAGGATTTTGTTGTTGATAAATGTCATCTACTTTTGGGAAACAACTATTGCAGGAAGTTGCTACCACTTGGAAGTTACAAATACTTATACTGTAAGTACTTGGACATGTTCTGAAAACTGGCTTTCTGCATTTACTTTGGGCAACAATGTTTACGTGCTTATGCATGAGGAGATACAAATGGTAAATACTCAGAAACTACCAAAGAACACGTTAGTCTCTATTTAAGCCTGAAAAGACTCACCTGTTTTACCACATACATGTGGGATATATACCTATTATAACAATGAATTATCATAGAATTACAGACCAAACCATTAATTAAAGTGGTTATTCATTTGATGCTGTTACCTATAGTACTACATACTAAACAAATAATTAAGATAATGAGTCTGTAATATAAAACTGTTTCCTTGAATTCTTCTCCAAGGCACCCTATTGCTTGGAAATATCCTGGATCCACCAATTCATCTGGATTTGCTCCAAAATTTAGAAGGCTCTTCCTTTCGTCATGTCCCACAAAATTGTATAGATGCAGTTTTCCGAACTAAATAAACAACATTGTTGGTGAAACATGATTGATATTATGAGGGCGGCAGCGATAAGTCTGCAAGGCCTTTGGGAAGTTTTGCCTGAGTCTGTAAAGCTCTTATACACTTCTTGACATTTATTTTGAATTTTGTTTCATAAAACTTTTCACACATGTATTGTTTAGGGGTGGGGTTACACTTATTGAAATATCGATCTGTAGTCACATTTGATACATATTACTGTATAAATGCCACTTAACCTTTTTAAACATTATTGAGTCTATGATGCAGAGTGAAGTTAGAAAACTAACTGGTGTATCTACAGTGAAGATAGTTAATGTTTTTCATTAAATGAAACTGAATTAGCTTTATTCCTGTTCACATGTGTGGCTTGTTTATAAGTTTAAATGATTTAGTGACCTGGTTTTATTTCTTCTTACATTACATAATATGGGCTATTTAACTTTAGACCTAAGTTCACAACTTTTCGCA
Organism: Platichthys flesus; assembly: GCF_949316205.1. NCBI lineage: Eukaryota > Metazoa > Chordata > Actinopteri > Pleuronectiformes > Pleuronectidae > Platichthys > Platichthys flesus. The sequence continues at coordinate 25,112,799 of NC_084950.1, read as the reverse complement.
ATATCTTTTACTTTAAAGACAACTTGCTTAAAAAAAGAAAGTGAAGTTATGAATGCTGTTGCTGTGAAGGACAACGTCACCCATGATACGGTGTCAATGTTTGTGTCGGTCCAATATGGTGAAATAAGAATAATCAGATTATCAAAATTATCTGGTGGCCATTTTTACCCATTTGCTGACCACTGTTATAGTTTTATCAGAGGACGTCGAAGAAGACCTGTTCAACTTGTCGCAGCCCCCACTGACTCCTACAGAGCGCTGGGCGTATTTCTCCTACATTTTAATTCATGTTGAATATATTGCGTGTCCAAACTCTGTACTGCATTTCCTCTGGCAATTTGCAATAGACATGCCAAGTGAAAAGCTGATAAGATTAACGGTTCCCGTGATATACCTTCCACAGACAGACAGATGTTTGTGGAATTAGTGGATAAAGGTATAGAAATATACGTTTAAAGATGAAAAATATCCTACATAAAAACGTCACTTTTTAATTTTTCTGTAACAGTAAATAAGTAGGAAAACAAAATCATTAGAAAAAAATGTTTACAGTATGATAAGCGTTTAAAAGTTGGCTAAACATCTGAAATCAAATGACTGACATTATGCAATACCCTGCTATAAGCTTCATAATAGTGTGTGTTGTTTTTGCCAGGCAGATTTTTAACATCATGTGATGAATCTCTTTCTCCTTATGAGCAACTTCTGTTCATGTTCACGTGTGACCTCATCTATAAGACAAAGATTTAGTAGCTTCAAGATATCTGCATCATTTATTGTCCTAATGTTATTGGAGTTCAGAGTGCTGCACTTTGACGCCTGCTTGCATCACCACATATCTGATCATGTTCTTCAGTTACCTACTTATCATTACCGTTGAATAAAAAACAACGACTCTGTGCCTCATGAAGTCACAACTGTCTTCCTGCTTGCCTTCAGTGAAGAGAGCAGAGACATTAACACATGAAGCTGCTCCAGGCTTCCATACTTTCATTATCTGCTGATTTACAGGCATATCTCTGCATTAGCAGCTTGGTAGCCTACTGGTGCATAACGAGCAGTTACTAACTCCCAAACAGCAATAGGCTCGGAGGACAGAAGTGTGTGTGTGCATGATTTTTATTAAAGAGCAATGTCACAGCTCCTGGCTATTGTGGGGAGATAGCATGACTGTAAAGGTAGATGTTCCAGCGGGTGATTTGGGGAGCTTAATGACCCAGGAGTTGCATGATTAATGGAGGGGTTTACGTGATCTTTCACCAACTTTCGGGCCGAGCACGAGTCGAAAGCCTTTGGATGTCATCTTTTAAAAGGCCCTCGCTCAAGGTCAGCCGAGCCTGGAAGAGAGCCCACAGAGACGACAGGGCTATTAGTGGAGTTTCTTTTCCACCGTGGACCACTCATACGCACACACACACAACTATACACAGAGACGCATGCTAACAGCTAACTATAAACACACATCCCTGTACAACGTTTACACTAGGGACCACCCCAGCATTGCAGGGACCTCTGGGATTGCTGTAACCTGCTTTTAGGAAGCGGAACTCATATCCCTTGTTAGGGGCTGAGTGCCAGAGAATGATCGAGTGCAGGTAGGATCGGGTTGAGCAGTATGCAGGCCTTGCTCATTTAACGTACCACTATCAAACGCCCCATGTAGAATAAACCCAACCATGAATTTAAACATTTGCACTCAACCCCACGCTCTCTTTGTTTAATCTGCTCTCTCAGTCCTTACAACACTAATCAAGGTTACTGCTCATGTTATGCTCTGGTTCTTCAGATTAATAGGAAGGCTTGGTTCAAGGGCCAACAGCACTTGGGAAAAAACAAACAAACTCGAAATGGAAAAGTTAGACAACACCTTTGTTTAAATCCATTGAATGAGATTGATCCGAGAGACTTCAGGTGAAGTATTAGGAGGAACAGAGTAAAATATCTAAGTGGTGTGTATTCCACCTCCACGAGCAGGCCTCGGTACATATTTTGTCTGTCTTGGTCTCTCAGGTAAAAAGTTAGTTTAACACCTTTTCAGCACCACTGAAGCAACGGTGCAAAGAGGATAATTATGAATGCGAATTCCCAATGAATGCCCGGTAGGTTTGTTGAAAGGTTCTTTGCAGGAGGAAAACAATACATCATATTGTAGCATGATTAGTTTTTAAAGCAGGCAGGAATGACTTACAAACAAAAATAACCTCAGAGTGTGAGTCCACAGGGTTTTGGTCTATAAGAGAATGCAGTTATAATTTTTAGGGAATTTAGAGGATAGGCACACTGAATTTTTTAATATAGATTATTATAAACAAACTTACGTACATTACTTTAAATTGATTAATTATTCAATTAAGAGAATGATTATTGATTTGGGACTGAAAATGTGATCCAAAGTTTCCTTTGCCTTTTCAGGTTTAGTAAAAAATTTAGAATGTCAGTGATAATGTGTTTGTAAATGCATTTGAAACATTGTAGATGGACATAATGCTATGGTTAATGTTTCCTTTTCATTTAGTTGTTACCTAGAGAAAATGTTTGATGTCTTGTTATAAAGTTGCAGTAAATACAAAAGTTGTGTATTCCTCCTCGTAAGTACTTTCATGTGTTATGAAAACTACATCCTTTAACCAGTGGGTAAATATTGTTTGACCTTTGGCATAATGGTTGTAATGAAGATAATGTTTCTCATCACGCAGCCCCATGTGACCAAAGTGAGGCAGCCAACAGCAACAAACTGATATAATTGACAAGTTGAACTCTGGAGGAGTGATAGGAAATAGTCTACGTTCTGGAATCAGAGGCATGATGTGTAACACAACAGTATCAGCGTCTGTCCCACCATACTGGCCCTGTTGTACCTCTGCTGCCAGGAAAAAGGTGGAACAACAGTGACCCCCTCCATTACTTGCTAGCAATAACAAAAAAAAAAAAACTTGAACAAGCTGTGTGAAAGGGACTTAAGGTGCCAACATTAGGTAACTATTGTAACAAACACAATTTCCCCCTGGGATCATTAAAGTATTTCAATTTTTGATTACAATTATGAGCTGATTGTTCCCTGGAGGAGTTCTTATTTCCTCATGCAGGGCAGAGCCCAAGACGAGGAGACTCGTGTCACTGCCCCTGAAGTTGCTATGCAACCATCGAAGGCCTACCTATCGATGTGCAAGGCTGTGGAAATGTTAAAGACACACATAGTTGAACATGTCATACAAAATTCTAATAAAAGAAGTCTGGGTCAGGCAGTAACAGCTGCACATCAATCCACTGGTGATATAAATGTTTCCAAACTCAACTGAATTAAACAATCTGATGTAATGAAATCATAATGTTTTTTTTTGTGTTGTTGTTTGTTTGATGATGAGCAGCCCTGAACTCCAATACCTGTCTTTCATTCTAAAGTGGAGTCACATCCTTGAGAAGAAAAAGTCTTACAACGTAGGTCAGGTGGGTTTGGTCCTAAAAATTTGCATTTCTGATTAATAGGGGATGGGTTTGTGCTGGGGAAATAGGCATCATACATCATTAATGTGTAAAATATGAACTACATTCTCTAAAATGTGAGTCTTTGCGCATTAGGTATCTCTTTGATGGATGCGCAAATCTCTGGATGCGCAAATCTGAAAACAGGGAGAGCTCGAGATTCACTGTAATAATCCCTTCCTCTTTAGCAAGTAGGTTTAAAGTGTGGCCGGGTGTAAAATTAAAGGGATTAAAATAAAGTTATTTCAAATAAAATCAGAAGAAAGCATGTTAATGCGATTCTAAGTGAATGTAATTTTGGTTAAAACCGGAAGAAAAAAACGGGTTAGCCAGGAGTTAATCAAATGCACTTCATAAATAAGGTGTAATGTAAATATAATCCTGCGGCAATGACTTCAGTACCGGTGCAGAGAAAATGCAGTGTGTCTGAAAGCGTTTTTTAATTTTAGTCGCTGAGCTCACTATGTTGTCTACTTCATAGAAGCTTGTGCGTGCATGTAAGAAGAGATGGGCAGTATTTCTATTACTTTTGAGTATTTTGTCATTTGTATTTGATAGGGCCGATAAAGAATCCAACATAATTTGTGACAAAATACTTTAGAGTTGAGTAGTTTTGTATTTAAAATACTCAAAACACTTTCTATACGAATCAAAAAACAGTTCACGAGTTCACCTGTTCTTCAAAATGAGCTGGCTACCAGCACGATTGTCAGGAGTAAGGAGACGAATCCATCAGCTTATGCTTCACTCAGCTGAAGGTATTGGCCTGGTGGCAGAGAGTGAAACGGCTTCCTCCAACCTCTAAGACAGTGGTTCTCAACCTTTTTTCAGTGACGTACCCCCTTCGAAGAAAAAATTCTGCCGAGTACCCCCTAACCAGCGCAAAGAAAGATGTAATGTGATTTATTAAGTCTTGTAACTAGACACATTCAAATTTAAAACTCCATCAATGTGCATAACATTGCTCATTTGTAGTGGTCTCTCTTGAACTATTTCGAAATAAAAAGATATAAAATAACTAAAGACTTTTATTATTATCTCAATATAAATAAAGATTTGTGAACCTCAAAATAATTATCAACTTAAAGTGACCTCTTTTGGGATCATAATAAAGATATGTTCTCAAACTGAACTCATGAACTTAATTATAGCTAAACACTTCTTCCCAAAAAATAAATCATTAACTTAGTTTTAAATAAAAGATTAGCTCAAAACATATTTTTTTAATATTCATCATCTTAAAATATCTTCTTTAAGGATCGAAAAGAATACTGACAGGTACCTTGTTTCCGTTTGCTTTGGGGAGGCTTTTCGCATCGTGTCTTGAGATGACCTGACCTGGCTTACCAACATGACTTTCATGTTTTGTCTGGAGATACCGCTGAAGATGTGGTGGCTTAATGCCACTGTTGGCTAATCTCTCCCCACAGAAAAAACATAAAGTGTAAATAACCCAATCTATGTTATTGTTAATATTATTGAAGTGTCTTTCTGTTATTTTATTGTGACATATTTGCTCGCTTTAAGGTCATACAATTTCATTTCCGCTTTTGTATTACATGCTTTTATTTTGAAAGGGTACCGGTAGAGACGCGGACTTCTTGTTATGAATCATTAACTTCACAACAGAAAACTTGTCCATTTTAGCGCCCCTCCGAAGAAGCACAAGCTCTCACGGTGTTGTTTAGGGAAGGCTCTCTGCTCTGGTTTCGCCTTCTTTGGTACTTGTCCCTCCGTGTTTCAGCAGCATTGCTGCTGCACTTCAACTCGACTCCATTGTTGAAGTTTTCAAGGCAGGTGATGATAGGTGATGACAGGTGGCGTGTGCCAGGTTGGGTCAAACCATCGGTATGGGGGAGACTCTGTTTTTTTTAGGATAATTAAATTAAAAGCCTTCTGAATATACAATTTTGTTCATGAACTTAATCTTATATTTTATTGAATATTTGTTAAATAACAATTTTTCAAGGATTTTTGAATGGATGCTAATTTTAAATATATATAAAAAAAAAATCTCAAGTACCCCCTGGAGTACCTTCAAGTATCCCCAGGGGTACGCGTACCCCCATTTGAGAATCACTGGTCTAGACTGTGTCTATCATATCCTATGACCTATGCAAATACTTAAAATGAAGATTCTCTGCTGTATTGCTTTAAACATCTAAACATGGGGCATGGGGAGAGGGGCAGAGAGAGGCAGAAGAGAGGACATGGAAACACACATTGCAGCAGTTTTCGACTTTTAAACTCCGGACATATCATCTTAGGGGTACTTATACCTCAAATTAAATCCCAGAAAGGTGTAAAATATGGGCCCTTTAAAGTTGGCTTTTGCCCTATGATCTTTATCTATGGAAGTTGTAAGAATACTGTAATTGTGAAAATCTAAATAGACCACTAACAATAAGCTGCTGCTAATAAAAAAGAACAATTAACCACCATTCTTGAAATACTTTGTTATTTTTAGTTTTCTCATTGCTTGTGTAACCTTAAGCTCACAAAATACTGCAGAACTTGTTACGTGTATTACACGACTATAAAAGTCCTGTTCTGAGTTTTCTTCAAAGCATAGAAGAGCCTAGCCTGAATGAAACGCGTAGCAGAGAGAGAAGCAGACGTCAGACGTTTGTCCTGCTCATTTTCTGAATGGACGAGAAAAGAGAAGGGGGAGAGAAGGCAAACATTCCAAGGAGTAAAGGGCCCTGGATTAGCCTAGATGCCAGACGAATTTAGCCCCGCCCACAACATTTTTGGTTGGGCAGTTCGGTCTGGAGTCGTTCTGTTGGGAAAAAATTATATTAAACGATGATTGACAGATTATCAACGGTAACGTAATCAACCACTTCATCAAAGTGCCCTTGGGTTGAATTCGTTTTCAACAAACATGCCTGCCGCTGGCGAGCTGGGATGTGTAGATGCTGCCATTGAGTCTGTTTTAGAAGACATCGACAGCGCATTCATTTTGAAAGAGGAACACAGAACGTGTAGGCGACGCCAAAGCACCGCGCTAATCCCTATCGCGACGGCCAGCGGACACTGAAGCGAAGCTGAACCGCAGGGCAGCGCTAATAATATCACCCGTTGATCCAGTAGATCGCTGCACGGCTTTGTGCCAGTCCCACCGGAGGCTGAAGCACCGCGCTGCGCCAAGGCTGCCTCGCGTAGCTTCAGCCTCCGGTGTGACCGGCACAAAGTTTTAACATGGGAGTGGATGGGAGCCAGCTGTTATTTAAGGCTTGGCGCTGCGCTGAAGCGTCCGGTGTGAACCCGGCGTTAGTAAATAACTCACAATGCGTTGCTTAGCATACGTCACATACTACGTTGCTCTGATTGGTTGTAGGTCTATCCAATTGAGCGAAGAGGAATTTTACTTCCTGGTCAGTTGAAACACGCCCCATAATCACAGCCCAATGGAGCGGTCTCAGACTCACATTCTGACTAGAATTGTGAGTCTGACAACGTCAGGCTAGCCCTGGATGGAAAACAACACCATCAAGCCAAGAGGGCCACTTTTTCCTCTTCCTCTGATCTTTTAATGGAGCTGAACCAAACTTTCACTCATCAAACTGTCTCATCTTAGAGAGCGGCCTATATTGGTTCTACTACTGCCATAACAAGTTGTGTTGCCATGGATTCACAGCTTATATCCATCATCAATTTTTCATCTGGGCAGTGCCAAAAGGGAATATCTGCTCTCTTGCAGAAATGTACGGCACATTGCCAGTCTGAATTAATGTTTTAGCTACCTCAAGATATGCACCATATTTTTTATTTCACTGAATATGCTATTCAGTGCTATTGGCAGTTTTGACATTTATTTTTATTTGTATCCCTGTCTTCTGTAAAGCTCCTGAAATTAGAGCATGTATGAAAAGTAGTGCTGTCAGTTTAACGCGTTATTAACGGCGTTAACGCAAACCCATTTTAACGGCGTACACTTTTTTTATCACGAGATTAACGCAGAGCTGCCAACTCTCACACTTTCGCCGTGTGACACACGTTTTTGCATGTTGGTGGTTGACTAAGTCACAATCATTTTTTAAAACATCATCGTATCAGGCCGTCATGAAGTACAAGGAGCGGGCGAGTGTGTGTGTGTCTGTGTGTGTGTGTGTGGTTCCAGATAGCGTACCGCTCCAGAGGCTCTGCCTCCCCCTCACTCGCTCAGGGAGACACAGTGAGATCAGAGCTTGTTCACGTGAAGGAGCCTTTCAGTGACTCACTGCTTCTTATCTATGGAAACAGTGAAAACACAGAGTTTCTCTGGTCTCAGCTGATCTTGATCAGAGCAGAAGCTGCAGTTGGTTTCTATCGAGCTTCAGTATCTGTGTTTGCCTCCAGTCTGACCTGCTCTCGCTTTTTGTTTTAATATTTCGCCAACTAAAATATATATTTTTAAGCTACTAGGCTTCAGCTATATGTTTTTATTTATTTAAAAAAATTTCAATTTCATACATTTTCCACAAATATTGGGAGGACTCAAATAGTCCTACACAGTTCTGTGTTTAATTTGTTTCAAAGTAGGCCGACACTTGCCTGTGTATTTTGTTTGTTTGTTATTTTGTTGCTTGTCTGTTTGAGAGGCCTAACTGCTATGTTCATAGCAAACTTGAAAAAAAAGAAAATATTAAGCCATGGTTTAACTGCACTATAGGCTGAGTCCTTGTTTACGTGAAATGTGCACTTTATAATTTTATTTTGTAGCGCCCTGTTTGGCAATGTTGTTTTTCAATCAAATAAAACATTTCCATAAAGCAAGTCAATCCACTCTCCATGTTGATAGAGCATTAAAACCCCCAAAAGTTATGGAGAAAAAATTAATGAAGGGACATTAAGAATAGATACAAATTTGCGATTAATCGCGATTAATTTTGAGTTAACTGTGACATTTATGCGATGAATCGCAATTAAATATTTTAATCGTTTGACAGCACTAATGAAAAGTAATAACTGATACTACAGAAAATAGGTTGACCGTGACAGAAAACATCTGAAAGAAACTCACATAAAGATAATAGAGAAACCTATAAACAGGTGTGAACCTAGTGGCAACAGTGCTAACCAATGACACTGAAGCACTTTACCATCTCCTTCTAAGTAGCTTGCAAGCATAGTGCCATATTAGCATAGTAACTTTAACCTTCCCCATGGGTGTCAATACAACTTCATTCTACATCTTTAACTCAGGAGCAGAGCTTCAGTGAGGTGCTAGGTATATTTTTAGGATTTACCTGCTGCCCTCTCATCACTGTGAGAATCATGCATGGCTCTTTGCACTGAGGCTTTACTCAGCCATGCTGAGGGCATACCTGATTAATTTTAATGCACACCAGCTTCCAACTAGCACCTCCATATACTCAGGAGAAAATTACAAATCCCAATCGATACAAACGTGTCCTACACAGTTAAATACCAGCTCTTCTGATAATCAATCAATCAAATTGTATTTGTATAGCCCATATTCACAAATTACAATTCATCTCATAGGGCTTTAACAGGGTGTGACACCCTCTGTCCTTTACCCTCAGCAAGAGTAATTCAAAAACTACTAAAAACCCTTTTAACAGGGTAAAAATATGTAGAAACCTCAGAGAGAGCCACATGTGAGGGATCCCTCTCCCAGGACGGACAGAAGTGCAATAGATGCCACGTGCAGGAGAACATCATCAATAATCAAAGTCTCTAGCAGCATTTGATGAGGGTAGAAATCCCGAAGGACAACCCCAACATGACATGCCAAGCAGTCCAGCTGCAAGCGCAGTCCATGCTCAGCAACCATCTAGACCACGATCCACCATCTAGACCAGACGCCACTCCAGTCCTCAGTCACCGTCCACCGCCGCCCGTGCTCTCTTCTCTTTGTTCTCGTCAGGACACGTGCTGCGGCATTTTGGACAAGCTGTAGAGTCTTTAACGACTTACTGCTGGAGCCTGATGATAATGAATTACAATAGTCCAGTCTCGATGTAACAAAGGCGTGGACTAGTTTTTCTGCATCTTTTTGTGAAAGGACATGTCTAATTTTTGAAAAATTACGCAAGTGGAAAAAAGCGGTCCTAGAAATTTGTTTTAAGTGACTATTAAAGGATAAATCAGGATCGAAGATCACTCCCAAGTTCCTGACTGTTTCATTGGAAGCAAGGGCAATGTCGTCTAGCGCAGCTATATCATTAGATAATGCGTCTCTAAGGTGTTTGGGGCCAAGTATTATAACCTCTGTTTTGTCTAAGTTTAATAAGAGAAAATTGCGGGTCATCCAGGTTTTTATGTCCTTGAGACATGCTCGAAGTTTAGTTAATTGATTACTTTGTTCAGGTTTTATTGACATATATATGACATATATAGACTGATAATGTTTCCTAGCGGAAGCATATATAATGAGAATAAAATTGGGCCGAGCACAGAGCCCTGTGGAACACCATGGTTAACTGTGGTGCGCACAGATGACTCATCATTAATTTGCACAAATTGGGAGCGATCAGAAAAATACGATTTAAACCAGTTAAGGGCGGTTTCATTAATGTTAATTAACTGTTTGAGTCTTTGTAATAAAAGTTGATGGTCAATTGTGTCGAATGCTGCACTGAGATCTAACAGAACGAGGACAGACACAAGTCCCTGATCTGAGGCTATTAAAAGGTCATTAGTGACTTTTGCCAAGGCTGTCTCTGTAATGTGATTGGATCTAAACCCTGATTGAAAGTCTTCATATATATTATTTTCCTGGAGAAACTCACACAGCTGATTGGCAACAACTTTTTCTAAGATTTTAGAAATGAAGGGGAGATTTGATATTGACCTGTAATTGGCTAAAACCTCTGGGTCTAGGGTGGGTTTTTTGAGAAGGGGTTTGATGACATCTATTTTAAAAGACTGTGGTACATAACCTGATGATAATGACAGATTGATAATGTTAAGTAACAAACTATCAATTAGGGGCAGTAATTTGGTAGGAATGGGATCTAAGATACAGGTTGTTGGTTTAGAACCTGAGATTAATTTGGTAAACTTATCACGGGTGATCAGAGAGAAGCTGTCTAAGTAATGGGTAGGATTCTCAGCCGTTTCTGAGATCTCTGTTGTTGGGAGGGTATTAGTGCCAATTGAGGGCAGGAGATGGTTGATTTTATTTCTAATAGTTTGAATTTTATCATTAAAAAAGGTCATAAAGATATTGCTATTTAGGGATCGAGGAATACTGGGTTCGGTCGAGGTGTGACTCTCTGTCAGCCTGGCTACAGTGCTGAAGAAAAACCTGGGGTTGTTTTTATTCTCTTCTATTAGTTTTGAATAGTAGGCGGCTCTTGCTTTGTGGAGAGCCTTTTTATATTCTTTAACACTATTCTTCCAGTCTATTAGATTTTCAACATTGTTGCTGGAGCGCCACTTCCTTTCTAGTTTTCTTGATAATTGTTTTTAACTCATTTGTCTGGGAATTATACCACGGAGCTAATTTACTATGTTTGATATTTTTCTTTTTTAGAGGCGCTATTGAGTCTAATGTTAATCGTAATGAGTCTGCGGAGCTATCGACGAGGTGGTCGATCTCAATGGAGCTCAGGGTTTTAAAGAATTTGTTGTTTATATCTACTGCTAATACGGGTTTAAATGTAATTGGGATTATTTCCTTAAATTTAGCTACAGCACTATCAGGTAGACATCTAGAAAATGAATTTTTTATTAGTGGCATATATTCAGTTATTGAAAAATCAAAGGTTATTAAATTATGGTCTGATAGAACTGGATTGCCTCTCCTTGAACCGTCACCTTATCGTGGTGGAGAGGTTTGCGTGTCCCTGTGAACCTGAGGGCTGTGTTGTCTGGAGCCTTGTGCTCCTGGTAGGGTCTCTCATGGCAGAGTGGTCTCAGGTGAGGGGCCAGACTAAGAATGGTTCAAAAACCCTCAATGAATATCGATACAAGAGGAGATGGGACCCAGCCCGGAGGAAGCCCGGGGCCCCCGTCTGGAGCTAGGCCCAGACGGAGGGCTCGATGGCGAGCGTCTGGTGGCCGGGTCTGCCACGGAGCCCGGTCGGGCGTAGCCCGAACAAACTACGTGGCACCCCCCCTCTCTTCATCTCATGGGCCCACCACCTGTGGGAAGACCCGTTGGGGTCGGGTGCGCAGCCACATGGGTGGCAGCGAAGGTCAGGGGTCTCGATGGACCAGACCCGGGCGGCAGAAGCTGGCTCTGGAGACGTGGAACGTCACCTCGCTGTGGGGAAAGGAACCGGAGCTTGTGAGGGAGGTGGAGCGCTATCAGTTAGATCTGGTGGGGCTTACCTCCACGCACAGTCTCAGCTCTGGTACCGTACTCCTGGATAAGGGTTGGACTTTATTCTTCTCCGGAGTTGCCAAGGGCGTGAGGCGCCGGGCGGGTGTGGGGATACTCATAAATCCCCGGCTGAGCGCCGCGGTGTTGGAGTTTACCCCGGTAGACGAGAGGGTCGCCTCCCTGCGCCTGAGGGTTGTAGGGGGGAAAACTCTGACTGTTGTTTGTGCGTATGCACCAAACAGCAGTTCAGAGTACTCGGCCTTCTTGGAGACCCTGAATGGAGTCCTGTATGGGGCTCCAGTAGGGGACTCCGTACTTCTGCTGGGTGACTTCAACGCCCACGTGGGCAACGATGGAGACACCTGGAGAGGCGTGGTGGGGAGGAACGGCCTCCCTGATCTGAACCCGAGCGGTCGTTTGTTATTGGACTTCTGTGCTAGCCATGGATTATCCATAACAAACACCATGATCGAACATAAGGGTGCTCATAAGTGTACCTGGTACCAGAGTACCCTTGGCCGAAGATCAATGATCGATTTTGTGATCGTGTCATCTGATCTGAGGCCGCATGTTTTGGACACTCGGGTAAAGAGAAGGGCGGAACTGTCAACCGACCACCATCTGGTTGTGAGTTGGATCAGGGAGTGGGGGAAATTTCCGGATAAACCTGGTAAGCCCAAACGAGTAGTGCGGGTGAACTGGGAACGCCTGGAGGAGGCCCCCGTCCTAGGTATCTTCAACTCACACCTCCGGCGGAGTTTTTCTGGCATTCCTGTGGAGGTTGGGGGCATTGAGCCGGAGTGGGCGGTGTTCAAAGCCTCCATTGCTGAAGCTGCGGCAGCTAGCTGTAGTCTCAGGGTCTTAGGCTCCTCAAGGGGCGGTAACCCTCGGACACCGTGGTGGACACCGGTGGTCAGGGAAGCCGTCCGATTGAAGAAGGAGGCCTTCCGGGATATGATATCCTGGAGGACTCCTGACTCGGTTGCAGGGTACCGACAGGCCCGAAGGGCTGCAGCTGCTGCCGTGTCGGAGGCTAAGCAGCGGGTGTGGGAGAAGTTCGGAGAGGCCATGGAGAAGGACTTTCGGTCGGCACCAAAGTGTTTCTGGAAGACTATCCGGCACCTCAGGAGGGGGAAACGGGGAACCATCCAAGCTGTGTACAGTAAGGATGGGACTCTGTTGACCTCAACTGAGGAGGTTGTCGGACGTTGGAAGGAACACTTTGAGGAACTCCTGAATCCGAATAACACGCCCTCTATGTTGGAGGCAGAGCTCGAGGTTGATGGTGTTTCATCGTCAATTTCCCTGGTGGAGGTCACTGAGGTGGTCAAACATCTCCGCAGTGGCAAGGCCCAAGGGATTGATGAGATCCGGCCAGAAATGCTAAAGGCTCTGGGTGTTGAGGGGCTGTCATGGTTGACACGCCTATTCAACATCGCGTGGGAGTCGGGTACAGTGCCAAAGGAGTGGCAAACCGGGTTGGTGGTTCCCCTGTTCAAAAAGGGGGACCAGAGAGTGTGTGCCAATTACCGGGGCATCACACTTCTCAGCCTCCCTGGTAAAGTCTACTCCAAGGTGCTGGAAAGGAGGGTTCGGCCGATCGTCGAACCTCAGATTGAAGAGGAACAATGCGGTTTTCGCCCCGGACGTGGAACTACGGACCAGCTCTTCACTCTCGCAAGGATCCTGGAGGGGGCCTGGGAGTATGCCCATCCGGTCTACATGTGTTTTGTGGATCTAGAGAAGGCGTATGACCGGGTCCCCCGGGAGAAACTGTGGGAGGTGCTGCAGGAGTATGGGGTAAGGGGGTCTATCCTCAGGGCCATCCAATCCCTGTACTCCCAAAGCGAGAGCTGTGTTCGCGTCCTCGGCAGCCAGTCAGTTTCGTTCTCAGTGGATGTTGGTCTCCGCCAGGGCTGCGCCTTGTCACCAATCCTGTTTGTGATATACATGGACAGGATATCGAGGCGTAGTCGTGGTGGGGAGGGGTTGCAGTTCGGTGGTCTGAGGATCTCGTCACTGCTTTTTGCAGATGACGTGGTCCTCATTGGATCATCGGCCTGTGACCTTCAGCACTCACTGGATCGGCTGGCAGCCGAGTGTGAAGCGGCTGGGATGAGGATCAGCACCGCTAAATCTGAGGCCATGACTCTAAGCAGGAAACCGATGGATTGCTTACTCCGGGTAGTAAATGAGTCCTTAGCCCAAGTGAAGGAGTTCAAGTACTATGGGGACTTGTTCGCGAGTGAGGGTACTATGGAGCGTGAGATTGGCTTTAGAATCGGAGCAGCGGGGGCGGTATTGCGTTCGCTTTACCGCACCGTTGTAACGAAAAGAGAGCTGAGCCGCAAGGCAAAGCTCTCGATCTACCAGTCGATCTTCGTTCCTATCCTCACCTATGGTCATGAGGGCTGGGTGATGACCGAAAGGACGAGATCACGGGTACAAGCGGCCGAGATGAGTTTTCTCAGAAGGGTGGCTGGCGTCTCCCTTAGGGATAGGGTGAGAAGCTCAGCCATCCGTGAGGAACTCGGATTAGAGCCGCTGCTCCTTTACTTAGAAAGGAGTCAGCTGAGGTGGTTCGGGCATCTGGTAAGGATGCCCACTGGGCGCCTTCCTTGGGAGGTGTTTCAGGCACGTCCAGTGGGGAGGAGACCTCGGGGAAGACCCAGGACTAGGTGGAGAGATTATATCTCAACACTGGCCTGGGAACGCCTCGGGATCCCCCCGTCAGAGTTGGTCAATGTGGCCCGGGAAAGGGAAGTCTGGGGCCCCCTGCTTGAGCTGCTCCCCCCGCGACCCGACCCCGGATAAGCGGATGAAAATGAGAGGAGATGAGATGAGAACTGGATTGCGCGGTAGTACTGTTAAATTTTCAATTCCGACACCGTACGATAATACAAGGTCAAGTGTGTGGTTACCACAATGAGTAGGTTTGTGCACACACTGACTGAAACCAATAGAGTCTAGTATTGAAATAAATGCTACGCTAAGGCAATCTTTTTTTTTATTATCAACATGAATTATCAACATGAATATTAAAGTCACCAACAATAATAATTTTATCGGTCTTTAGGACTAAGTTTGATAAAAACTCAGGGAATTCCTTTAAAAATCCAGTATAAGCCCTGGGAGCACGGTAAACTACGGCAAATATGATTGGCTGTTGGTGGTTCCTGGAGTGGCGTGGAAGACTAAGAACCAGACATTCAAATGATTTGTAGCTGAGTTTAGGTTTAGAATTAATTGATAGACTGGAGTTAAAAAATAGCAGCAACTCCACCTCCTCGCCCAATTTCTCTAGATAAACATCCACTTCTCCCTGTCATACAGCACAGAGGCAATCTCGCAGGACAAATTGCTTTAGAGGAGTGACGGAGAGGAAGAAAGGGGGCTTCATGGGACGACAATTTGGAAAAAATTGACCTTTCATCTTTTCTTTTTTGCTCATTCGATCCATGTTGTTTAGTACTAGATCAATCAGGCTATTGTTGACTTAATTTTGTGACACGTGCCATACAACTCTTTAATATGACACGGCATAAAACTGCATCACAGAGCAGGCTACATCTCCTGAGATTTTAGTGCCACAGAAGTAACAGATGGACTAATATTTTTTAGGATTAATAAACCCTTTAAAAGAAAGGAGCTGCTGTTTAATTGCAATGACAATCTACTCAGAATAATAAGTGGACACAAACTATTTTTAATATATTACCAAACCAATTGCCATATAAATTGCTAATTTACAACACAGCACATGAGCTCTGTTCAACTACCTTGCAAGGTGGATGTTGCTGAATGGTGCACAACTGTCACTCCACAGACTGGAGTTCACATACTAGGCCCCAGTGTGGTTTATGTGAGGCAGCCAATTGTCATTCATAGTTATACCTATTTTTCTGTTGCTATCTTGAATGAATACAATAGTAGGAAAAGGCAGGAAACCATGCTTCCAATAGTCTGTGCCCGAAAAATCAAATAGAGATAATACCCAGTTGCTTATTTCGATTAACTGAGGGTTTCAAAATAGTGAAAGTGAGGTCTTTAGCTCAGCCTTCTTCATGGTCATTTTAGGATCCAAGAATACTGCGAGGAATCTACTCTGCTAAATAGTTAACTGCATCTACACAGCAGGTAGTAGAGTACCCCTGGAATACTGGGTGTGAATCAATCCCTGATTAAAATTGCAAAAATCATCACCAACAGGGCTTTGAGTAGCAGCACTGGACGCTAGATTATACAACTTTTTCCCAGTGTTCCATTTTGAAAAATTACTGGTTTAAAGAAAGACATTTCATGCAGGTTAAAAAAGAACATGACAGAAACCTTGCAAAGTAGTTCCTGCTAATCTACGGCATGATATAATTTCTACCTGCGGTGCTAAATTATATGTTAATCAACCGTGTGATCAGACTCAGACCAAGTGAGCACAGGAGTCAGAATTCTTCCAAATGTATGTGTGTTATCTTAAGCTTAGCTTTACCAATACATTGAAGAATCTATACATTTGTCCAGTCTATAAGATGGCCAACACTGCTGCACCATTGCCTGAAATGGCCCACATCTGTGCCATGTGGTTATTATGGTTATAGAGTTTGAGTGATGTTTAGCAGACTCTGTTGGAGGATCGAAGAATCTTGGACAGGGTTTAAGGTTGAAGTAGGTCCGATATGCAAGGCCATGGAGGGACTTTGTGTACGAGGATAAATTTGTAGGGAATCCAAGATTTATCTGGGAGCCAAGGGAGATGGATGAGGCTCCACGCTGAAAAAGGAGAGAACACTGAAAGCTGAGTACTTCACAGAATGGAACCAGTCTAGGACTTTGTTGGTCATCCCAGATAGGACTCCATTGCAGTAGTCAGGGCAAATGGAAGCAGCTAGAGACTGAATTGCAAGCGGGCCAGTACCTGAAGCTGTTGTTTGATGGAATCAACTTTATCCTGGAAGAATTTCAAGACGTTAGGAGCAGAGGTCAGGCTCTACAGTTGGTTATGTCACATCCAGAGGGCATAGAAACTGGACACTGTTGGTGATGGGGTGAAATATTAGAGTGTCTTTGTCAAGGATTAGGGTTGTAGACCTGCACATGGTCTGCATATTGTCTGCACATGGTCTTGGTTATCTGTTATTTAATGTCCTGAATTGTGAAATTGTTTTGGATGCTGTTGAGAATGAAATGGATGGAAAGATGATTAGACACAGCTAGATCCAGGCGCATGGTGTTTAACCTGTGGAGCAAACCCAGTCCAGTGTGTTTGATTGAGTGATGTACAATCCTCTTGATTTTGCCATGTCTCAGTCAAGCAGAGAAAGTACATTTATCTACAATAAGGCAATGGATAAGAAAGGGTTCATTGTTGAGTGAGTGTTCTGATGCATGGGTGTCATGGGAGATGATATATTGTTTAACTTGTCAGCCAGAGTAAAGTAGTAGTTATTCTTTTTTAGTGAAGCAGTTTCTTTGTGAATTTAACGTATTCAGCAGGAGGAAAGTAATTGAATTTCTACAGTTTTTGCTTTTTTTTCTGTTGATTCTTTAGGGGCAGAAGGAGGAGCTGAAGGATGTAATGTGTATGAGTGCCACAACAGGGAAAACATCACTTAGTGCTGGGGATCTAAAGGCCTCCTGGATGTGAGATTGGCTCTATTGATTAGACTATCTGAAAATAACACTGTCACTTGTGACTTGTCTTTTTAAAAAATGTCAAATTTAGAGATGTGTGTGTTCCAGACCGTGGTGGGCGATTGCATTAGCAGAGGTGAAATACACCACTGCGTATTGATTGGAGACCATGTGATTCAACTACTTTCCCTGCAGACTTTGCTCCCTCATCGTCTGTATCCGCATGCATTGATTAGCTGGTTGCAGGGAAGCTGGTTCTGCACAGCAACGTGGTCAAGCAGACATCTTCTGCAGATTAGCCTTTCCACTTAACCTTTAAACTTAATTGTTATGCCTTTGAGTTTTATTGTAAGTCCTCTGCGCTGTGATCAGATTTCCCTCTGTGAGGCTGTAATTTGTCAAAGGCTGTTACCGATATCATTCACATTACTTTGAGGGATTCATATAGCTCTGAAAAAAACTAGTGTGATAGCTATGAATTTAATGCCCTAATCTATAGGGTCTAATGTGTTGATTGTTATTGGTTTATGACATCTACAAGGGGTACTCATTTGGTAATGATAACAGTTGGTAATACAAGATTATATAACAATCAATGTGATATTATTTAATTCCATACATTTATCATGACATCTAATGAACATTTATTTCGTCTTGGTGTTATTGATTGCAATCTTACACAGCTAAAGCCCCAATTTGATGACAAAGGCTAATGTGAACTTCTCAAGGCCTCTCTCACCAGACCAATCAGTATTTACTTTTCTGGAAGAGTCAACAATCCCCTAAAATGTGTGGCTCATGAATTGCAGAGGGTTTGTTTCATACTAAAGCAACTTAGTACTATTTTGCTTTAATTTATCTTTGAGCAGTATATTCTTTATCTGTACTTATGAATCATGAGTTACAGTCATTAATTGCTCTTTTTACATGATTCAATTACAACTTGGGTCTTATTTTCAAAGCAGTTATTGCTTACACTACATGTCTAACTAGGAAAGAAGGTGTGAGGCAATCACTCTTAAACAACTAAGCAAACCCTGGTCAGGCAAATTCATTTAGACGGTAAAATACAGGTGAACTGTCAAGTCTTTGCCCAAAGTGTCTGTTGAAGGATGCAGTGGTTGTCCCTAGACATCCATTACAGTCGAGCGCAGTGATTCTATACTGGGAGGCAGATCCAACTTCCAGCCAAAAGTAAACATTTCTTCTGTATGTTTTCAGTCAGACTCATTTGATAAACAAGAGGGCTCGGATGCAAGCAAGGCTATCAACATGCAGGTCAGCAAGAATTATTCAAAAAGCAAACTGTCATGTGTCAAGTGTGAAATAAATAGACTTTTGAAAGGCCTCTATTTGAGGGGGGCAACAGAAAATACTTGTAAAAACACTGGTTTAGGGACAGAACTGAGCATACAGACAGACCTGGGGTTGCCCTGATGACCAAGTTGACATGTTCCTTGTACTTTTTGGTGAAAAGCCATATAGTAACCAAGAAATCTATTCAAAGGAAATCATTGTGAACACTTTATCCAAAATTATAATTAACCAAAATCACCAGAATCTTTATGTTGTTGGACTCTGCTCTTTTACTTGGCAAAACATTTCCTATTGGCTTCACATGAACACCAATTGGACTGTCTGCAGTCATGGAGCTGTGTGGTTGTCAGTGGCCATTAGCATTCCATTGCATCCTTGTTTAATTTTCCTCTCAGCTTCATCAGAATCAGCAGAGATAATGCAAACATTCTAGCTTTGTTAATTGAAAACCAGATTAATTGACCGGCTACTCAGTGTGATTTGATTTAAAAGCGATATAAATGTCAGTCAACAGAATTTCAACTATCTGGCGGCAAAAGTAGATTCTACTTTTTCACTGTTCAGAACCTGGCAGACTTCAAGGAAATATGTATCGGTCGAAGGTTTTATAAACCTTTCTTGTGTACTGTGCTGAGACAACTGTAAAACAAATAACAACAGCTCTGTAAACCCAGAGGGGGAGAAAAGCATGTGTGACTAAGATTGAGTCTATAGGGTATTGGCTGTCTGAGTCGGAATACCAACAAAGTTAGTTGCTGCACGATAGTTTCTCCTGTGGCATTATTTCCTTGGACCTGTGGAAGTTGATGTAAACTTATTTGCTCCAAGATTGTATAACCTCTGAGATGTTCCAGTTGGGAGAAACTATCCCCTGCTTGACATATAGTATTGAAGTTATCCTTCAAAATGTTTACCCTCATCAATGCTGCTAAAATCTTTAATCTTGATGAGGTTTTCCTACACGTGGCATCTATTGCACTTCGGTGTGTTCGCCTCTGCAAAATGCTCTGTGCCTAAGTTACTTAAATTAGTTTGGTGGTTTTGAGTTGTTTCCCTGAACTATGTTGGTTTGTACCTCGGTGACTAAAGTTAAGTTATGTTCTGGGTCAGATCGAAATGCATGCAATAGTGACATTGGTAGGTTAACTTTCTATACTTTGTTTTTCTCAAAATTGCATTCACTTACGTGATTCACTACTGAAGTGTCTATTTGTATTTAAATAAAATATCTTATATACCCAACGTTTTGTTGTTTTTTGCTATTCTTTAAATAGAGCTAAAGAGATCCGATAAAAAATAGATACACACACACACACACACACAGCTATTCTATAACAATGTTGCCTTTATTTCCATTCATTGTGGACAACCCTGCCAAAACCATATCCCTAAACTTAATCATGACCTCTTCATACCTAACCCTAACCCTAACCTTACCACACTTCACATCTGACCTCCAACCTTATTCAGGACCTCAGAAATTATGTTTAGCCTCATTAGGAATTAGCTTTGGTCCCAATGAGGTCTACTGGTCCATACAAAGTCAGTGTTTATGCTGAAAAAGGTTATAAAAATGAGTACATGTGCGCAGACACACACAAATACACTCCACACACACGCATACACTCACACAGTCAAGGTTCCATGTGTTTAGAGGTCATTACATTCAATAGATTCAATGCCCTGAGGCTAACGTGTTTTCAGACATGAACAACACAGCAGGACATTCTCCTCTCAGACGACAGAAATATCAAGAGTTTTCAGCCGAGGAGTATTGCAGCAGGCAAAGGCTGACGCTAACTATTTAATCCATTGCGAAGATCACGTGTTTTCATGAGTCCCTTTGCTTTATCGGCCGCACCATGGATTACGATTCGTGGATCGCGCATCAGAGGTCACAATGGTGGATCCAGTATGGTGGATTCTATATCTTGCGGGCTGATCGTAGTGGTAATGGCAGATCCTGTGTCGAGTTGGCATCATATTATGGTGGTGAACCACGGCCGAGGTCAGCGGCTGATGATTGATCCAAATAAGCGGCAGTGGACAATGACTGTGGACTATAGTAGATCCGATCTGGATGGCGGATCATGATCCTGCTGGCTGCTGACCATAGACTATGATTGCAGCAGGACTGCTTGACATATAGTATTGAAGTTATCCTTCAAAATGTTTACCCTCATCAATGCTGCTAAAATCTTTAATCTTGATGAGGTTTTCCTACACGTGGCATCTATTGCACTTCGGTCCGTCCTGGGAGAGGGATCCCTCACATGTGGCTCTCTCTGAGGTTTCTATGTATTTTTACCCTGTTAAAAGTTTTTTTTGTAATTTTTCCTTACTCTTGCTGAGGGTTAAGGACAGAGGATGTCACACCATGTTAAAGCCCTATGAGACGAATTGTAATTTGTGAATATGGGCTATACAAATAAAATTTGGTTGATTGATGATGTACAGCACATTGACCTTGGCTTCAGCCTTCGTAACTAAAAACTCTCTTGACATCTTTGTCTGTGTCTTCTACGTGTATGACAGCCAGGGGAGGATCTTTCATTATATTTTTACGATAAACAGAGAAACTTCTCAAGAGCAATCCCAGGAGGTCACACTAAAGTGGACCACCGAACCTACTGTCATACAGTCTCTCCAGGATCTCAGACACTCTTGTGCCAATAAGGAGCCTGAAAATATCTGAGCCACTTTCCTGCTGTTAAACATTCTCTCAATGAAACTGATTTCTGCCAGATAATGAGCTTCTGACTCTAAACATATTTAATATGGGGAAGGAAAATGTATTATATCCATTTTATTCCATTTATATTACATGAACTCAACACAATCAGGAATTACTCAGTATTTGGACAGCTGCCTTTTAATAGGGTAAAAAGAACACTGGGTCATCTGGGTGCTGAGCAGTGGGAAGCTCTGTCAGCATCTTGGACTAAAACTCAGTGGAACCAGTGAGACAGTATGAAATCACTACCCTATAAGTATCAGCAATGTATTTAAAGTACTGTTACAGTTCCACAGTAACAGTACTTTTTAGTGCAGTAAAGCGCCTCCTGTGACTGATCTCTCAACAAATCATCATCAATGCTTCAGCAGCATTTTGCTGTTGTAGCTACTTTTCCCAACTTTACATACACTTAGTTAGTTCAGTCCACTGGTTCCCAACATATAAGTTTAAATCACCATCATAATAAAAAACGCTGAAAAGGCATATCACGTGACCCCTCACATTCACTGATCATGGCTGTGCCGGTGTACACAGGGAGCATTTGGTTGCTAGTTTCTGAAAGAGCGAGGATAAATGGGATAAGCAGAAATTGGGCAAATCAAGAGGGTCTGTATCTTTATAAAATGCAGAATATAACTGTTCAACAGCTGTAAGAAAAGACAACAGGGTCCACAAAGCATTTAATTGATTATCAATGTTACGTTCCTCACTGGTAGATGAGGCTGGTGCCGGTTGGTTGCCTCTAGAAGGTGCTCATGAAAAAGGAGCCTGACCTGACCGAAAAAACCCAATCAGCAAGCAGTTGTGACCGTCCGGATTTTTCAAATTAAAATGTGTCCATGAGTGTTTCCGAACTCCTCTGTAGTCTACAGATCTAAATCTATAGACTACTTTGGACAGCAGATATATCTGATGCAGAGTTGATTCCTCTGCGAATGAAATCGTAGTGGTATGGATGTGGCCTTTGGCAACTTGTGCCTAACACAAAATAGGTCGGTGCTCAGTCCCAGACGTCAATTTAATCTGATTATCTGTTCAATGATGAGTGTGGCTTTAACTCAACCAAACCTCTTGTGTAACTTATATTGCTTAATTGTTTGTTTAGGCATCTCCAAATTCTTTTTACAAAGAGAGTGTGGGTAAAAGACAAACGTGAGTCTGAAGTCTTTTCCCTGGTTAGATTTGAAGTCCACACGTCTTTTACTGTGTCATTATCTTCATCTTAGTTTTTCTATGCTGTTATCAATCTTATGTATGATGAGAGCAGGTGAAAGCGACTATGTCATAGTTACGAAGCAGCAGGGGCTGCTGGAAAAAATCCTAGAGGCGAAAACGAAAAACTATCAAATAAGTACTTTTAGCTCCCGGGTGTAATTAAACCCTGAATGCACACATTTCAGGGAATGTCTTTCTCATATAGTAGATGCTGAGGGGCTAAGGCAGTTTGTGCCTTGATAGTATGGCACTGAGTCATAGAAATATATTTTATTAACAGCTCAAATAGGGACTGATCTCACAAACAAAGGGTCCAAACAGTGAACTATACAAAGCCTACCAGCTACAGCTTTGAGATTGAACGCACCAAAATATTCATGGAAAGCTTTCGCCACAAGTGAACAATGAAGATTGGTGTTCTTTCTTGCTGAGCAGTTAAAATGGTTACTCCCCCCTTGCAGTGAAATTGGTGCTTCAATCCAAAAACCTTATATTTCTTTTACTTGTGTTCAAAAAGAGGGAATATAGCAGAGATGGGAATCACAGCCATTTGAAGGGAGCTGGATCTTCTTTTCAACAGCTCATCGTTCTTTTCTGCCTTTTTCTTAAGGAGACGGGGATACTAGGTTTATCTGCAAATTAACCACTATAATAGATTTGGATTTGGATTGAAACTAGATATCCCACCAATACAACACAATCTTCTGGCATGTGTGGTATAGCAGCACTAAATTACTGGTCTTATCAGACCTAATGTCAATAATCTGCATTGGGAACAAAACACAAGGCGACGCCATATCCCTCTGCTTGTCAGTGAATTTATCAAACTTTGAATTTACCCCCTGTATGAAAGTTGTCATACAAATAATGTTGCCTTGCCTTGAATGCAATTCATACATGTGTGTCTTTTTAAATGCTGGTGGGGCTGAGTCACACACACATTACAATCAATCTATGACGTTTAAACAGTTTCCTTACAGCAACTAGGCAGGCGCTGAGAAAAAACGGCTGTCAGACAAATACGACTCGCCTTCCTTCGCTCGCACCAAAGAGCCGTTCAAAAGAATCAGATCGTTCGCCAACGTCTCAACACTCGACTGGAGCAGCACAAAATGACACCCATTACTCTCAACCTGTGTGATAATTTTGAACCATGTCAGTTACCATGCCCCATGCCCCGTATTGTCTAAACAGTAATGGGCAACCAAGCAGGGGAGAGAAATCATCCTTAAATACTCAAGCTTAGGAAATGGAGGAGACAACTTAGCAGCAAAGTAGCCATGCTGCGAAATAAATAGCTGCTCTCCTTGCTCATTGAAGCCTTCAGTCCTCCCGGCCTCAGAGAAACGCTGTGTTTCTGGACTGAGCAGGCCATAGTCAGAGGACAAACTAAGGCCGCTTTGTGGAGGATGATATCTTAACCCAAATTAAGTCAATTTGATGCTCTGAAGTGTGTGTCTCAAGTCCTCACATCATCAGGGCTGAGGCAGGAGAAGAGCTCTTTGGATGGAACAGTGTGAGCTGCAGTCAGTGTCTTCTCCTATCTTCTTCTTTACTGAGCCTGAACATCCCTGACATTTTTGGGAAGAAAATGTAAGGGCAACTGGATTGCATGAAGATTTCTCTAAACACATTTGTGAAATTGTGGATATATATGCGTCATTATCTTTATCACCATGGTATATTCTCATTAGGAAAACACATTGAGCCATTTCGAAGCATTTTTATGTAAATATTACAATGCTTGGAAATAAAGGTGATTCCTAAATTTGCAACTTCATCTGATAAACGATCAACAGTGGGTTATATTTAGAAATTAACATAGCAATACATGTGGAAGTCCACCTTTGCTTTTTATTCATGATTTTCTAAACCACCTGGCCCGTATTAACTTAACACATGAAAGACCCTTTTACTATTTGTTATTACTTTTTGGAGTTGATATGTCTAAGGTCGAGGTCAACAAATCTACAGTTCACAAAGCATATTTCCAAACACCTCTTTGCAAATGCTAGAGAGAGAATCTAAACCTTTTAATGAAGAAAAATGTATTTCCCATTATAAGATGTTTGTCACAGATGTTAGTGATGAATTCAAAGAGAAGCCAGTAAATAACGATCTGAATTAAATGCATTTTTGAGCTATCTCTGAATGCTATTGGAGCAAAGACATGATATAAAGCTAGCATCGATCGATCGCAAAATCTTTTATGATCATATGGTAGAAAAATGACATGATGTAGTAATGCTCTACAATTTTATAACCAATAACATTAGAGACCAGTTAATCCAAATGAAGATCATTTGGATTAACTGGTCATCATAATTTATACGGGATGTCATGATATCATAATAATATTGTATTACGATAAAACACTTAAAATTCCCTGATGTGTATACATGTGTCGCCCCTGTGATGCTTTAAACAACAGTTCAAACATGAAACTTCAAAGCAGTATAGGTGGATGAGCAATGCTTCACAGAGCAAAACAGACCTCTAGTGGAGATGTACATAAATGAGCTATGACTTGAATTACGCCGGGTTCACACCGGACGCGGAAGCGAGGCGTAAGCGCAGCGCCAATCCTCTGGCTCCCATCCACTCCCATGTTAAATCTTTGTGCTGAACACACCGGAGGCTGAAGCGTAGCGTTGCGCCGCGGCTGCCTAGCGCCGTGCAGCGATCGTTTCGGCGTCGAGTCTATTTTTTCCGCTTGACGCGAGCGTATCGCGACAGGAAACACACTGCAAAATGATTTTAAACGATATTGACGACATATTTTTTATGAGATAAATGATCAAATATGCATCCCATACTTTGTAGCACCTTCTGTTGTCCAGGAGTTTTAATTTTAACACTTTTACCGAACACATTATTAAATGTCCCCCTCTGCCCATCCACTACAGCCACACAAGCAGTCATAATGATAAAAAGAGAGAGGGGGGGACTACATATTCTCCACATAGGCTTGAGTGGAGAATACGTAATTTACCCTTGACACCCGACATTTAACGCCGGGTTCACACCGGACGTGGAAGCGACGCCAAAGTGAGGCGTAAGCGCAGCGCCAATCCTCTGGCTCCCATCCACTCCCATGTTAAACCGCAGCGCTGAACACACCGGAGGCTGAAGCGTAGCGTTGTGCCGCGGCGGCCTAGCGCCGTGAAGCGATCGTTTCGGCGTCGAGTCTATTTTTTCCTCTTGACGCGAGCGTATCGCGACAGGAAACACACTGAAAAACGATTTTAAAAGATATTGACGACATATTTTATATGATATAAAAGATCAAATATGCATCCCATACTTTGTATTCACCCTCTGTTGTCCTGGAGTTTTAATTTTACCACTTTTACCGACCACATTATTAAATGTCCCCCTCTGCCCATGCACTACAGCCACACAAGCAGTGATACAGATAAAAAGAGAGAGAGAGGGGGGGCTACGTATTCTCCACATATGCTTGAGTGGAGAATACGTAATTTACCCCCGACCCCCCATTTTTTACGGAGCAAACAGCGGAGAAGTTCTTCAACATGGATGACATTAAATTAATAATTGAAGTGGAGAAGTGCAGTGAGTTGTATGATCCTCGGAACATGTTGTATAAAGACAACACTAAAAAGGACACATGTTGGGACGCTGTTGCAGTTAATTTTGGAGCAACAAGTAAGTATATGCTTGAAAAAAAATATGAAATGCCGTTTTTACTGCAGGCTGATAACAGCGGCGCTTCGGCGTCGCTACCGCGCCCGGTGTGAACCGCCAAGCGCCGGCGCTCTAGGGATTAGCGTTTACGCCTCGCTTCGGCGTCGCTTCTGCGTCCGGTGTGAACCCGGCATAACGGAGCAAACAGCAGAGAAGTTCTTCAACATGGATGACATTAAATTAATAATTGAAGTGGAGAAGTACAGTGAGTTGTATGATCCTCGGAACATGTTGTATAAAGACAACACTAAAAAGAACACATGTTGGGACACGGATGCAGTTAATTTTGGAGCAACAAGTAAGTATATGCTTGAAAAAAATTATTAAATGCCGTTATTACTGCAGGCTGATAACAGCGGTGCCTCGGCGTCGCTACCGCGCCCGGTGTGAACCGCCAAGCGCCGGCGCTTTAGGGATTAGCGCTACCGCCTCGCTTCCGTGTCGCTTCCGCGTCCGGTGTGAACCCGGCGTTAGGAGTGTGATGGATATCTAACTGGACACATTGGTGGCCACAGAGTTGCCACGGTTATTCTTTCAAATGGAAAAATAAGAGTCTAATGTAATTAAGATTTATCCCTAGGATCTCCAGCTGAGACGCTGTAGTCATTATATACTGTGTCCCCATAATGAATTCTTCTAAAGCTGATCTATTTTTGGAACTATCTGGAACAGCCTTCAGGAGCCCTGGAGTTCTTTAGAGCCCAGTCAGGGAACAAGCTATGCTATTGTAAACGATACAAGTTGGATGAGCATAACAGTAATGTGCCACGTGACTCTGTACAAGATAGAACTCCTGGATCAGTGGATTGTACACTGTGTAGCTTTAGCCAATTTTCATATGGAGTAACACCACTATCTAAATGCGAAGCAGATTAAAAGTTTGTGTTTTCCTGCCACCTTTTGGACCAACATACTTTATATACCTACAACTCTAACATACACTATGCTATCTATACACTGTGATGTTGACACACCTTTCTTTTCTGGATTGTTATGAAATTCAGCTTGGACAGATGGAGTAAATACAATATAATGCTTAGGAGGGTTATGTTAAAAAGTGTTAGTTTTAGTTATAAATGCATGATCAAGGTTTTTTCTGACAACTGGATCAGAACCCTGGAAGGGTTAGCTCTTGCTCACTCAGAAATCATGAGAAATGGAATACAATTGCTGAGTAGCATCTAGAAAGGAGTAAGCACCACGTTTCATGATTTCAATGAAGTTGCATTCAAGGATGATATGTCATCAGGCCTTTTTTCCATTTAGCTGCTCCCTATTTACTATCCTTTGTGCCCATGCCATGCAAATCGAGCTTGTCCGAACCTTCCCTCCATCATTTCCATGTTCAGTCCTCAAGGTGAAAAGAAACCGGAGTGGCTTCTCCATGGATGTAATACAGATGTAAGTCTATGATGAGAAATCTCAATGACAAAATTAAATGGTAATTTTTAATTGAATGGTGACCTCAGATGTTCTTTAGTAAGTAAAACACACATATTTCTATGCAAATGAGAAGACAAACACAAACAAATATGCTAGCCTCATGGATCACCACATATCACACAGAACCAGGTGCCCAGACTATGCTACAGTCTGAACAAATATGTATCATCTCTTCTTTATTCATTGCTTTTATGTTTAGTGTGTTGCCTTGTTTGTTTGTGCAGA
Organism: Platichthys flesus; assembly: GCF_949316205.1. NCBI lineage: Eukaryota > Metazoa > Chordata > Actinopteri > Pleuronectiformes > Pleuronectidae > Platichthys > Platichthys flesus. The sequence goes on along the minus strand of NC_084950.1, from coordinate 25,084,771 downwards.
GTATTATTCTGCTCCAACAGTTATCCGACAGCGGACAGTTCAATGCTCACACAGCAGTGGAGACTAATGTGTTTTAATTCAGAAACACTGAGGCTAATGTGCAATAAATCTAAATAAAAAAAGAAAACTAAACAGATCTATTCAGCACGAAAATGTGCTTTAGATGGGAAGATTAGCTTGACTGGTACAATGACACACCGTTTACCATGAGGGAATCAGCGTTGATACATCTCCTTGACGATTAGCCCTGATTAGCTGATGACTGATAAGCAAATGCTGATTTGTTATTGCATTTGCTGATTATAACAGTTCAGAACTTTAAGTTGTATTATTATTATTATTATAATTATTAACATTCTAAGAAACTATCTTTGCCCTAACCCTATCTACGTGTGTATATGGTATATTTCTTGGTCTGGTCTATACAGTCACAGATACACATCTCCCGTTTAACACACTGTCAGCAACACATCAGCACTTTACTGCAGCTCAGCTGACAGAACATTGAATAAATTACTTTTTCTGTGTTTTCTATCATCTACCTGGGCAGGAAACCTTTCAATTGTATAACCACGAACCGGACTGAACAATGCGAGCCAACTTAATGCATTCCAAAAGGGATGCTGAGAAAATAAGTGATTAAACGTTGTAGGTCATCACTGGTGAGCACTAAGGCCTTGTTATGTTTATGCTGTTTGGATAAAGTATAAATTGATAGATCAAGGAGTCTCCTCTCTTACACACGCCCCCTCTCTCTCTCTCTAAAGACAAGTGTTCAAGGTATCAGAAACCTACCTGATAAAAGGCCATGAAATCTTTACGGTCCCAGAACAAACATTTTACAATTTCAATTAATTATAAATCTGATTAAGTGTGAGAAAAATCAATTGATGACTTGGTTTTCAAGACAAAATATATCATATAAAAACAAAACAAAATTATATTCACATGACAAAAATGTGTCCAGTGTCTCAAATAAAAAAAATCTAAACTTGATCAGATTATCAATTTAGAGAAATATCAACTTGAAGAGATTTAGGAATTCTTGTATTATACTCTGATGCTACCTGTTCTTCGATAGGCTTAATTTTTGCAGGGAGTTGTACAAATTATATGAAGTATTTTTACTGTGTAGTATTGGAGTAATCCACATCCAAAGTATCTACTCAAAAACTATTTTCAGCTTTATTTGACTAATTTTGATGTGGCATTAATACAATTCCATATGCAGTTCATGGGCCTTCTATCGTTTCAGTAAGTGCTTCTTATCCTACTCATATATAAAAGATGCTAATACTATCTCTATTTAAATTGTTTGGTTTAAAGAGGCTGTACATTTTATACAATATTTAATTTACATGGTGACATATTGTGCAGCAGTAAAAGGAAAAGGACATGTTTTTTTGCAGTTTATTTTCATCAGTGTGTTCTTGGGAAGTTCTTGTCATATCTCACATGTGGTTTTGACTTACAATTGAACATTTTGTTCTAGATAAAATGTCGAAAAATCTTGTATTGCCACTCAGCCAAAATGACTGAGATATGATTTCTGGCGCAAAGGGTCAGCCCTTGGCAGATATCAGCCAAACTAGTTCAATGTTACATTGGTCGGATACCATGACATTTACCTTTTCTATTTCACGGTAGGTTACCAGACGATTGTGGGAGGTCCTAGAGGACTTGTTACATATCAACGACCATCCATTGTATTGTTTTTTAGTTTTTCTATCACCAGATGGTGTGCTGACTATTTACTCTGATCCCCACTGTCCTTATACAGTCAAAAAATTAACATGACAAATAATGAGTTGTCATATCTTATGATAAAAGTTATTTCAGGATTTACACGATCCATATAAAACAACTAGGGCTACGTTGTAGCACTGGCGGGCCCGAGCACCCGCACGTTGAAGCCTGTTGCGGTCGGTGGAGAGAGCTATCAATGACTAAGCGCATGTCTCCGCGTTGCATCCATTTTGCGCTCTGCGGCAGTAGGTTTGCCAGTAGGTGGCGCCATCACTATTATTACACACAGACATATAGATCCGTTCAAGTAGCCACTCTGATATAGCGTGAGCAATTTTGTGTCTATTGGACAATTTTACCACAATGTAATTTTCACACTGATTAGTAGGTGGCGCTATGACCCTGAACTAATATTTATATGTGGAGCTGTTCAGATCAGTATTGTGATTATAGGTCAGTAGTTTGGAGCCGGTTGGATAAGGCAGAGTGGATTAACAAAGTACTTCCTGTTTCCTGGCGATTCAGTAGGTGGCGCTATGACACTGAGGAAATATTGACACATAGAGCTGTTCAGGCTTGTACTATTATCATGTGACAGAAGTGTGGTAGTAATAGGACAATGCACAGTGGACTTATGAAAACATCACATCAATGTTTACATGGTTTGAGGAAATGTCACAATTCTGACCTTGATCCAATGACTTGACTGAGGTCATTTGAGCTGAATATTGTAAAGCAGCCAGGAGCAGTTCATCAAAATATAAAACATGTCACTTCCTGTAGCCACCAGGGGGCGCTGTGATTTCAAATCATGATTTCTGTGTAGCTGTCATCAGGCCGGCACGGTCACACGGTGTGATGGAAAAAAAATCCCTTAGTCACTTTTCGTCTTAATCTTGTTTTGATGACACTCATCTTAATTTGAAGTTGATCAGATGAAAGCTCTACGACAAGTACATCACAGAAAAAATGTGGAATATGGCTAAAATGGCCACTAAATTCAAAATGGCGGGCTTCCTGTTTGGTCTAGCATATCTATCCAAGAGACTTATTTGTTTGTTATAAAAAGACACATGCCCAAAACGATTTTTGTACATGTCGGCCAATCGTTAAAAAAATTAGGGGGCGCTAGTCAGTTGTTTTGCCAGGCCATTCCTTAAAACCATTTGAATATCTTCAGGGGGGGGGATTTTGCTAAACACATGTAGTTTGAGTGAGATAGAACCATTAACACGAAGTTACAGCAATTTCGTGTTTCACGGCGAGTTGATGAACTTTGATGCCCCGCCATTAATATGATGTTTGACGAATAGTTACAGTTATCTTATGCCTTCATTATAAATGTCTTGATAGATAGATAGATAGATGGATGGATACTTTATTAATCCCGAGGGAAATTCAGATCATCCAGTAGCTTGTACACTTAACACATCACTGACATATACACATAAATCACATAAATCACATATATCACATACGGAGAGCATATATACAGATACAGGTATGGAATGCAATGATGTGATTGTGTCAGTGTCCAGTATTTAAAGTGATTTTGTGCTGGAGTGGTTAATACAACAAAATATAAACTGTATATATATTATATTATCAGCCACTGCTGTGAGGCAGTCCAGTTCAGAGCCAACGACAGCTCCCGCCTTCCTCACCAGCCTATCCAGTCACCCTGCATCCCTCTTCTTTATGCTGCCTCCCCAGCAAACAACAGCATAGAAAAGGACGCTGGCGACAACAGACTGGTAGAACATGCGCAAGAGTTTGTTGCAGATGTTGAACGACCTCAACCTCCTCAGGAAGTAGAGCCGGCTCTGACCCTTCTTGTAGATTGCGTCCACATTTGCTGACCAGTCCAGTTTATTGTCCATATGGACTCCTAAATATTTGAAGGTGTTGACCACCTCCACACTGACCCCCTCGATGGAGACGGGGAGCAGAGGAGGCTGAGACCTCCTAAAGTCCACCACCATCTCCTTGGTCTTAGTGGTGTTCAGCTGCAGGTTGTTGAGTGTACACCACTGCACAAAGTTATCCACCTGGCTTCTGTACTCCCCCTCCTGGCCATCTCTGATACATCCCACAATAGCAGAGTCGTCAGAGAACTTCTGGATTTGGCATGACTCCGAGTTGTAGTTGAAGTCAGATGTGTACAGGGTGAACAGTACTGGTGAGAGCACAGTCCCCTGTGGAGCGCCGGTGCTGCACAACACAGTCTCAGAGACACAGTCTTTCAGCCTGACGAACTGTGGTCTGTCAAAGTTCGTCTTTGAGACCCATTTGATACAGTTTGACATGGTTGAGGTCAATGGATGAGGAGAAATACATCCAAGTGTAAGACATGCAAAAAAAAAGATATTTCCTGTTGCCACCAGGGGGCGCTGTGATTTCAAGTCATGATTTCTGTGTAGATGTCATCAGGCCGGGACTCTTGTCTTACATGTCTAGTTTGGACTCGATTGGACCATGTATGTTCGAGATACAGATGCTCGTGTTTTGATGGCGTTTAATCAAACTTTGACGCCACGCCACGGTCACACGGTGTGACGAAAAAAAATTCCCATGATCAATTTTTTTCTCAATGTTGTTGTGATGAAACTAATCTGAATTAGAAGTTGATCAGATGAAAGCTCTACGACAAGTACATAAAACAAAAAAAGTGGAATATGGCTAAAATGGACACTAAATTCAAAATGGCAGACTTCCTGTTGTTTTTTTCATAATGCTCCTTGAGACTTTTTTCATGACTGGTCACGATAAACCTATGTCCCGATTTTGGTGAAGATCGAAGAAGGGGAAACCTAGGGGCTGGTTCCAGGGGGCGCTGTTGAGCCATTCTGCCACGCCCAATTCAAATTTCTCCAGAATACTTAAATATCCGCAGACCTTGAATTTCCTGCAAAGTTTCAAAACTTTTTGAGCATGTCTTGACCCTGAAAAAGCGCCCCAAAGGGAAATAATAATAACTTGGGCTACGTTGTAGCACTAACGGGCCCGAGCACAGGCAATTTCAAGTCTGTTGCGGTCGGGGAAGAGAGAACGTTCGATGACCAAGCGCTCGTCTCCACATTGCCTGCGTTTGCCCTGTGCGGCAAGGATGATCGCTCCACTTCTTCTGGCCAGCCGCTGGTGCTGAACTAGAGGTAAGTAACCTTCAAACTATTTAACATAACCTATTGCTTTATCTATCATCATATGCTTACATGCCTCAAGTTTTTTGTAATATGTAATTGTTATAAAAGTTACCGTTTATTTATCACGTCTAATGAACAGATTGAAGCAAGATAACTCCACAGTCTTGTTTTGGTTGTGACATTATTTTTTTTAATGAGTTACTATCAATACGCTACACGTGTACGTTTCATGTGATAGTAACTGTTTCACCAATATTCTGATACAGGATGGTATATCCGCCATTACTATTTTCACATCGTTTATTTAGTCTGTCATGGAGTTGTAGAGTGAATTAGACAGTAGTGATAAGATTATAATGTCCACACATCAGTGTTGTAAACACTTCTCCAATTAATTATATAATTATGTTTTCACACTGAGGGAAGTGGAGAGACTTGATGTGGACTGTTATCAACAGCTCTGTGGGAGATCATCACCTTGAATATTACAGATGAGGTAGAAAGACATTTTATGTATTTGTACAATGTTGTATTTCTTTCAGCACTTTTATCAGAAGGGACTTAAAATATGTACATTTAACCATGAGGATATAAACCAAGACCACAGTACAACGGTTCTATCTGAAATCTGTTGTGCTTTATACACAACACAAAACATTCTTTAACAGTGCGTTTTTTCTCTTCATAGATGAAGAACTGCAGCACCTGATGTCCTCAGCAGCAACATGGTGGAGATCTGATTTGATACACTTTAGATAAGAACCCAGTGTTTTATATTTCTGCTTTGCCATAAGAGACAGAACATGGTCATCACAGCTGTGTCCTTCAGGCTCGTCTGTCCCTAATAAAATGATAGGAAACATGAAAGTGATCGTCATTATTGTAGAGGAAGAGTTACATATGAACAAAGTGTGTAATCTTATTTTCTGTGGATATTCAACTGTGTATTTGAATATGCTTTTGGATTAAAACGTGCACTACCATGACAATGAATGTTTTTAATGGAGCTATTTCACATTAAAAGTATTGCATTATAATTTAATACATTATGTATTATGTGCAATACTTTGATTGTTTTTAAGTAATGAAATCAGGTCTGTACCTGGAGTCAGTGTTCAGTCTGGTTGGATTCAAGTTGTGTGTCAAGTTGGACCTTCTAGAGGAACATGAAACCAATACACAGATATGTAAAGTCATACATGGGCCAGGTTAAGTAATTAACAGACTTTTAAATGGTAAAAATAAAATATTAGTTCAAAGTTAATCAGAGCATAATCATTTCAGATTAGGAAATAGGTAGTGCATATAAGCCCACAACTCTGTATGACACTGTCTGTTCTAGTAAAGGTACAAGGCTATGACTTACTCATATTTACCAAAAGAATTCAGTGAAGTCTGTCTGAGATTAACGATTTAAATACTGAAGGTGGGAGACACGGTTATTTTTCACTGTAACACGTGACAGGACATCAACACCGTGACTCTGAATAAAGAGCCTTAAAAGACGTAGTGCTCCTTTGAACAGCTGCTCTTACAATGTGTAGCAAGTGCTAAATCTCCATTAGTATAATAGTAACAAAAATCACCCTTAAATAATTGAACATATATTTTCCATGTGAACCCCTTTAACACAGTTCAATTCAGGAGCAAAATATAATTTATACAGTATTTATTAGAGCTAGTATTAGTAAACAGATCAAACAAATGCAGTACAACACATCACACGTGCACCAGCATGCAGTCTCAATGTCGCTACGGAATTGACTCTGCAAAGTCAGTCCACAGTGTCTCTTTTGCTTATCATCACAGTCAGTCAGTCAGTCAGAAGTGTCCGTTTAACTTACGTAGCAGTTGAGAGATGCTTCGTTGGAGCTAGCAGGAGCTAGCTCATAGCCAGTGCTGCTGTTGAGAGCGGCAGAGTTCACACAGGAAAAGACACAACGGGAGAGGGGAAAAAAGCTTTGAGTGCGTCCCACACTCTAACCTGCTGAGCGAACAACGTCCACAGTGACTCCGCCGCCGTCCTCTCATCCAGACTCGCCAACCGTTCTCCGGTTCTTCGTGATACACAGCTCCGCAGCTTGTGACGACGAAACTTTTTTCAGAGTCTATTGAGGCGTTCACTTGCAGCTGTGTTAAATGCAGCTTCGTTTGTCATGGCGAGTTGAAGAAGTCTGCTGCAAAGCTATGAATAATCCGCATGATGAAAACTCACAGCAATGTTATGCCTACATTATCAATATATTGAGACCCATGTGACACAGTTTGACATGGTTTAGCAAAGTGAATGAGGAGAAATACATCCAAGTGTGAGACGTAACAAACCGAAAGCGGTCTCATGCTGCGTTCATGGTAACTCTGTTAAAATGGGTTTCATTGGTCATGGTGAGCTGATGAACTTTGATGCCACGCCATTAACAATCCGCATGATGAAAAGTCACAGTAATGTTATGCCTACATTATCAATACCTTGAGACCATTTTGACACAGTTTGACATGGTTTAGTAAAGTGGCTGGAGGGAAATACATCAAAGAGTAAGATGACCAAAACAAGACATTTCCTGATGCCACCAGGGGGCGCTTTCCTTTTAAGTCATGATTTCTAGGTAGATGTCTTCCGGTCGCGACTCTTGTCTTATATGTGTAGTTTGGAGTCGATTGGACAAAATATGTCTAAGTTACAGAAGCTCGCTTATATTGGCGTTTAGTCGAACTTTGAGACCTCACCACGGTCACACGGTATGATGAAAAGTTTAGATATTGATAACTTTAGATCTTCATCTTGTTTTGTAGAGTCTCATCTAATTTTTAAGTTGATCTGATGAAAGCTGTCTGAGTAGTACATAAAAACATAACACGTACCAAAAACAAGACATTTCGTGTTACCACCAGGGGGCGCTGTGATTGTAAGTCACAATTTCTGCACCCATGTCTTCTGGTGGCGACTCTTGTCGAATGTGTCTAGTTTGGACTCAATTGGACAAAATATGTCTGAAATATGGAAGCTTGTGTTTTGATGGCGTTTCATCAAACTTTAACGCCACACCACGGTCAGACGGTTTTGCTAAAACGTAATCCTTCAATAACTTTAGATCTCCAATTTGTTGTGATGACGATCGTCTAAATTTGAAGTTGATCTGATGAAAGCTGTACGACAAGTATATCAAAGAAAAAATATGGAATATGACCAAAATGGCCACTAAAGTCAAACTGGCGGGCTTCCTGTTGCGTTATTCATAATGCACTGATGGACTTTTTTGTGCATCTAGTCATGATACACAATAATCTTTGTTTTTTTTGAGGATCGGTGAATGCTAAATGAGGGGCTTTTCCGTAGGTGGCGCTCTTGAGCCATTTTGCCACGCCCTTTTCAAAATACTCCAGAATACGTAATTTTACGCCGCCTTCGAATTTGCTGCAAACTCCTACAACTTTTTGAGCACATTAAAGCCCTCAAAAAGCCAATTCATTTAAGCTAAGAAAAATAATAATAACTAGGGCTACGTTGTAGCACTAACGGGCCCGAGCACAGGCAATTTCAAGTCTGTTGCGGTCGGGGAAGAGAGAACGTTCGATGACCAAGCGCTCGTCTCCACATTGCCTGCGTTTGCCCTGTGCGGCAAGGAAGATCGCTCCACTTCTTCTGGCCAGCCGCTGGTGCTGAACTAGAGGTAAGTAACCTTGAAACTATCCAACATAACCTATTGCTTTATCTATCATCATATGCTTACATGCCTCAAGTTTTTTGTAATATGTAATTGTTATAAAAGTTACCGTTTATTTATCACGTCTAATGAACAGATTGAAGCAAGATAACTCGACAGTCTTGTTTTGGTTGTGACATTATTTTTTTTTAATGAGTTACTATCAATACGCTACACGTGTACGTTTCATGTGATAGTAACTGTTTCACCAATATTCTGATACAGGATGGTATATCCGCCATTACTATTTTCACATCGTTTATTTAGTCTGTCATGGAGTTGTAGAGTGAATTAGACAGTAGTGATAACATTATAATGTCCACACATCAGTGTTGTAAACACTTCTCCAATTAATTATATAATTATGTTTTCACACTGAGGGAAGTGGAGAGACTTGATGTGGACTGTTATCAACAGCTCTGTGGGAGATCATCACCTTGAATATTACAGATGAGGTAGAAAGACATTTTATCTATGTGTACAATGTTGTATTTCTTTGTCACGTTTTATCAAAAGCGATTTAAAGTATGTGCATTTAACCATTAGGATACAAACCCAGACCCTAGTACATCGGTTCTAGCTGAAATAAGTAGTGCTTCATAAACAACACAAAACATTCATAACAGTACGCTTCTGCTCCTCATTAATGCAGCTCCTGATGTCCCCAGCAGCAACATGGTGGAGATCTGCAGCTTCATGCTGGTCAAATGGAAGACAACTGATTAAGATTAAAAGATTAAGATTAAAATCCATTTATTCATCCCAAACACATGCACAGACATGCAAAGGCACACTCATGCAGGTAGGGAAATTTAATCGCTGCTTTTTACCCATCTGGTGCAGGACACACAGAGCAGTGAGCGACCATGTACGGCGCTCGGGGGAGCAGATGTTGGGGGAGTGAGGTGCCTTGCTCATGGGCACTAGAGAGGGTAGGGAGACTCTTGGATTTTTGGAAAGATCAATCCAGGTTCGACTTTTGTTGTCTCTCCATGGAGTCGAACCAAAGACGAACCAGAGACCTTCTCTGCCCATAGTCCAAGTTTCTGCCACTCGACCACCGCCTCTCCTCATGCATCATCAAACTAGTAATCTACACATCACTCCATGCGTTGCTCCCTTAACTACAGATGGCCTGCGAATGTCATGGAGTTTTACAGTGAATTAGACAGTTTAGGTATGATTTTAATCTCCACACATCAGTGTTGTAAACAGTTCTCAAATTAATTATAGAATTATGTTTTCACACTGAGAGAAGTGGAAAGACTTGATTTGGACTGTTATCAATAGGTCTGTGGGAGATTATCACCTTGAATAGTACTGATGAGGTAGAAAGACATTTTATGTATTTGTACAATGTTGTATTTCTTTCAGCACTTTTATCAGAAGGGACTTAAAATATGTACATTTCACCATGAGGATATAAACCAAGACCACAGTACAACAGTTCTATCTGAAATCTGTTGTGCTTTATACACAACACAAAACATTCTTTAACAGTGCGTTTTTTCTCTTCATAGATGAAGAACTGCAGCACCTGATGTCCTCAGCAGCAACATGGTGGAGATCTGATTTGATACACTTTAGATAAGAACCCAGTGTTTTATATTTCTGCTTTGCCATAAGAGACAGAACATGGTCATCACAGCTGTGTCCTTCAGGCTCGTCTGTCCCTAATAAAATGATAGGAAACATGAAAGTGATCGTCATTATTGTAGAGGAAGAGTTACATATGAACAAAGTGTGTAATCTTATTTTCTGTGGATATTCAACTGTGTATTTGAATATGCTTTTGGATTAAAACGTGCACTACCATGACAATGAATGTTTTTAATGGAGCTATTTCACATTAAAAGTATTGCATTATAATTTAATACATTATGTATTATGTGCAATACTTTGATTGTTTTTAAGTAATGAAATCAGGTCTGTACCTGGAGTCAGTGTTCAGTCTGGTTGGATTCAAGTTGTGTGTCAAGTTGGACCTTCTAGAGGAACATGAAACCAATACACAGATATGTAAAGTCATACATGGGCCAGGTTAAGTAATTAACAGACTTTTAAATGGTAAAAATAAAATATTAGTTCAAAGTTAATCAGAGCATAATCATTTCAGATTAGGAAATAGGTAGTGCATATAAGCCCACAACTCTGTATGACACTGTCTGTTCTAGTAAAGGTACAAGGCTATGACTTACTCATATTTACCAAAAGAATTCAGTGAAGTCTGTCTGAGATTAACGATTTAAATACTGAAGGTGGGAGACACGGTTATTTTTCACTGTAACACGTGACAGGACATCAACACCGTGACTCTGAATAAAGAGCCTTAAAAGACGTAGTGCTCCTTTGAACAGCTGCTCTTACAATGTGTAGCAAGTGCTAAATCTCCATTAGTATAATAGTAACAAAAATCACCCTTAAATAATTGAACATATATTTTCCATGTGAACCCCTTTAACACAGTTCAATTCAGGAGCAAAATATAATTTATACAGTATTTATTAGAGCTAGTATTAGTAAACAGATCAAACAAATGCAGTACAACACATCACACATCCACAGTGTCTCTTTTGCTTATCATCACAGTCAGTCAGAAGTGTCCGTTTAACTTACGTAGCAGTTGAGAGATGCTTCGTTGGAGCTAGCAGGAGCTAGCTCATAGCCAGTGCTGCTGTTGAGAGCGGCAGAGTTCACACAGGAAAAGACACAACGGGAGAGGGGAAAAAAGCTTTGAGTCCCACACTCTAACCTGCTGAGCGAACAACGTCCACAGTGACTCCGCCGCCGTCCTCTCATCCAGACTCGCCAACCGTTCTCCGGTTCTTCGTGATACACAGCTCCGCAGCTTGTGACGACGTAACTCATGAGGCGTTCACTTGCAGCTGTGTTAAATGCAGCTTCGTTCGTCATGGCGAGTTGAAGAAGTCTGCTGCAAAGCTATGAATAATCCGCATGATGAAAACTCACAGCAATGTTATGCCTACATTATCAATATATTGAGACCCATGTGACACAGTTTGACATGGTTTAGCAAAGTGAATGAGGAGAAATACATCCAAGTGTGAGACGTAACAAACCGAAAGCGGTCTCATGCTGCGTTCAGGGTAACTCTGTTAAAATGGGTTTCATTGGTCATGGTGAGCTGATGAACTTTGATGCCACGCCATTAACAATCTGCATGATGAAAAGTCACAATAATGTTATGCCTACATTATCAATATCTTGAGACCAATTTGACACAGTTTGACATGGTTTAGTAAAGTGGCTGGAGGGAAATACATCAAAGAGTAAGATGACCAAAACAAGACATTTCCTGATGCCACCAGGGGGCGCTTTCCTTTTAAGTCATGATTTCTAGGTAGATGTCTTCCGGTCGCGACTCTTGTCTTATATGTGTAGTTTGGAGTCGATTGGACAAAATATGTCTAAGTTACAGAAGCTCGCTTATATTGGCGTTTAGTCGAACTTTGAGACCTCACCACGGTCACACGGTATGATGAAAAGTTTAAATTCTGATAACTTTAGATCTTCATCTTGTTTTGTAGAGTCTCATCTAATTTTTAAGTTGATCTGATGAAAGCTGTCTGAGTAGTACATAAAAACATAACACGTACCAAAACAAGACATTTCGTGTTACCACCAGGGGGCGCTGTGATTGTAAGTCACAATTTCTGCACCCATGTCTTCTGGTGGCGACTGTTGTCGAATGTGTCTAGTTTGGACTCAATTGGACAAAATATGTCTGAAATATGGAAGCTTGTGTTTTGATGGCGTTTCATCAAACTTTAACGCCACACCACGGTCAGACGGTTTTGCTAAAACGTAATCCTTCAATAACTTTAGATCTCCAATTTGTTGTGATGACGATCGTCTAAATTTGAAGTTGATCTGATGAAAGCTGTACGACAAGTACATCAAAGAAAAAATATGGAATATGACCAAAATGGCCACTAAAGTCAAACTGGCGGGCTTCCTGTTGCGTTATTCATAATGCACTGATGGACTTTTTTGTGCATCTAGTCATGATACACAATAATCTTTGTTTTTTTTGAGGATCGGTGAATGTTAAATGAGGGGCTTTTCCGTAGGTGGCGCTCTTGAGCCATTTTGCCACGCCCTTTTCAAAATACTCCAGAATACGTAATTTTACGCCGCCTTCGAATTTACTGCAAACTCCTACAACTTTTTGAGCACATTAAAGCCCTCAAAAAGCCAATTCATTTAAGCTAAGAAAAATAATAATAATAATAATAATAATAATCATTTCAATTTCAATAGGGCCTCCCACCGATTTCGGTGCTCGGGCCCTAATAATAATAACTAGGGCTACGTTGTAGCACTAACGGGCCCGAGCACAGGCAATTTCAAGTCTGTTGCGGTCGGGGAAGAGAGAACGTTCGATGACCAAGCGTTCGTCTCAGCGTTGCATGCATTTGCGCACTGCTGCAAGATAAACGCTTCACTTCCTGTAGCCAGCAGGTGGCGCTATGATTTTAAGTCATGGTGTCTTTGTTGATGTCATCAGGTCGCGCTTCTTGTCTTACATGTGTAGTTTGCACCTCGATTGGACCAAATATGTCCAAGATACAGAAGCTTGTGTTTTGATGGCGTTTAGTCACATTTTGACGCCTCGCCACGGTCACACGGTGTGGCGAAAAATTGATCTTTCAATAACTTTAGATCTCCATCTTGTTGTGATGACACTCGTCTAAATTTTCAGTTGATCTGATGAAAGCTCTCCAAGAAGTACTTGAATATAAAAAACATGGAATATGGTCCAAATCGAAAATGGCGGGGTTCCTGTTGCGTTTTTCATATTGCTCCGAGCGCGTTTTTTGTGCATCTGGTGATGATACACAACTGTCTTCAATTTCGTGCGGATCAGTGAATGCTAAATAAGGTGTTTCTCCGTAAATGAGGGAAAGCACCGTTGGTGGCGCTGTTGAGCCATTTTGCCACACCCATTTCCAAATACCCCAGAATACGTAAATTTTCACGAGGCCCATAATCTGCCCTATAGATGTTGAATGCATTCTGTAGTGAGAACACATTCAAGCACATGTCCTACACCTCCATGAGAGGGGGGAGGGGTGAGAAGGGGGAGGGATGAGAGGGGTGAAAGGGGGTGGGGTAAGATGGGGGCGGGGTGAGAGGGGGGCGGGGCCTTAAAAACAGGTTGATCTGAGGAGGTCTGTTTTAGACAGAGTAAAAAGGTGCTGTTTTAAATTATCCTTGGGGTATTTTTACCAAAATATTTTACAGACATTTCATTAAGACCCCAAGGAACCATATAAACTGTGGTGAAATGGAAATAATATGTCCCCTTTAAAGCGAATATGTCCCCTTTAAAGCGTTTTCGTGTGTCATGGCGAGCTGATGTGACGCCCCGCCACAGTCAGACAGTGTGACGAAAAGTTGTTTTTTTGATAACTTTAGATCTCCATCTTGTTGTGATGACACTCGTCTAAATTTTAAATTGATGTGATGAAAGCTCTCCGACAAATAAAGCGCACGATGTACAAAAACAAGACATTTCCTGATGCCACCAGGGGGCGCTTTCCTTTTAAGTCATGATTTCTAGGTAGATGTCTTCCGGTCGCGACTCTTGTCTTATATGTGTAGTTTGGAGTCGATTGGACAAAATATGTCTAAGTTACAGAAGCTCGCTTATATTGGCGTTTAGTCGAACTTTGAGACCTCACCACGGTCACACGGTATGATGAAAAGTTTAAATATTGATAACTTTAGATCTTCATCTTGTTTTGCAGAGTCTCATCTAATTTTTAAGTTGATCTGATGAAAGCTGTCTGAGTAGTACATAAAAACATAACACGTACCAAAAACAAGACATTTCCTGTTGCCACCAGGGGGCGCTGTGATTGTAAGTCACAATTTCTGCACCGATGTCTTCTGGTGGCGACTCTTGTCGTATGTGTCTAGTTTGGACTCAATTGGACAAAATATGTCTGAAATATGGAAGCTTGTGTTTTGATGGCGTTACATCAAACTTTAACGCCACACCACGGTCAGACGGTTTTGCTAAAACGTAATCCTTCAATAACTTTAGATCTCCAATTTGTTGTGATGACGATCGTCTAAATTTGAAGTTGATCTGATGAAAGCTGTACGACAAGTACATCAAAGAAAAAATATGGAATATGACCAAAATGGCCACTAAAGTTAAACTGGCGGGCTTCCTGTTGCGTTATTCATAATGCACTGATGGACTTTTTTGTGCATCTACTCATGATACACAATAGTCTTTGTTTTTTTTGAGGATCGGTGAATGCTAAATGAGGGGCTTTTCCGTAGGTGGCGCTCTTGAGCCATTTTGCCACGCCCTTTTCAAAATACTCCAGAATACGAAATTTTTCGCCGCCTTCGAATTTACTGCAAACTCCTACAACTTTTTGAGCACATTAAAGCCGTCAAAAAGCCAATTCATTTAAGCTAAGAAAAATAATAATAACTAGGGCTACGTTGTAGCACTTGCGGGCCCGAGCACCCGCACGTTGAAGCCTGTTGCGGTCGGTGGAGAGAGCGATCGATGACCAAGCGCACATCATCGATCGAGCATGCACTTCTCCACGTTGCATGCGTTTTGCGCTCTGCGGCAGTAGGTTTGCCAGTAGGTGGTCGCCATCACTATTATTACGCACAGACATATATATCTGTTCATGTAGGCGCTCTGATGTAGCGTGAGCAATTTTGTGTCAATTGGACAATGTTTCCGCAACTTAATTTTCACACTGATCAATAGGTGGCGCTATGATCCTGAACTAATATTCATATATGGAGCTGTTCTATTCAGGATTGTGATCATAGGTCAGTAGTTTGGAGCCGGTTGGATAATGCAGAGTGGATTAACAAAGTACTTCCTGTTTCCTGGCGAATCAGTAGGTGGCGCTATGACACTGAGGAAATATTGACACATAGAGCTGTTCAGGCTTGGACTCTGACCATGTGACAGAAGTTTTGTAGTGATAGGACAATGCACAGTGGAGTTATGATAACATCGTGTCCTTTGGCGAAGGAAAATCCTTCGCCGCACATCAATGTTTACACGGTTTGAGGAAACGTCACAATTCTGACCATGATCTAATGACTTGACTGATCTGATTTGAGCTGTATATTGTAAATCAGCCAGGAGCAGTTCATCAAAGTATAAAACATGTCACTTCCTGTAGCCACCAGGGGGCGCTGTAATTTCAAGTCATAATTTCTGTGTAGATGTCATCAGGATGGCACCCTTGTCTTACATGTCTAGTTTGGACTCGATTGGACAATGTATGTCCGAGATACAGAACCTCGTGTTTTGATGGCGTTTAATCAAACTCAAGACGCCACGCCACGGTCACACGGTGTGACGAAAGGTCAGTCTCTTAATCACTTTTTATCTCCATCTTGTTGTGATGGCACTGATCTTAATTTGAAGTTAATCTGATGAAAGCCCTGGGACAAGTGCATCAAGTAAAAATGTGGAATATGGAAAAAAAATGGCCACTTAATCCAAAATGGCGGCCTCCCTGTTTGGTCAAGCATACCTATCCAAGATATTTTTTTGTTTGTTATGAAACGACACATGTCCCGATAGATTTGTATAAATGTCGGCCATCGTAGTGCCGGGGTTGCCCTATAGGGGGCGCTGGTCAGTTTTTTTGCCACGCCCATTTCTTAAAACCATATGAATATCTTCAGGGGGGGGCTGTTGTTACACACATGTAGTTTGAGAGAGATAGAATCATGAACACTGAAGTTACAGCAATTTCGTGTTTCACGGCGAGTTGATGAACTTTAATGCCACGCCATTCATATGGCGTTTGACGAAAAGTCACGGTAATCTTATGTCTTCATTGTCAATGTCTTGGGACCCATTTGATACAGTTTGACATGGTTGAGGTCAGTGGATGAGGAGAAATTCATCCAAGTGTAAGACAAGCAAAAAACAAGACATTTCCTGTTGCCACCAGGGGGCGCTGCGGTTTTAAGTCATCATTTATGCATAGATGTCATCAGGCGGGGACTATTGTCTTACATGTCTAGTTTGGACCTGATTGGAACATGTATGTCCGAGATACAGATGCCCGTGTTTTGATGGCGTGTAACCAATTTTTAACGCCATGCCACGGTCACACGGTGTGATAAAAAAAAAATCCCTCAATCATTTTTTATCTCCATCTTGTTGTGATGACACTCATCTGAATTTGAAGTTGATCTGATGAAAGCCCTGGGACAAGTACGTAAAAGTAAAAATGTGGGATATTGCCAAAATGGCCACTAAAAGCAAAATGGCGGACTTCCTGTTGCGTTTTTCATAATGCTCCATGAGACTTTTTTTCATGACTGGTCACGATACACCTATATCCAGATTTTGATGAAAATCCGTTATGTGGAAACCTAGGGGCTGGTTCCAGGGGGCGCTGTAGAGCCATTTTGCCACGCCCAATTCCAATTACTCCAGAATACTAAAATATCCGCAGACCTTGAATTTCCTGCAAAGTTTCATAACTTTTTGAGCATGTCTAGACCCTGAAAAAGCCCCCCAAAGGGAAATAATAATAATAATAATAATAATAATAATAATAATAATAATAATAATAATAATAATAATAAAAATCCTTACAGATTCAATAGGGCCTCTCACCATTCGGTGCTCGGGCCCTAATAAAAATCCTTACAGATTCAATAGGGCCTCTCACCATTCGGTGCTCGGGCCCTAACTAGGGCTACGTTGTAGCACTAACGGGCCCGAGCACAGGCAATTTCAAGTCTGTTGCGGTCGGGGAAGAGAGAACGTTCGATGACCAAGCGCTCGTCTCCACATTGCCTGCGTTTGCCCTGTGCGGCAAGGAAGATCGCTCCACTTCTTCTGGCCAGCCGCTGGTGCTGAACTAGAGGTAAGTAACCTTGAAACTATCCAACATAACCTATTGCTTTATCTATCATCATATGCTTACATGCCTCAAGTTTTTTGTAATATGTAATTGTTATAAAAGTTACCGTTTATTTATCACGTCTAATGAACAGATTGAAGCAAGATAACTCGACAGTCTTGTTTTGGTTGTGACATTATTTTTTTTTAATGAGTTACTATCAATACGCTACACGTGTACGTTTCATGTGATAGTAACTGTTTCACCAATATTCTGATACAGGATGGTATATCCGCCATTACTATTTTCACATCGTTTATTTAGTCTGTCATGGAGTTGTAGAGTGAATTAGACAGTAGTGATAACATTATAATGTCCACACATCAGTGTTGTAAACACTTCTCCAATTAATTATATAATTATGTTTTCACACTGAGGGAAGTGGAGAGACTTGATGTGGACTGTTATCAACAGCTCTGTGGGAGATCATCACCTTGAATATTACAGATGAGGTAGAAAGACATTTTATCTATGTGTACAATGTTGTATTTCTTTGTCACGTTTTATCAAAAGCGATTTAAAGTATGTGCATTTAACCATTAGGATACAAACCCAGACCCTAGTACATCGGTTCTAGCTGAAATAAGTAGTGCTTCATAAACAACACAAAACATTCATAACAGTACGCTTCTGCTCCTCATTAATGCAGCTCCTGATGTCCCCAGCAGCAACATGGTGGAGATCTGCAGCTTCATGCTGGTCAAATGGAAGACAACTGATTAAGATTAAAAGATTAAGATTAAAATCCATTTATTCATCCCAAACACATGCACAGACATGCAAAGGCACACTCATGCAGGTAGGGAAATTTAATCGCTGCTTTTTACCCATCTGGTGCAGGACACACAGAGCAGTGAGCGACCATGTACGGCGCTCGGGGGAGCAGATGTTGGGGGAGTGAGGTGCCTTGCTCATGGGCACTAGAGAGGGTAGGGAGACTCTTGGATTTTTGGAAAGATCAATCCAGGTTCGACTTTTGTTGTCTCTCCATGGAGTCGAACCAAAGACGAACCAGAGACCTTCTCTGCCCATAGTCCAAGTTTCTGCCACTCGACCACCGCCTCTCCTCATGCATCATCAAACTAGTAATCTACACATCACTCCATGCGTTGCTCCCTTAACTACAGATGGCCTGCGAATGTCATGGAGTTTTACAGTGAATTAGACAGTTTAGGTATGATTTTAATCTCCACACATCAGTGTTGTAAACAGTTCTCAAATTAATTATAGAATTATGTTTTCACACTGAGAGAAGTGGAAAGACTTGATTTGGACTGTTATCAATAGGTCTGTGGGAGATTATCACCTTGAATAGTACTGATGAGGTAGAAAGACATTTTATGTATTTGTACAATGTTGTATTTCTTTCAGCACTTTTATCAGAAGGGACTTAAAATATGTACATTTCACCATGAGGATATAAACCAAGACCACAGTACAACAGTTCTATCTGAAATCTGTTGTGCTTTATACACAACACAAAACATTCTTTAACAGTGCGTTTTTTCTCTTCATAGATGAAGAACTGCAGCACCTGATGTCCTCAGCAGCAACATGGTGGAGATCTGATTTGATACACTTTAGATAAGAACCCAGTGTTTTATATTTCTGCTTTGCCATAAGAGACAGAACATGGTCATCACAGCTGTGTCCTTCAGGCTCGTCTGTCCCTAATAAAATGATAGGAAACATGAAAGTGATCGTCATTATTGTAGAGGAAGAGTTACATATGAACAAAGTGTGTAATCTTATTTTCTGTGGATATTCAACTGTGTATTTGAATATGCTTTTGGATTAAAACGTGCACTACCATGACAATGAATGTTTTTAATGGAGCTATTTCACATTAAAAGTATTGCATTATAATTTAATACATTATGTATTATGTGCAATACTTTGATTGTTTTTAAGTAATGAAATCAGGTCTGTACCTGGAGTCAGTGTTCAGTCTGGTTGGATTCAAGTTGTGTGTCAAGTTGGACCTTCTAGAGGAACATGAAACCAATACACAGATATGTAAAGTCATACATGGGCCAGGTTAAGTAATTAACAGACTTTTAAATGGTAAAAATAAAATATTAGTTCAAAGTTAATCAGAGCATAATCATTTCAGATTAGGAAATAGGTAGTGCATATAAGCCCACAACTCTGTATGACACTGTCTGTTCTAGTAAAGGTACAAGGCTATGACTTACTCATATTTACCAAAAGAATTCAGTGAAGTCTGTCTGAGATTAACGATTTAAATACTGAAGGTGGGAGACACGGTTATTTTTCACTGTAACACGTGACAGGACATCAACACCGTGACTCTGAATAAAGAGCCTTAAAAGACGTAGTGCTCCTTTGAACAGCTGCTCTTACAATGTGTAGCAAGTGCTAAATCTCCATTAGTATAATAGTAACAAAAATCACCCTTAAATAATTGAACATATATTTTCCATGTGAACCCCTTTAACACAGTTCAATTCAGGAGCAAAATATAATTTATACAGTATTTATTAGAGCTAGTATTAGTAAACAGATCAAACAAATGCAGTACAACACATCACACATCCACAGTGTCTCTTTTGCTTATCATCACAGTCAGTCAGAAGTGTCCGTTTAACTTACGTAGCAGTTGAGAGATGCTTCGTTGGAGCTAGCAGGAGCTAGCTCATAGCCAGTGCTGCTGTTGAGAGCGGCAGAGTTCACACAGGAAAAGACACAACGGGAGAGGGGAAAAAAGCTTTGAGTCCCACACTCTAACCTGCTGAGCGAACAACGTCCACAGTGACTCCGCCGCCGTCCTCTCATCCAGACTCGCCAACCGTTCTCCGGTTCTTCGTGATACACAGCTCCGCAGCTTGTGACGACGTAACTCATGAGGCGTTCACTTGCAGCTGTGTTAAATGCAGCTTCGTTCGTCATGGCGAGTTGAAGAAGTCTGCTGCAAAGCTATGAATAATCCGCATGATGAAAACTCACAGCAATGTTATGCCTACATTATCAATATATTGAGACCCATGTGACACAGTTT
Organism: Platichthys flesus; assembly: GCF_949316205.1. Classification (NCBI taxonomy): domain Eukaryota; kingdom Metazoa; phylum Chordata; class Actinopteri; order Pleuronectiformes; family Pleuronectidae; genus Platichthys; species Platichthys flesus. Next base: position 25,064,223 of record NC_084950.1, on the reverse strand, counting down.
GACATGGTTTAGCAAAGTGAATGAGGAGAAATACATCCAAGTGTGAGACGTAACAAACCGAAAGCGGTCTCATGCTGCGTTCAGGGTAACTCTGTTAAAATGGGTTTCATTGGTCATGGTGAGCTGATGAACTTTGATGCCACGCCATTAACAATCTGCATGATGAAAAGTCACAATAATGTTATGCCTACATTATCAATATCTTGAGACCAATTTGACACAGTTTGACATGGTTTAGTAAAGTGGCTGGAGGGAAATACATCAAAGAGTAAGATGACCAAAACAAGACATTTCCTGATGCCACCAGGGGGCGCTTTCCTTTTAAGTCATGATTTCTAGGTAGATGTCTTCCGGTCGCGACTCTTGTCTTATATGTGTAGTTTGGAGTCGATTGGACAAAATATGTCTAAGTTACAGAAGCTCGCTTATATTGGCGTTTAGTCGAACTTTGAGACCTCACCACGGTCACACGGTATGATGAAAAGTTTAAATTCTGATAACTTTAGATCTTCATCTTGTTTTGTAGAGTCTCATCTAATTTTTAAGTTGATCTGATGAAAGCTGTCTGAGTAGTACATAAAAACATAACACGTACCAAAACAAGACATTTCGTGTTACCACCAGGGGGCGCTGTGATTGTAAGTCACAATTTCTGCACCCATGTCTTCTGGTGGCGACTGTTGTCGAATGTGTCTAGTTTGGACTCAATTGGACAAAATATGTCTGAAATATGGAAGCTTGTGTTTTGATGGCGTTTCATCAAACTTTAACGCCACACCACGGTCAGACGGTTTTGCTAAAACGTAATCCTTCAATAACTTTAGATCTCCAATTTGTTGTGATGACGATCGTCTAAATTTGAAGTTGATCTGATGAAAGCTGTACGACAAGTACATCAAAGAAAAAATATGGAATATGACCAAAATGGCCACTAAAGTCAAACTGGCGGGCTTCCTGTTGCGTTATTCATAATGCACTGATGGACTTTTTTGTGCATCTAGTCATGATACACAATAATCTTTGTTTTTTTTGAGGATCGGTGAATGTTAAATGAGGGGCTTTTCCGTAGGTGGCGCTCTTGAGCCATTTTGCCACGCCCTTTTCAAAATACTCCAGAATACGTAATTTTACGCCGCCTTCGAATTTACTGCAAACTCCTACAACTTTTTGAGCACATTAAAGCCCTCAAAAAGCCAATTCATTTAAGCTAAGAAAAATAATAATAATAATAATAATAATAATCATTTCAATTTCAATAGGGCCTCCCACCGATTTCGGTGCTCGGGCCCTAATAATAATAACTAGGGCTACGTTGTAGCACTAACGGGCCCGAGCACAGGCAATTTCAAGTCTGTTGCGGTCGGGGAAGAGAGAACGTTCGATGACCAAGCGTTCGTCTCAGCGTTGCATGCATTTGCGCACTGCTGCAAGATAAACGCTTCACTTCCTGTAGCCAGCAGGTGGCGCTATGATTTTAAGTCATGGTGTCTTTGTTGATGTCATCAGGTCGCGCTTCTTGTCTTACATGTGTAGTTTGCACCTCGATTGGACCAAATATGTCCAAGATACAGAAGCTTGTGTTTTGATGGCGTTTAGTCACATTTTGACGCCTCGCCACGGTCACACGGTGTGGCGAAAAATTGATCTTTCAATAACTTTAGATCTCCATCTTGTTGTGATGACACTCGTCTAAATTTTCAGTTGATCTGATGAAAGCTCTCCAAGAAGTACTTGAATATAAAAAACATGGAATATGGTCCAAATCGAAAATGGCGGGGTTCCTGTTGCGTTTTTCATATTGCTCCGAGCGCGTTTTTTGTGCATCTGGTGATGATACACAACTGTCTTCAATTTCGTGCGGATCAGTGAATGCTAAATAAGGTGTTTCTCCGTAAATGAGGGAAAGCACCGTTGGTGGCGCTGTTGAGCCATTTTGCCACACCCATTTCCAAATACCCCAGAATACGTAAATTTTCACGAGGCCCATAATCTGCCCTATAGATGTTGAATGCATTCTGTAGTGAGAACACATTCAAGCACATGTCCTACACCTCCATGAGAGGGGGGAGGGGTGAGAAGGGGGAGGGATGAGAGGGGTGAAAGGGGGTGGGGTAAGATGGGGGCGGGGTGAGAGGGGGGCGGGGCCTTAAAAACAGGTTGATCTGAGGAGGTCTGTTTTAGACAGAGTAAAAAGGTGCTGTTTTAAATTATCCTTGGGGTATTTTTACCAAAATATTTTACAGACATTTCATTAAGACCCCAAGGAACCATATAAACTGTGGTGAAATGGAAATAATATGTCCCCTTTAAAGCGAATATGTCCCCTTTAAAGCGTTTTCGTGTGTCATGGCGAGCTGATGTGACGCCCCGCCACAGTCAGACAGTGTGACGAAAAGTTGTTTTTTTGATAACTTTAGATCTCCATCTTGTTGTGATGACACTCGTCTAAATTTTAAATTGATGTGATGAAAGCTCTCCGACAAATAAAGCGCACGATGTACAAAAACAAGACATTTCCTGATGCCACCAGGGGGCGCTTTCCTTTTAAGTCATGATTTCTAGGTAGATGTCTTCCGGTCGCGACTCTTGTCTTATATGTGTAGTTTGGAGTCGATTGGACAAAATATGTCTAAGTTACAGAAGCTCGCTTATATTGGCGTTTAGTCAAACTTTGAGACCTCACCACGGTCACACGGTATGATGAAAAGTTTAAATATTGATAACTTTAGATCTTCATCTTGTTTTGCAGAGTCTCATCTAATTTTTAAGTTGATCTGATGAAAGCTGTCTGAGTAGTACATAAAAACATAACACGTACCAAAAACAAGACATTTCCTGTTGCCACCAGGGGGCGCTGTGATTGTAAGTCACAATTTCTGCACCGATGTCTTCTGGTGGCGACTCTTGTCGTATGTGTCTAGTTTGGACTCAATTGGACAAAATATGTCTGAAATATGGAAGCTTGTGTTTTGATGGCGTTACATCAAACTTTAACGCCACACCACGGTCAGACGGTTTTGCTAAAACGTAATCCTTCAATAACTTTAGATCTCCAATTTGTTGTGATGACGATCGTCTAAATTTGAAGTTGATCTGATGAAAGCTGTACGACAAGTACATCAAAGAAAAAATATGGAATATGACCAAAATGGCCACTAAAGTTAAACTGGCGGGCTTCCTGTTGCGTTATTCATAATGCACTGATGGACTTTTTTGTGCATCTACTCATGATACACAATAGTCTTTGTTTTTTTTGAGGATCGGTGAATGCTAAATGAGGGGCTTTTCCGTAGGTGGCGCTCTTGAGCCATTTTGCCACGCCCTTTTCAAAATACTCCAGAATACGAAATTTTTCGCCGCCTTCGAATTTACTGCAAACTCCTACAACTTTTTGAGCACATTAAAGCCGTCAAAAAGCCAATTCATTTAAGCTAAGAAAAATAATAATAACTAGGGCTACGTTGTAGCACTTGCGGGCCCGAGCACCCGCACGTTGAAGCCTGTTGCGGTCGGTGGAGAGAGCGATCGATGACCAAGCGCACATCATCGATCGAGCATGCACTTCTCCACGTTGCATGCGTTTTGCGCTCTGCGGCAGTAGGTTTGCCAGTAGGTGGTCGCCATCACTATTATTACGCACAGACATATATATCTGTTCATGTAGGCGCTCTGATGTAGCGTGAGCAATTTTGTGTCAATTGGACAATGTTTCCGCAACTTAATTTTCACACTGATCAATAGGTGGCGCTATGATCCTGAACTAATATTCATATATGGAGCTGTTCTATTCAGGATTGTGATCATAGGTCAGTAGTTTGGAGCCGGTTGGATAATGCAGAGTGGATTAACAAAGTACTTCCTGTTTCCTGGCGAATCAGTAGGTGGCGCTATGACACTGAGGAAATATTGACACATAGAGCTGTTCAGGCTTGGACTCTGACCATGTGACAGAAGTTTTGTAGTGATAGGACAATGCACAGTGGAGTTATGATAACATCGTGTCCTTTGGCGAAGGAAAATCCTTCGCCGCACATCAATGTTTACACGGTTTGAGGAAACGTCACAATTCTGACCATGATCTAATGACTTGACTGATCTGATTTGAGCTGTATATTGTAAATCAGCCAGGAGCAGTTCATCAAAGTATAAAACATGTCACTTCCTGTAGCCACCAGGGGGCGCTGTAATTTCAAGTCATAATTTCTGTGTAGATGTCATCAGGATGGCACCCTTGTCTTACATGTCTAGTTTGGACTCGATTGGACAATGTATGTCCGAGATACAGAACCTCGTGTTTTGATGGCGTTTAATCAAACTCAAGACGCCACGCCACGGTCACACGGTGTGACGAAAGGTCAGTCTCTTAATCACTTTTTATCTCCATCTTGTTGTGATGGCACTGATCTTAATTTGAAGTTAATCTGATGAAAGCCCTGGGACAAGTGCATCAAGTAAAAATGTGGAATATGGAAAAAAAATGGCCACTTAATCCAAAATGGCGGCCTCCCTGTTTGGTCAAGCATACCTATCCAAGATATTTTTTTGTTTGTTATGAAACGACACATGTCCCGATAGATTTGTATAAATGTCGGCCATCGTAGTGCCGGGGTTGCCCTATAGGGGGCGCTGGTCAGTTTTTTTGCCACGCCCATTTCTTAAAACCATATGAATATCTTCAGGGGGGGGCTGTTGTTACACACATGTAGTTTGAGAGAGATAGAATCATGAACACTGAAGTTACAGCAATTTCGTGTTTCACGGCGAGTTGATGAACTTTAATGCCACGCCATTCATATGGCGTTTGACGAAAAGTCACGGTAATCTTATGTCTTCATTGTCAATGTCTTGGGACCCATTTGATACAGTTTGACATGGTTGAGGTCAGTGGATGAGGAGAAATTCATCCAAGTGTAAGACAAGCAAAAAACAAGACATTTCCTGTTGCCACCAGGGGGCGCTGCGGTTTTAAGTCATCATTTATGCATAGATGTCATCAGGCGGGGACTATTGTCTTACATGTCTAGTTTGGACCTGATTGGAACATGTATGTCCGAGATACAGATGCCCGTGTTTTGATGGCGTGTAACCAATTTTTAACGCCATGCCACGGTCACACGGTGTGATAAAAAAAAAATCCCTCAATCATTTTTTATCTCCATCTTGTTGTGATGACACTCATCTGAATTTGAAGTTGATCTGATGAAAGCCCTGGGACAAGTACGTAAAAGTAAAAATGTGGGATATTGCCAAAATGGCCACTAAAAGCAAAATGGCGGACTTCCTGTTGCGTTTTTCATAATGCTCCATGAGACTTTTTTTCATGACTGGTCACGATACACCTATATCCAGATTTTGATGAAAATCCGTTATGTGGAAACCTAGGGGCTGGTTCCAGGGGGCGCTGTAGAGCCATTTTGCCACGCCCAATTCCAATTACTCCAGAATACTAAAATATCCGCAGACCTTGAATTTCCTGCAAAGTTTCATAACTTTTTGAGCATGTCTAGACCCTGAAAAAGCCCCCCAAAGGGAAATAATAATAATAATAATAATAATAATAATAATAATAATAATAATAATAATAATAATAATAAAAATCCTTACAGATTCAATAGGGCCTCTCACCATTCGGTGCTCGGGCCCTAATAAAAATCCTTACAGATTCAATAGGGCCTCTCACCATTCGGTGCTCGGGCCCTAACTAGGGCTACGTTGTAGCACTAACGGGCCCGAGCACAGGCAATTTCAAGTCTGTTGCGGTCGGGGAAGAGAGAACGTTCGATGACCAAGCGCTCGTCTCCACATTGCCTGCGTTTGCCCTGTGCGGCAAGGAAGATCGCTCCACTTCTTCTGGCCAGCCGCTGGTGCTGAACTAGAGGTAAGTAACCTTGAAACTATCCAACATAACATATTGCTTTATCTATCATCATATGCTTACATGCCTCAAGTTTTTTGTAATATGTAATTGTTATAAAAGTTACCGTTTATTTATCACGTCTAATGAACAGATTGAAGCAAGATAACTCGACAGTCTTGCTTTGGTTGTGACATTATTTTTTTTAATGAGTTACTATCAATACGCTACACGTGTACGTTTCATGTGATAGTAACTGTTTCACCAATATTCTGATACAGGATGGTATATCCGCCATTACTATTTTCACATCGTTTATTTAGTCTGTCATGGAGTTGTAGAGTGAATTAGACAGTAGTGATAACATTATAATGTCCACACATCAGTGTTGTAAACACTTCTCCAATTAATTATATAATTATGTTTTCACACTGAGGGAAGTGGAGAGACTTGATGTGGACTGTTATCAACAGCTCTGTGGGAGATCATCACCTTGAATATTACAGATGAGGTAGAAAGACATTTTATCTATGTGTACAATGTTGTATTTCTTTGTCACGTTTTATCAAAAGCGATTTAAAGTATGTGCATTTAACCATTAGGATACAAACCCAGACCCTAGTACATCGGTTCTAGCTGAAATAAGTAGTGCTTCATAAACAACACAAAACATTCATAACAGTACGCTTCTGCTCCTCATTAATGCAGCTCCTGATGTCCCCAGCAGCAACATGGTGGAGATCTGCAGCTTCATGCTGGTCAACTGGAAGACAACTGATTAAGATTAAAAGATTAAGATTAAAATCCATGTATTCATCCAAAACACATGCACAGACATGCAAAGGCACACTCATGCAGGTAGGGACATTTAATCGCTGCTTTTTACCCATCTGGTGCAGGACACACAGAGCAGTGAGCGACCATGTACGGCACTCGGGGGAGCAGATGTTGGGGGAGTGAGGTGCCTTGCTCATGGGCACTAGAGAGGGTAGGGAGACTCTTGGATTTTTGGACAGATCAATCCAGGTGCGACTTTTGTTGTCTCTCCATGGAGTCGAACCAAAGACGAACCAGAGACCTTCTCTGCCCATAGTCCAAGTTTCTGCCACTCGACCACCGCCTCTCCTCATGCATCATCAAACTAGTAATCTACACATCACTCCATGCGTTGCTCCCTTAACTACAGATGGCCTGCGAATGTCATGGAGTTTTACAGTGAATTAGACAGTTTAGGTATGATTTTAATCTCCACACATCAGTGTTGTAAACAGTTCTCAAATTAATTATAGAATTATGTTTTCACACTGAGAGAAGTGGAAAGACTTGATTTGGACTGTTATCAATAGGTCTGTGGGAGATTATCACCTTGAATAGTACTGATGAGGTAGAAAGACATTTTATGTATTTGTACAATGTTGTATTTCTTTCAGCACTTTTATCAGAAGGGACTTAAAATATGTACATTTCACCATGAGGATATAAACCAAGACCACAGTACAACAGTTCTATCTGAAATCTGTTGTGCTTTATACACAACACAAAACATTCTTTAACAGTGCGTTTTTTCTCTTCATAGATGAAGAACTGCAGCACCTGATGTCCTCAGCAGCAACATGGTGGAGATCTGATTTGATACACTTTAGATAAGAACCCAGTGTTTTATATTTCTGCTTTGCCATAAGAGACAGAACATGGTCATCACAGCTGTGTCCTTCAGGCTCGTCTGTCCCTAATAAAATGATAGGAAACATGAAAGTGATCGTCATTATTGTAGAGGAAGAGTTACATATGAACAAAGTGTGTAATCTTATTTTCTGTGGATATTCAACTGTGTATTTGAATATGCTTTTGGATTAAAACGTGCACTACCATGACAATGAATGTTTTTAATGGAGCTATTTCACATTAAAAGTATTGCATTATAATTTAATACATTATGTATTATGTGCAATACTTTGATTGTTTTTAAGTAATGAAATCAGGTCTGTACCTGGAGTCAGTGTTCAGTCTGGTTGGATTCAAGTTGTGTGTCAAGTTGGACCTTCTAGAGGAACATGAAACCAATACACAGATATGTAAAGTCATACATGGGCCAGGTTAAGTAATTAACAGACTTTTAAATGGTAAAAATAAAATATTAGTTCAAAGTTAATCAGAGCATAATCATTTCAGATTAGGAAATAGGTAGTGCATATAAACCCACAACTCTGTATGACACTGTCTGTTCTAGTAAAGTTACAAGGCTATGACTTACTCATATTTAACAAAAGAATTCAGTGAAGTCTGTCTGAGATTAACGATTTAAATACTGAAGGTGGGAGACACGGTTATTTTTCACTGTAACACGTGACAGGACATCAACACCGTGACTCTGAATAAAGAGCCTTAAAAGACGTAGTGCTCCTTTGAACAGCTGCTCTTACAATGTGTAGCAAGTGCTAAATCTCCATTAGTATAATAGTAACAAAAATCACCCTTTACATAATTGAACATATATTTTCCATGTGAACCCCTTTAACACAGTTCAATTCAGGAGCAAAATATAATTTATACAGTATTTATTAGAGCTAGTATTAGTAAACAGATCAAACAAATGCAGTACAACACATCACACATCCACAGTGTCTCTTTTGCTTATCATCACAGTCAGTCAGAAGTGTCCGTTTAACTTACGTAGCAGTTGAGAGATGCTTCGTTGGAGGTAGCAGGAGCTAGCTCATAGCCAGTGCTGCTGTTGAGAGCGGCAGAGTTCACACAGGAAAAGACACGACGGACGGGGGAAAAAAGCTTTGAGTCCCACACTCTAACCTGCTGAGCGAACAACGTCCACAGTGACTCCGCCGCCGTCCTCTCATCCAGACTCGCCAACCGTTCTCCGGTTCTTCGTGATACACAGCTCCGCAGCTTGTGACGACGTAACTCATGAGGCGTTCACTTGCAGCTGTGTTAAATGCAGCTTCGTTTGTCATGGCGAGTTGAAGAAGTCTGCTGCAAAGCTATGAATAATCCGCATGATGAAAACTCACAGCAATGTTATGCCTACATTATCAATATATTGAGACCCATGTGACACAGTTTGACATGGTTTAGCAAAGTGAATGAGGAGAAATACATCCAAGTGTGAGACGTAACAAACCGAAAGCGGTCTCATGCTGCGTTCAGGGTAACTCTGTTAAAATGGGTTTCATAGGTCATGATGAGCTGATGAACTTTGATGCCACGCCATTAACAATCTGCATGATGAAAAGTCACAATAATGTTATGCCTACATTATCAATATCTTGAGACCAATTTGACACAGTTTGACATGGTTTAGTAAAGTGGCTGGAGGGAAATACATCAAAGAGTAAGATGACCAAAACAAGACATTTCCTGATGCCACCAGGGGGCGCTTTCCTTTTAAGTCATGATTTCTAGGTAGATGTCTTCCGGTCGCGACTCTTGTCTTATATGTGTAGTTTGGAGTCGATTGGACAAAATATGTCTAAGTTACAGAAGCTCGCTTATATTGGCGTTTAGTCGAACTTTGAGACCTCACCACGGTCACACGGTATGATGAAAAGTTTAAATTCTGATAACTTTAGATCTTCATCTTGTTTTGTAGAGTCTCATCTAATTTTTAAGTTGATCTGATGAAAGCTGTCTGAGTAGTACATAAAAACATAACACGTACCAAAATAAGACATTTCGCGTTACCACCAGGGGGCGCTGTGATTGTAAGTCACAATTTCTGCACCCATGTCTTCTGGTGGCGACTCCTGTCGAATGTGTCTAGTTTGGACTCAATTGGACAAAATATGTCTGAAATATGGAAGCTTGTGTTTTGATGGCGTTTCATCAAACTTTAACGCCACACCACGGTCAGACGGTTTTGCTAAAACGTAATCCTTCAATAACTTTAGATCTCCAATTTGTTGTGATGACGATCGTCTAAATTTGAAGTTGATCTGATGAAAGCTGTACGACAAGTACATCAAAGAAAAAATATGGAATATGACCAAAATGGCCACTAAAGTCAAACTGGCGGGCTTCCTGTTGCGTTATTCATAATGCACTGATGGACTTTTTTGTGCATCTAGTCATGATACACAATAATCTTTGTTTTTTTTGAGGATCGGTGAATGCTAAATGAGGGGCTTTTCCGTAGGTGGCGCTCTTGAGCCATTTTGCCACGCCCTTTTCAAAATACTCCAGAATACGTAATTTTACGCCGCCTTCGAATTTACTGCAAACTCCTACAACTTTTTGAGCACATTAAAGCCCTCAAAAAGCCAATTCATTTAAGCTAAGAAAAATAATAATAACTAGGGCTACGTTGTAGCACTAACGGGCCCGAGCACAGGCAATTTCAAGTCTGTTGCGGTCGGGGAAGAGAGAACGTTCGATGACCAAGCGCTCGTCTCCACATTGCCTGCGTTTGCCCTGTGCGGCAAGGAAGATCGCTCCACTTCTTCTGGCCAGCCGCTGGTGCTGAACTAGAGGTAAGTAACCTTGAAACTATCCAACATAACCTATTGCTTTATCTATCATCATATGCTTACATGCCTCAAGTTTTTTGTAATATGTAATTGTTATAAAAGTTACCGTTTATTTATCACGTCTAATGAACAGATTGAAGCAAGATAACTCGACAGTCTTGTTTTGGTTGTGACATTATTTTTTTTAATGAGTTACTATCAATACGCTACACGTGTACGTTTCATGTGATAGTAACTGTTTCACCAATATTCTGATACAGGATGGTATATCCGCCATTACTATTTTCACATTGTTTATTTAGTCTGTCATGGAGTTGTAGAGTGAATTAGACAGTAGTGATAACATTATAATGTCCACACATCAGTGTTGTAAACACTTCTCCAATTAATTATATAATTATGTTTTCACACTGAGGGAAGTGGAGAGACTTGATGTGGACTGTTATCAACAGCTCTGTGGGAGATCATCACCTTGAATATTACAGATGAGGTAGAAAGACATTTTATCTATGTGTACAATGTTGTATTTCTTTGTCACGTTTTATCAAAAGCGATTTAAAGTATGTGCATTTAACCATTAGGATACAAACCCAGACCCTAGTACATCGGTTCTAGCTGAAATAAGTAGTGCTTCATAAACAACACAAAACATTCATAACAGTACGCTTCTGCTCCTCATTAATGCAGCTCCTGATGTCCCCAGCAGCAACATGGTGGAGATCTGCAGCTTCATGCTGGTCAACTGGAAGACAACTGATTAAGATTAAAAGATTAAGATTAAAATCCATTTATTCATCCCAAACACATGCACAGACATGCAAAGGCACACTCATGCAGGTAGGGAAATTTAATCGCTGCTTTTTACCCATCTGGTGCAGGACACACAGAGCAGTGAGCGACCATGTACGGCGCTCGGGGGAGCAGATGTTGGGGGAGTGAGGTGCCTTGCTCATGGGCACTAGAGAGGGTAGGGAGACTCTTGGATTTTTGGACAGATCAATCCAGGTTCGACTTTTGTTGTCTCTCCATGGAGTCGAACCAAAGACGAACCAGAGACCTTCTCTGCCCATAGTCCAAGTTTCTGCCACTCGACCACCGCCTCTCCTCATGCATCATCAAACTAGTAATCTACACATCACTCCATGCGTTGCTCCCTTAACTACAGATGGCCTGCGAATGTCATGGAGTTTTACAGTGAATTAGACAGTTTAGGTATGATTTTAATCTCCACACATCAGTGTTGTAAACAGTTCTCAAATTAATTATAGAATTATGTTTTCACACTGAGAGAAGTGGAAAGACTTGATTTGGACTGTTATCAATAGGTCTGTGGGAGATTATCACCTTGAATAGTACTGATGAGGTAGAAAGACATTTTATGTATTTGTACAATGTTGTATTTCTTTCAGCACTTTTATCAGAAGGGACTTAAAATATGTACATTTCACCATGAGGATATAAACCAAGACCACAGTACAACAGTTCTATCTGAAATCTGTTGTGCTTTATACACAACACAAAACATTCTTTAACAGTGCGTTTTTTCTCTTCATAGATGAAGAACTGCAGCACCTGATGTCCTCAGCAGCAACATGGTGGAGATCTGATTTGATACACTTTAGATAAGAACCCAGTGTTTTATATTTCTGCTTTGCCATAAGAGACAGAACATGGTCATCACAGCTGTGTCCTTCAGGCTCGTCTGTCCCTAATAAAATGATAGGAAACATGAAAGTGATCGTCATTATTGTAGAGGAAGAGTTACATATGAACAAAGTGTGTAATCTTATTTTCTGTGGATATTCAACTGTGTATTTGAATATGCTTTTGGATTAAAACGTGCACTACCATGACAATGAATGTTTTTAATGGAGCTATTTCACATTAAAAGTATTGCATTATAATTTAATACATTATGTATTATGTGCAATACTTTGATTGTTTTTAAGTAATGAAATCAGGTCTGTACCTGGAGTCAGTGTTCAGTCTGGTTGGATTCAAGTTGTGTGTCAAGTTGGACCTTCTAGAGGAACATGAAACCAATACACAGATATGTAAAGTCATACATGGGCCAGGTTAAGTAATTAACAGACTTTTAAATGGTAAAAATAAAATATTAGTTCAAAGTTAATCAGAGCATAATCATTTCAGATTAGGAAATAGGTAGTGCATATAAGCCCACAACTCTGTATGACACTGTCTGTTCTAGTAAAGTTACAAGGCTATGACTTACTCATATTTAACAAAAGAATTCAGTGAAGTCTGTCTGAGATTAACGATTTAAATACTGAAGGTGGGAGACACGGTTATTTTTCACTGTAACACGTGACAGGACATCAACACCGTGACTCTGAATAAAGAGCCTTAAAAGACGTAGTGCTCCTTTGAACAGCTGCTCTTACAATGTGTAGCAAGTGCTAAATCTCCATTAGTATAATAGTAACAAAAATCACCCTTTACATAATTGAACATATATTTTCCATGTGAACCCCTTTAACACAGTTCAATTCAGGAGCAAAATATAATTTATACAGTATTTATTAGAGCTAGTATTAGTAAACAGATCAAACAAATGCAGTACAACACATCACACATCCACAGTGTCTCTTTTGCTTATCATCACAGTCAGTCAGAAGTGTCCGTTTAACTTACGTAGCAGTTGAGAGATGCTTCGTTGGAGCTAGCAGGAGCTAGCTCATAGCCAGTGCTGCTGTTGAGAGCGCCAGAGTTCACACAGGAAAAGACACGACGGACGGGGGAAAAAAGCTTTGAGTGCGTCCCACACTCTAACCTGCTGAGCTAACAACGTCCACAGTGACTCCGCCGCCGTCCTCTCATCCAGACTCGCCAACCGTTCTCCGGTTCTTCGTGATACACAGCTCCGCAGCTTGTGACGACGTAACTTTGTTCAGAGTCTCATGAGGCGTTCACTTGCAGCTGTGTTAAATGCAGCTTCGTTTGTCATGGCGAGTTGAAGAAGTCTGCTGCAAAGCTATGAATAATCCGCATGATGAAAACTCACAGCAATGTTATGCCTACATTATCAATATATTGAGACCCATGTGACACAGTTTGACATGGTTTAGCAAAGTGAATGAGGAGAAATACATCCAAGTGTGAGACGTAACAAACCGAAAGCGGTCTCATGCTGCGTTCAGGGTAACTCTGTTAAAATGGGTTTCATTGGTCATGGTGAGCTGATGAACTTTGATGCCACGCCATTAACAATCTGCATGATGAAAAGTCACAATAATGTTATGCCTACATTATCAATATCTTGAGACCAATTTGACACAGTTTGACATGGTTTAGTAAAGTGGCTGGAGGGAAATACATCAAAGAGTAAGATGACCAAAACAAGACATTTCCTGATGCCACCAGGGGGCGCTTTCCTTTTAAGTCATGATTTCTAGGTAGATGTCTTCCGGTCGCGACTCTTGTCTTATATGTGTAGTTTGGAGTCGATTGGACAAAATATGTCTAAGTTACAGAAGCTCGCTTATATTGGCGTTTAGTCGAACTTTAAGACCTCACCACGGTCACACGGTATGATGAAAAGTTTAAATTCTGATAACTTTAGATCTTCATCTTGTTTTGTAGAGTCTCATCTAATTTTTAAGTTGATCTGATGAAAGCTGTCTGAGTAGTACATAAAAACATAACACGTACCAAAACAAGACATTTCGCGTTACCACCAGGGGGCGCTGTGATTGTAAGTCACAATTTCTGCACCCATGTCTTCTGGTGGCGACTCTTGTCGAATGTGTCTAGTTTGGACTCAATTGGACAAAATATGTCTGAAATATGGAAGCTTGTGTTTTGATGGCGTTTCATCAAACTTTAACGCCACACCACGGTCAGACGGTTTTGCTAAAACGTAATCCTTCAATAACTTTAGATCTCCAATTTGTTGTGATGACGATCGTCTAAATTTGAAGTTGATCTGATGAAAGCTGTACGACAAGTACATCAAAGAAAAAATATGGAATATGACCAAAATGGCCACTAAAGTCAAACTGGCGGGCTTCCTGTTGCGTTATTCATAATGCACTGATGGACTTTTTTGTGCATCTAGTCATGATACACAATAATCTTTGTTTTTTTTGAGGATCGGTGAATGCTAAATGAGGGGCTTTTCCGTAGGTGGCGCTCTTGAGCCATTTTGCCACGCCCTTTTCAAAATACTCCAGAATACGTAATTTTACGCCGCCTTCGAATTTACTGCAAACTCCTACAACTTTTTGAGCACATTAAAGCCCTCAAAAAGCCAATTCATTTAAGCTAAGAAAAATAATAATAACTAGGGCTACGTTGTAGCACTAACGGGCCCGAGCACAGGCAATTTCAAGTCTGTTGCGGTCGGGGAAGAGAGAACGTTCGATGACCAAGCGCTCGTCTCCACATTGCCTGCGTTTGCCCTGTGCGGCAAGGAAGATCGCTCCACTTCTTCTGGCCAGCCGCTGGTGCTGAACTAGAGGTAAGTAACCTTGAAACTATCCAACATAACCTATTGCTTTATCTATCATCATATGCTTACATGCCTCAAGTTTTTTGTAATATGTAATTGTTATAAAAGTTACCGTTTATTTATCACGTCTAATGAACAGATTGAAGCAAGATAACTCGACAGTCTTGTTTTGGTTGTGACATTATTTTTTTTAATGAGTTACTATCAATACGCTACACGTGTACGTTTCATGTGATAGTAACTGTTTCACCAATATTCTGATACAGGATGGTATATCCGCCATTACTATTTTCACATCGTTTATTTAGTCTGTCATGGAGTTGTAGAGTGAATTAGACAGTAGTGATAAGATTATAATGTCCACACATCAGTGTTGTAAACACTTCTCCAATTAATTATATAATTATGTTTTCACACTGAGGGAAGTGGAGAGACTTGATGTGGACTGTTATCAACAGCTCTGTGGGAGATCATCACCTTGAATATTACAGATGAGGTAGAAAGACATTTTATCTATGTGTACAATGTTGTATTTCTTTGTCACGTTTTATCAAAAGCGATTTAAAGTATGTGCATTTAACCATTAGGATACAAACCCAGACCCTAGTACATCGGTTCTAGCTGAAATAAGTAGTGCTTCATAAACAACACAAAACATTCATAACAGTACGCTTCTGCTCCTCATTAATGCAGCTCCTGATGTCCCCAGCAGCAACATGGTGGAGATCTGCAGCTTCATGCTGGTCAACTGGAAGACAACTGATTAAGATTAAAAGATTAAGATTAAAATCCATTTATTCATCCCAAACACATGCACAGACATGCAAAGGCAAGGCACACTCATGCAGGTAGGGAAATTTAATCGCTGCTTTTTACCCATCTGGTGCAGGACACACAGAGCAGTGAGCGACCATGTACGGCGCTCGGGGGAGCAGATGTTGGGG
Source organism: Platichthys flesus (assembly GCF_949316205.1). Lineage (NCBI taxonomy): Eukaryota > Metazoa > Chordata > Actinopteri > Pleuronectiformes > Pleuronectidae > Platichthys > Platichthys flesus. The sequence goes on along the minus strand of NC_084950.1, from coordinate 25,048,479 downwards.
GAGTGAGGTGCCTTGCTCATGGGCACTAGAGAGGGTAGGGAGACTCTTGGATTTTTGGACAGATCAATCCAGGTTCGACTTTTGTTGTCTCTCCATGGAGTCGAACCAAAGACGAACCAGAGACCTTCTCTGCCCATAGTCCAAGTTTCTGCCACTCGACCACCGCCTCTCCTCATGCATCATCAAACTAGTAATCTACACATCACTCCATGCGTTGCTCCCTTAACTACAGATGGCCTGCGAATGTCATGGAGTTTTACAGTGAATTAGACAGTTTAGGTATGATTTTAATCTCCACACATCAGTGTTGTAAACAGTTCTCAAATTAATTATAGAATTATGTTTTCACACTGAGAGAAGTGGAAAGACTTGATTTGGACTGTTATCAATAGGTCTGTGGGAGATTATCACCTTGAATAGTACTGATGAGGTAGAAAGACATTTTATGTATTTGTACAATGTTGTATTTCTTTCAGCACTTTTATCAGAAGGGACTTAAAATATGTACATTTCACCATGAGGATATAAACCAAGACCACAGTACAACAGTTCTATCTGAAATCTGTTGTGCTTTATACACAACACAAAACATTCTTTAACAGTGCGTTTTTTCTCTTCATAGATGAAGAACTGCAGCACCTGATGTCCTCAGCAGCAACATGGTGGAGATCTGATTTGATACACTTTAGATAAGAACCCAGTGTTTTATATTTCTGCTTTGCCATAAGAGACAGAACATGGTCATCACAGCTGTGTCCTTCAGGCTCGTCTGTCCCTAATAAAATGATAGGAAACATGAAAGTGATCGTCATTATTGTAGAGGAAGAGTTACATATGAACAAAGTGTGTAATCTTATTTTCTGTGGATATTCAACTGTGTATTTGAATATGCTTTTGGATTAAAACGTGCACTACCATGACAATGAATGTTTTTAATGGAGCTATTTCACATTAAAAGTATTGCATTATAATTTAATACATTATGTATTATGTGCAATACTTTGATTGTTTTTAAGTAATGAAATCAGGTCTGTACCTGGAGTCAGTGTTCAGTCTGGTTGGATTCAAGTTGTGTGTCAAGTTGGACCTTCTAGAGGAACATGAAACCAATACACAGATATGTAAAGTCATACATGGGCCAGGTTAAGTAATTAACAGACTTTTAAATGGTAAAAATAAAATATTAGTTCAAAGTTAATCAGAGCATAATCATTTCAGATTAGGAAATAGGTAGTGCATATAAGCCCACAACTCTGTATGACACTGTCTGTTCTAGTAAAGTTACAAGGCTATGACTTACTCATATTTAACAAAAGAATTCAGTGAAGTCTGTCTGAGATTAACGATTTAAATACTGAAGGTGGGAGACACGGTTATTTTTCACTGTAACACGTGACAGGACATCAACACCGTGACTCTGAATAAAGAGCCTTAAAAGACGTAGTGCTCCTTTGAACAGCTGCTCTTACAATGTGTAGCAAGTGCTAAATCTCCATTAGTATAATAGTAACAAAAATCACCCTTTACATAATTGAACATATATTTTCCATGTGAACCCCTTTAACACAGTTCAATTCAGGAGCAAAATATAATTTATACAGTATTTATTAGAGCTAGTATTAGTAAACAGATCAAACAAATGCAGTACAACACATCACACATCCACAGTGTCTCTTTTGCTTATCATCACAGTCAGTCAGAAGTGTCCGTTTAACTTACGTAGCAGTTGAGAGATGCTTCGTTGGAGCTAGCAGGAGCTAGCTCATAGCCAGTGCTGCTGTTGAGAGCGGCAGAGTTCACACAGGAAAAGACACGACGGACGGGGGAAAAAAGCTTTGAGTGCGTCCCACACTCTAACCTGCTGAGCTAACAACGTCCACAGTGACTCCGCCGCCGTCCTCTCATCCAGACTCGCCAACCGTTCTCCGGTTCTTCGTGATACACAGCTCCGCAGCTTGTGACGACGTAACTTTGTTCAGAGTCTCATGAGGCGTTCACTTGCAGCTGTGTTAAATGCAGCTTCGTTTGTCATGGCGAGTTGAAGAAGTCTGCTGCAAAGCTATGAATAATCCGCATGATGAAAACTCACAGCAATGTTATGCCTACATTATCAATATATTGAGACCCATGTGACACAGTTTGACATGGTTTAGCAAAGTGAATGAGGAGAAATACATCCAAGTGTGAGACGTAACAAACCGAAAGCGGTCTCATGCTGCGTTCAGGGTAACTCTGTTAAAATGGGTTTCATTGGTCATGGTGAGCTGATGAACTTTGATGCCACGCCATTAACAATCTGCATGATGAAAAGTCACAATAATGTTATGCCTACATTATCAATATCTTGAGACCAATTTGACACAGTTTGACATGGTTTAGTAAAGTGGCTGGAGGGAAATACATCAAAGAGTAAGATGACCAAAACAAGACATTTCCTGATGCCACCAGGGGGCGCTTTCCTTTTAAGTCATGATTTCTAGGTAGATGTCTTCCGGTCGCGACTCTTGTCTTATATGTGTAGTTTGGAGTCGATTGGACAAAATATGTCTAAGTTACAGAAGCTCGCTTATATTGGCGTTTAGTCGAACTTTAAGACCTCACCACGGTCACACGGTATGATGAAAAGTTTAAATTCTGATAACTTTAGATCTTCATCTTGTTTTGTAGAGTCTCATCTAATTTTTAAGTTGATCTGATGAAAGCTGTCTGAGTAGTACATAAAAACATAACACGTACCAAAACAAGACATTTCGCGTTACCACCAGGGGGCGCTGTGATTGTAAGTCACAATTTCTGCACCCATGTCTTCTGGTGGCGACTCTTGTCGAATGTGTCTAGTTTGGACTCAATTGGACAAAATATGTCTGAAATATGGAAGCTTGTGTTTTGATGGCGTTTCATCAAACTTTAACGCCACACCACGGTCAGACGGTTTTGCTAAAACGTAATCCTTCAATAACTTTAGATCTCCAATTTGTTGTGATGACGATCGTCTAAATTTGAAGTTGATCTGATGAAAGCTGTACGACAAGTACATCAAAGAAAAAATATGGAATATGACCAAAATGGCCACTAAAGTCAAACTGGCGGGCTTCCTGTTGCGTTATTCATAATGCACTGATGGACTTTTTTGTGCATCTAGTCATGATACACAATAATCTTTGTTTTTTTTGAGGATCGGTGAATGCTAAATGAGGGGCTTTTCCGTAGGTGGCGCTCTTGAGCCATTTTGCCACGCCCTTTTCAAAATACTCCAGAATACGTAATTTTACGCCGCCTTCGAATTTACTGCAAACTCCTACAACTTTTTGAGCACATTAAAGCCCTCAAAAAGCCAATTCATTTAAGCTAAGAAAAATAATAATAACTAGGGCTACGTTGTAGCACTAACGGGCCCGAGCACAGGCAATTTCAAGTCTGTTGCGGTCGGGGAAGAGAGAACGTTCGATGACCAAGCGCTCGTCTCAGCGTTGCATGCATTTGCGCACTGCTGCGATATAAACGCTTCACTTCCTGTAGCCAGCAGGTGGCGCTATGATTTTAAGTCATGGTGTCTTTGTTGATGTCATCAGGTCGCGCTTCTTGTCTTACATGTGTAGTTTGAACTCGATTGGACCAAATATGTCCAAGATACAGAAGCTTGTGTTTTGATGGCGTTTAGTCACATTTTGACGCCTCGCCACGGTCACACGGTGTGGCGAAAAATTGATCTTTCAATAACTTTAGATCTCCATCTTGTTGTGATGACACTCGTCTAAATTTTCAGTTGATCTGATGAAAGCTCTCCAAGAAGTACTTGAAAATAAAAAACATGGAATATGGTCCAAATAGAAAATGGCGGGGTTCCTGTTGCGTTTTTCAAATTGCTCCGAGCGCGTTTTTTGTGCATCTGGTGATGATACACAACTGTCTTCAATTTCGTGAGGATCAGTGAATTCTAAATGAGGTGTTTCTCCATAAATGAGGGGAAGCTCCGTTGGTTGCGCTGTTGAGCCTTTTTGCCACGCCCATTCTTTAAACCATCTGAATATCTTCAAGGGAGGGGGGCTGATGATACACACATGTAGTTTGAGGGAGATGGACCCATGAACACGGAAGTTAAAGCGTTTTCGTGTGTCATGGCGAGCTGATGTGACGCCCCGCCACAGTCAGACAGTGTGACGAAAAGTTGTTTCTTTGATAACTTTAGATCTCCATCTTGTTGTGATGACACTCGTCTAAATTTTCAGTTGATGTGATGAAAGCTGTACGAGAAGTATATCAAAGTAAAAGATTATGGAATATGACCAAAATGGCCACGAAATCGAAAATGGCGTGCTTCCTGTTGCGTTTTTCATATTGCTCCGAGCGCGTTTTTTGTGCATCTGGTGATGATACACAACTGTCTTCAATTTCGTGCGGATCAGTGAATGCTAAATGAGGTGTTTCTCCGTAAATGAGGGAAAGCACCGTTGGTGGCGCTGTTGAGCCATTTTGCCACACCCATTTCCAAATACCCCAGATTACGTAAATTTTCACGAGGCCCATAATCTGCCCTATAGATGTTGAATGCATTCTGTAGTGAGAACACATTCAAGCACATGTCCTACACCTCCATGAGAGGGGGGAGGGGTGAGAAGGGGGAGGGATGAGAGGGGTGAAAGGGGGTGGGGTAAGATGGGGGCAGGTTGATCTGAGGAGGTCTGTTTTAGACAGAGTAAAAAGGTGCTGTTTTAAATTATCCTTGGGGTATTTTTACCAAAATATTTTACAGACATTTCATTAAGACCCCAAGGAACCATATCAACTGTGTTGAAATGGAAATAATATGTCCCCTTTAAAGCGAATATGTCCCCTTTAAGCGGTTTCGTGTGTCATGGTGAGCTGATTTGACGCCCCGCCACAGTCAGACGGTGTGTCGAAAAGTTGTTTCTTTGATAACTTTAGATCTCCATCTTGTTGTGATGCCACTCGTCTAAATTTTAAATTGATGTGATGAAAGCTCTCCGACAAATAAATCAAAGCGCACGATGTACAAAAACAAGACATTTCCTGATGCCACCAGGGGGCGCTTTCCTTTTAAGTCATGATTTCTAGGTAGATGTCTTCCGGTCGCGACTCTTGTCTTATATGTGTAGTTTGGAGTCGATTGGACAAAATATGTCTAAGTTACAGAAGCTTGCTTATATTGGCGTTTAGTCGAACTTTGAGACCTCACCACGGTCACACGGTGTGATGAAAAGTTTAAATATTGATAACTTTAGATCTTCATCTTGTTTTGTAGAGTCTCATCTAATTTTTAAGTTGATCTGATGAAAGCTCTCCGAGTAGTACATAAAAACATAACACGTCTTAAAAACAAGACATTTCCTGTTGCCCCCAGGGGGCGCTGTGATTGTAAGTCACAATTTCTGCACCGATGTCTTCTGGTCGCGATTCTTGTCGTATGTGTCTAGTTTGGACTCAATTGGACAAAATATGTCTGAAATATGGAAGCTTGTGTTTTGATGGCGTTTCATCAAAGTTTAACGCCACACCATGGTCAGACGGTTTTGCTAAAACGTAATCCTTCAATAACTTTAGATCTCCAATTTGTTGTGATGACGATCGTCTAAATTTGAAGTTGATCTGATGAAAGCTGTACGACAAGTACATCAAAGAAAAAATATGGAATATGACCGAAATGGCCACTAAAGTCAAACTGGCGGGCTTCCTGCTGCGTTATTCATAATGCACTGATGGACTTTTTTGTGCATCTTGTCATGAGACACAATAGTCTATGTTTTTTTTGAGGATCGGTGAATGCTAAATGAGGGGCTTTTCCGTAGGTGGCGCTCTTGAGCCATTTTGCCACGCCCTTTTCAAAATACTTCAGAAAACGTAAACTTGCGCACATTTGTAATTTACTGTACACTTTAGAAACTTTTTGAGCACGTTAAAGCCCTCAAAAAGCCAATTCACTGAGCGAAGAAAAATAATAATAATAATAATCTTTTCAATTTCAATAGGTCCTCTCACCGATTTCGGTGCTCGGGCCCTAACTAGGGCTACGTTGTAGCACTAACGGGCCCGAGCACAGGCAATTTCAAGTCTGTTGCGGTCGGGGAAGAGAGAACGTTCGATGACCAAGCGCTCGTCTCCACATTGCCTGCGTTTGCCCTGTGCGGCAAGGAAGATCGCTCCACTTCTTCTGGCCAGCCGCTGGTGCTGAACTAGAGGTAAGTAACCTTGAAACTATCCAACATAACATATTGCTTTATCTATCATCATATGCTTACATGCCTCAAGTTTTTTGTAATATGTAATTGTTATAAAAGTTACCGTTTATTTATCACGTCTAATGAACAGATTGAAGCAAGATAACTCGACAGTCTTGTTTTGGTTGTGACATTATTTTTTTTAATGAGTTACTATCAATACGCTACACGTGTACGTTTCATGTGATAGTAACTGTTTCACCAATATTCTGATACAGGATGGTATATCCGCCATTACTATTTTCACATTGTTTATTTAGTCTGTCATGGAGTTGTAGAGTGAATTAGACAGTAGTGATAACATTATAATGTCCACACATCAGTGTTGTAAACACTTCTCCAATTAATTATATAATTATGTTTTCACACTGAGGGAAGTGGAGAGACTTGATGTGGACTGTTATCAACAGCTCTGTGGGAGATCATCACCTTGAATATTACAGATGAGGTAGAAAGACATTTTATCTATGTGTACAATGTTGTATTTCTTTGTCACGTTTTATCAAAAGCGATTTAAAGTATGTGCATTTAACCATTAGGATACAAACCCAGACCCTAGTACATCGGTTCTAGCTGAAATAAGTAGTGCTTCATAAACAACACAAAACATTCATAACAGTACGCTTCTGCTCCTCATTAATGCAGCTCCTGATGTCCCCAGCAGCAACATGGTGGAGATCTGCAGCTTCATGCTGGTCAACTGGAAGACAACTGATTAAGATTAAAAGATTAAGATTAAAATCCATTTATTCATCCCAAACACATGCACAGACATGCAAAGGCACACTCATGCAGGTAGGGAAATTTAATCGCTGCTTTTTACCCATCTGGTGCAGGACACACAGAGCAGTGAGCGACCATGTACGGCGCTCGGGGGAGCAGATGTTGGGGGAGTGAGGTGCCTTGCTCATGGGCACTAGAGAGGGTAGGGAGACTCTTGGATTTTTGGACAGATCAATCCAGGTTCGACTTTTGTTGTCTCTCCATGGAGTCGAACCAAAGACGAACCAGAGACCTTCTCTGCCCATAGTCCAAGTTTCTGCCACTCGACCACCGCCTCTCCTCATGCATCATCAAACTAGTAATCTACACATCACTCCATGCGTTGCTCCCTTAACTACAGATGGCCTGCGAATGTCATGGAGTTTTACAGTGAATTAGACAGTTTAGGTATGATTTTAATCTCCACACATCAGTGTTGTAAACAGTTCTCAAATTAATTATAGAATTATGTTTTCACACTGAGAGAAGTGGAAAGACTTGATTTGGACTGTTATCAATAGGTCTGTGGGAGATTATCACCTTGAATAGTACTGATGAGGTAGAAAGACATTTTATGTATTTGTACAATGTTGTATTTCTTTCAGCACTTTTATCAGAAGGGACTTAAAATATGTACCTTTCACCATGAGGATATAAACCAAGACCACAGTACAACAGTTCTATCTGAAATCTGTTGTGCTTTATACACAACACAAAACATTCTTTAACAGTGCGTTTTTTCTCTTCATAGATGAAGAACTGCAGCACCTGATGTCCTCAGCAGCAACATGGTGGAGATCTGATTTGAAACACTTTAGATAAGAACCCAGTGTTTTATATTTCTGCTTTGCCATAAGAGACAGAACATGGTCATCACAGCTGTGTCCTTCAGGCTCGTCTGTCCCTAATAAAATGAGAGGAAACATGAAAGTGATCGTCATTATTGTAGAGGAAGAGTTACATATGAACAAAGTGTGTAATCTTATTTTCTGTGGATATTCAACTGTGTATTTGAATATGCTTTTGGATTAAAACGTGCACTACCATGACAATGAATGTTTTTAATGGAGCTATTTCACATTAAAAGTATTGCATTATAATTTAATACATTATGTATTATGTGCAATACTTTGATTGTTTTTAAGTAATGAAATCAGGTCTGTACCTGGAGTCAGTGTTCAGTCTGGTTGGATTCAAGTTGTGTGTCAAGTTGGACCTTCTAGAGGAACATGAAACCAATACACAGATATGTAAAGTCATACATGGGCCAGGTTAAGTAATTAACAGACTTTTAAATGGTAAAAATAAAATATTAGTTCAAAGTTAATCAGAGCATAATCATTTCAGATTAGGAAATAGGTAGTGCATATAAGCCCACAACTCTGTATGACACTGTCTGTTCTAGTAAAGGTACAAGGCTATGACTTACTCATATTTAACAAAAGAATTCAGTGAAGTCAGTCTGAGATTAACGATTTAAATACTGAAGGTGGGAGACACGGTTATTTTTCACTGTAACACGTGACAGGACATCAACACCGTGACTCTGAATAAAGAGCCTTAAAAGACGTAGTGCTCCTTTGAACAGCTGCTCTTACAATGTGTAGCAAGTGCTAAATCTCCATTAGTATAATTGTAACAAAAATCACCCTTTACATAATTAAACATATATTTTCCATGTGAACCCCTTTAACACAGTTCAATTCAGGAGCAAAATATAATTTATACAGTATTTATTAGAGCTAGTATTAGTAAACAGATCAAACAAATGCAGTACAACACATCACACATCCACAGTGTCTCTTTTGCTTATCATCACAGTCAGTCAGAAGTGTCCGTTTAACTTACGTAGCAGTTGAGAGATGCTTCGTTGGAGCTAACAGGAGCTAGCTCATAGCCAGTGCTGCTGTTGAGAGCGGCAGAGTTCACACAGGAAAAGACACGACGGACGGGGGAAAAAAGCTTTGAGTGCGTCCCACACTCTAACCTGCTGAGCTAACAACGTCCACAGTGACTCCGCCGCCGTCCTCTCATCCAGACTCGCCAACCGTTCTCCGGTTCTTCGTGATACACAGCTCCGCAGCTTGTGACGACGTAACTTCTTTCAGAGTCTCATGAGGCGTTCACTTGCAGCTGTATTAAATGCAGCTTCGTTTGTCATGGCGAGTTGAAGAAGTCTGCTGCAAAGCTATGAATAATCCGCATGATGAAAACTCACAGCAATGTTATGCCTACATTATCAATATATTGAGACCCATGTGACACAGTTTGACATGGTTTAGCAAAGTGAATGAGGAGAAATTCATCCAAGTGTGAGACGTAACAAACCGAAAGCGGTCTCATGCTGCGTTCAGGGTAACTCTGTTAAAATGGGATTCATTGGTCATGGTGAGCTGATGAACTTTGATGCCACGCCATTAACAATCTGCATGATGAAAAGTCACAATAATGTTATGCCTACATTATCAATATCTTGAGACCAATTTGACACAGTTTGACATGGTTTAGTAAAGTGGCTGGAGGGAAATACATCAAAGAGTAAGATGACCAAAACAAGACATTTCCTGATGCCACCAGGGGGCGCTTTCCTTTTAAGTCATGATTTCTAGGTAGATGTCTTCCGGTCGCGACTCTTGTCTTATATGTGTAGTTTGGAGTCGATTGGACAAAATATGTCTAAGTTACAGAAGCTCGCTTATATTGGCGTTTAGTCGAACTTTAAGACCTCACCACGGTCACACGGTATGATGAAAAGTTTGAATTCTGATAACTTTAGATCTTCATCTTGTTTTGTAGAGTCTCATCTAATTTTTAAGTTGATCTGATGAAAGCTGTCTGAGTAGTACATAAAAACATAACACGTACCAAAACAAGACATTTCGCGTTACCACCAGGGGGCGCTGTGATTGTAAGTCACAATTTCTGCACCCATGTCTTCTGGTGGCGACTCTTGTCGAATGTGTCTAGTTTGGACTCAATTGGACAAAATATGTCTGAAATATGGAAGCTTGTGTTTTGATGGCGTTTCATCAAACTTTAACGCCACACCACGGTCAGACGGTTTTGCTAAAACGTAATCCTTCAATAACTTTAGATCTCCAATTTGTTGTGATGACGATCGTCTAAATTTGAAGTTGATCTGATGAAAGCTGTACGACAAGTACATCAAAGAAAAAATATGGAATATGACCAAAATGGCCACTAAAGTCAAACTGGCGGGCTTCCTGTTGCGTTATTCATAATGCACTGATGGACTTTTTTGTGCATCTAGTCATGATACACAATAATCTTTGTTTTTTTTGAGGATCGGTGAATGCTAAATGAGGGGCTTTTCCGTAGGTGGCGCTCTTGAGCCATTTTGCCACGCCCTTTTCAAAATACTCCAGAATACGTAATTTTACGCCGCCTTCGAATTTACTGCAAACTCCTACAACTTTTTGAGCACATTAAAGCCCTCAAAAAGCCAATTCATTTAAGCTAAGAAAAATAATAATAATAATAATAATAATCATTTCAATTTCAATAGGGCCTCCCACCGATTTCGGTGCTCGGGCCCTAATAATAATCATTTCAATTTCAATAGGGCCTCCCACCGATTTCGGTGCTCGGGCCCTAACTAGGGCTACGTTGTAGCACTAACGGGCCCGAGCACAGGCAATTTCAAGTCTGTTGCGGTCGGGGAAGAGAGAACGTTCGATGACCAAGCGCTCGTCTCCACATTGCCTGCGTTTGCCCTGTGCGGCAAGGAAGATCGCTCCACTTCTTCTGGCCAGCCGCTGGTGCTGAACTAGAGGTAAGTAACCTTGAAACTATCCAACATAACCTATTGCTTTATCTATCATCATATGCTTACATGCCTCAAGTTTTTTGTAATATGTAATTGTTATAAAAGTTACCGTTTATTTATCACGTCTAATGAACAGATTGAAGCAAGATAACTCGACAGTCTTGTTTTGGTTGTGACATTATTTTTTTTAATGAGTTACTATCAATACGCTACACGTGTACGTTTCATGTGATAGTAACTGTTTCACCAATATTCTGATACAGGATGGTATATCCGCCATTACTATTTTCACATCGTTTATTTAGTCTGTCATGGAGTTGTAGAGTGAATTAGACAGTAGTGATAAGATTATAATGTCCACACATCAGTGTTGTAAACACTTCTCCAATTAATTATATAATTATGTTTTCACACTGAGGGAAGTGGAGAGACTTGATGTGGACTGTTATCAACAGCTCTGTGGGAGATCATCACCTTGAATATTACAGATGAGGTAGAAAGACATTTTATCTATGTGTACAATGTTGTATTTCTTTGTCACGTTTTATCAAAAGCGATTTAAAGTATGTGCATTTAACCATTAGGATACAAACCCAGACCCTAGTACATCGGTTCTAGCTGAAATAAGTAGTGCTTCATAAACAACACAAAACATTCATAACAGTACGCTTCTGCTCCTCATTAATGCAGCTCCTGATGTCCCCAGCAGCAACATGGTGGAGATCTGCAGCTTCATGCTGGTCAACTGGAAGACAACTGATTAAGATTAAAAGATTAAGATTAAAATCCATTTATTCATCCCAAACACATGCACAGACATGCAAAGGCAAGGCACACTCATGCAGGTAGGGAAATTTAATCGCTGCTTTTTACCCATCTGGTGCAGGACACACAGAGCAGTGAGCGACCATGTACGGCGCTCGGGGGAGCAGATGTTGGGGGAGTGAGGTGCCTTGCTCATGGGCACTAGAGAGGGTAGGGAGACTCTTGGATTTTTGGACAGATCAATCCAGGTTCGACTTTTGTTGTCTCTCCATGGAGTCGAACCAAAGACGAACCAGAGACCTTCTCTGCCCATAGTCCAAGTTTCTGCCACTCGACCACCGCCTCTCCTCATGCATCATCAAACTAGTAATCTACACATCACTCCATGCGTTGCTCCCTTAACTACAGATGGCCTGCGAATGTCATGGAGTTTTACAGTGAATTAGACAGTTTAGGTATGATTTTAATCTCCACACATCAGTGTTGTAAACAGTTCTCAAATTAATTATAGAATTATGTTTTCACACTGAGAGAAGTGGAAAGACTTGATTTGGACTGTTATCAATAGGTCTGTGGGAGATTATCACCTTGAATAGTACTGATGAGGTAGAAAGACATTTTATGTATTTGTACAATGTTGTATTTCTTTCAGCACTTTTATCAGAAGGGACTTAAAATATGTACATTTCACCATGAGGATATAAACCAAGACCACAGTACAACAGTTCTATCTGAAATCTGTTGTGCTTTATACACAACACAAAACATTCTTTAACAGTGCGTTTTTTCTCTTCATAGATGAAGAACTGCAGCACCTGATGTCCTCAGCAGCAACATGGTGGAGATCTGATTTGAAACACTTTAGATAAGAACCCAGTGTTTTATATTTCTGCTTTGCCATAAGAGACAGAACATGGTCATCACAGCTGTGTCCTTCAGGCTCGTCTGTCCCTAATAAAATGATAGGAAACATGAAAGTGATCGTCATTATTGTAGAGGAAGAGTTACATATGAACAAAGTGTGTAATCTTATTTTCTGTGGATATTCAACTGTGTATTTGAATATGCTTTTGGATTAAAACGTGCACTACCATGACAATGAATGTTTTTAATGGAGCTATTTCACATTAAAAGTATTGCATTATAATTTAATACATTATGTATTATGTGCAATACTTTGATTGTTTTTAAGTAATGAAATCAGGTCTGTACCTGGAGTCAGTGTTCAGTCTGGTTGGATTCAAGTTGTGTGTCAAGTTGGACCTTCTAGAGGAACATGAAACCAATACACAGATATGTAAAGTCATACATGGGCCAGGTTAAGTAATTAACAGACTTTTAAATGGTAAAAATAAAATATTAGTTCAAAGTTAATCAGAGCATAATCATTTCAGATTAGGAAATAGGTGGTGCATATAAGCCCACAACTCTGTATGACACTGTCTGTTCTAGTAAAGGTACAAGGCTATGACTTACTCATATTTAACAAAAGAATTCAGTGAAGTCAGTCTGAGATTAACGATTTAAATACTGAAGGTGGGAGACACGGTTATTTTTCACTGTAACACGTGACAGGACATCAACACCGTGACTCTGAATAAAGAGCCTTAAAAGACGTAGTGCTCCTTTGAACAGCTGCTCTTACAATGTGTAGCAAGTGCTAAATCTCCATTAGTATAATAGTAACAAAAATCACCCTTTACATAATTGAACATATATTTTCCATGTGAACCCCTTTAACACAGTTCAATTCAGGAGCAAAATATAATTTATACAGTATTTATTAGAGCTAGTATTAGTAAACAGATCAAACAAATGCAGTACAACACATCACACATCCACAGTGTCTCTTTTGCTTATCATCACAGTCAGTCAGAAGTGTCCGTTTAACTTACGTAGCAGTTGAGAGATGCTTCGTTGGAGCTAGCAGGAGCTAGCTCATAGCCAGTGCTGCTGTTGAGAGCGGCAGAGTTCACACAGGAAAAGACACAACGGGAGAGGGGACAAAAACCTTTGAGTCCCACACTCTAACCTGCTGAGCGAACAACGTCCACAGTGACTCCGCCGCCGTCCTCTCATCCAGACTCGCCAACCGTTCTCCGGTTCTTCGTGATACACAGCTCCGCAGCTTGTGACGACGTAACTTCTTTCAGAGTCTCATGAGGCGTTCACTTGCAGCTGTGTTAAATGCAGCTTCGTTTGTCATGGCGAGTTGAAGAAGTCTGCTGCAAAGCTATGAATAATCCGCATGATGAAAACTCACAGCAATGTTATGCCTACATTATCAATATATTGAGACCCATGTGACACAGTTTGACATGGTTTAGCAAAGTGAATGAGGAGAAATTCATCCAAGTGTGAGACGTAACAAACCGAAAGCGGTCTCATGCTGCGTTCAGGGTAACTCTGTTAAAATGGGATTCATTGGTCATGGTGAGCTGATGAACTTTGATGCCACGCCATTAACAATCTGCATGATGAAAAGTCACAATAATGTTATGCCTACATTATCAATATCTTGAGACCAATTTGACACAGTTTGACATGGTTTAGTAAAGTGGCTGGAGGGAAATACATCAAAGAGTAAGATGACCAAAACAAGACATTTCCTGATGCCACCAGGGGGCGCTTTCCTTTTAAGTCATGATTTCTAGGTAGATGTCTTCCGGTCGCGACTCTTGTCTTATATGTGTAGTTTGGAGTCGATTGGACAAAATATGTCTAAGTTACAGAAGCTCGCTTATATTGGCGTTTAGTCGAACTTTAAGACCTCACCACGGTCACACGGTATGATGAAAAGTTTAAATTCTGATAACTTTAGATCTTCATCTTGTTTTGTAGAGTCTCATCTAATTTTTAAGTTGATCTGATGAAAGCTGTCTGAGTAGTACATAAAAACATAACACGTACCAAAACAAGACATTTCGCGTTACCACCAGGGGGCGCTGTGATTGTAAGTCACAATTTCTGCACCCATGTCTTCTGGTGGCGACTCTTGTCGAATGTGTCTAGTTTGGACTCAATTGGACAAAATATGTCTGAAATATGGAAGCTTGTGTTTTGATGGCGTTTCATCAAACTTTAACGCCACACCACGGTCAGACGGTTTTGCTAAAACGTAATCCTTCAATAACTTTAGATCTCCAATTTGTTGTGATGACGATCGTCTAAATTTGAAGTTGATCTGATGAAAGCTGTACGACAAGTACATCAAAGAAAAAATATGGAATATGACCAAAATGGCCACTAAAGTCAAACTGGCGGGCTTCCTGTTGCGTTATTCATAATGCACTGATAGACTTTTTTGTGCATCTAGTCATGATACACAATAATCTTTGTTTTTTTTGAGGATCGGTGAATGCTAAATGAGGGGCTTTTCCGTAGGTGGCGCTCTTGAGCCATTTTGCCACGCCCTTTTCAAAATACTCCAGAATACGTAATTTTACGCCGCCTTCGAATTTACTGCAAACTCCTACAACTTTTTGAGCACATTAAAGCCCTCAAAAAGCCAATTCATTTAAGCTAAGAAAAATAATAATAATAATAATAATAATCATTTCAATTTCAATAGGGCCTCCCACCGATTTCGGTGCTCGGGCCCTAACTAGGGCTACGTTGTAGCACTAACGGGCCCGAGCACAGGCAATTTCAAGTCTGTTGCGGTCGGGGAAGAGAGAACGTTCGATGACCAAGCGCTCGTCTCCACATTGCCTGCGTTTGCCCTGTGCGGCAAGGAAGATTGCTCCACTTCTTCTGGCCAGTCGCTGGTGCTGAACTAGAGGTAAGTAACCTTGAAACTATCCAACATAACCTATTGCTTTATCTATCATCATATGCTTACATGCCTCAAGTTTTTTGTAATATGTAATTGTTATAAAAGTTACCATTTATTTATCACGTCTAATGAACAGATTGAAGCAAGATAACTCGACAGTCTTGTTTTGGTTGTGACATTATTTTTTTTAATGAGTTACTATCAATACGCTACACGTGTACGTTTCATGCGATAGTAACTGTTTCACCAATATTCTGATACAGGATGGTATATCCGCCATTACTATTTTCACATTGTTTATTTAGTCTGTCATGGAGTTGTAGAGTGAATTAGACAGTAGTGATAACATTATAATGTCCACACATCAGTGTTGTAAACACTTCTCCAATTAATTATATAATTATGTTTTCACACTGAGGGAAGTGGAGAGACTTGATGTGGACTGTTATCAACAGCTCTGTGGGAGATCATCACCTTGAATATTACAGATGAGGTAGAAAGACATTTTATCTATGTGTACAATGTTGTATTTCTTTGTCACGTTTTATCAAAAGCGATTTAAAGTATGTGCATTTAACCATTAGGATACAAACCCAGACCCTAGTACATCGGTTCTAGCTGAAATAAGTAGTGCTTCATAAACAACACAAAACATTCATAACAGTACGCTTCTGCTCCTCATTAATGCAGCTCCTGATGTCCCCAGCAGCAACATGGTGGAGATCTGCAGCTTCATGCTGGTCAACTGGAAGACAACTGATTAAGATTAAAAGATTAACATTAAAATCCATTTATTCATCCCAAACACATGCACAGACATGCAAAGGCACACTCATGCAGGTAGGGAAATTTAATCGCTGCTTTTTACCCATCTGGTGCAGGACACACAGAGCAGTGAGCGACCATGTACGGCGCTCGGGGGAGCAGATGTTGGGGGAGTGAGGTGCCTTGCTCATGGGCACTAGAGAGGGTAGGGAGACTCTTGGATTTTTGGACAGATCAATCCAGGTTCGACTTTTGTTGTCTCTCCATGGAGTCGAACCAAAGACGAACCAGAGACCTTCTCTGCCCATAGTCCAAGTTTCTGCCACTCGACCACCGCCTCTCCTCATGCATCATCAAACTAGTAATCTACACATCACTCCATGCGTTGCTCCCTTAACTACAGATGGCCTGCGAATGTCATGGAGTTTTACTGTGAATTAGACAGTTTAGGTATGATTTTAATCTCCACACATCAGTGTTGTAAACAGTTCTCAAATTAATTATAGAATTATGTTTTCACACTGAGAGAAGTGGAAAGACTTGATTTGGACTGTTATCAATAGGTCTGTGGGAGATTATCACCTTGAATAGTACTGATGAGGTAGAAAGACATTTTATGTATTTGTACAATGTTGTATTTCTTTCAGCACTTTTATCAGAAGGGACTTAAAATATGTACATTTCACCATGAGGATATAAACCAAGACCACAGTACAACAGTTCTATCTGAAATCTGTTGTGCTTTATACACAACACAAAACATTCTTTAACAGTGCGTTTTTTCTCTTCATAGATGAAGAACTGCAGCACCTGATGTCCTCAGCAGCAACATGGTGGAGATCTGATTTGATACACTTTAGATAAGAACCCAGTGTTTTATATTTCTGCTTTGCCATAAGAGACAGAACATGGTCATCACAGCTGTGTCCTTCAGGCTCGTCTGTCCCTAATAAAATGATAGGAAACATGAAAGTGATCGTCATTATTGTAGAGGAAGAGTTACATATGAACAAAGTGTGTAATCTTATTTTCTGTGGATATTCAACTGTGTATTTGAATATGCTTTTGGATTAAAACGTGCACTACCATGACAATGAATGTTTTTAATGGAGCTATTTCACATTAAAAGTATTGCATTATAATTTAATACATTATGTATTATGTGCAATACTTTGATTGTTTTTAAGTAATGAAATCAGGTCTGTACCTGGAGTCAGTGTTCAGTCTGGTTGGATTCAAGTTGTGTGTCAAGTTGGACCTTCTAGAGGAACATGAAACCAATACACAGATATGTAAAGTCATACATGGGCCAGGTTAAGTAATTAACAGACTTTTAAATGGTAAAAATAAAATATTAGTTCAAAGTTAATCAGAGCATAATCATTTCAGATTAGGAAATAGGTAGTGCATATAAGCCCACAACTCTGTATGACACTGTCTGTTCTAGTAAAGTTACAAGGCTATGACTTACTCATATTTAACAAAAGAATTCAGTGAAGTCTGTCTGAGATTAACGATTTAAATACTGAAGGTGGGAGACACGGTTATTTTTCACTGTAACACGTGACAGGACATCAACACCGTGACTCTGAATAAAGAGCCTTAAAAGACGTAGTGCTCCTTTGAACAGCTGCTCTTACAATGTGTAGCAAGTGCTAAATCTCCATTAGTATAATAGTAACAAAAATCACCCTTTACATAATTGAACATATATTTTCCATGTGAACCCCTTTAACACAGTTCAATTCAGGAGCAAAATATAATTTATACAGTATTTATTAGAGCTAGTATTAGTAAACAGATCAAACAAATGCAGTACAACACATCACACATCCACAGTGTCTCTTTTGCTTATCATCACAGTCAGTCAGAAGTGTCCGTTTAACTTACGTAGCAGTTGAGAGATGCTTCGTTGGAGCTAGCAGGAGCTAGCTCATAGCCAGTGCTGCTGTTGAGAGCGGCAGAGTTCACACAGGAAAAGACACGACGGACGGGGGAAAAAAGCTTTGCGAGCGTCCCACACTCTAACCTGCTGAGCGAACAACGTCCACAGTGACTCCGCCGCCGTCCTCTCATCCAGACTCGCCAACCGTTCTCCGGTTCTTCGTGATACACAGCTCCGCAGCTTGTGACGACGTAACTCATGAGGCGTTCACTTGCAGCTGTGTTAAATGCAGCTTCGTTTGTCATGGCGAGTTGAAGAAGTCTGCTGCAAAGCTATGAATAATCCGCATGATGAAAACTCACAGCAATGTTATGCCTACATTATCAATATATTGAGACCCATGTGACACAGTTTGACATGGTTTAGCAAAGTGAATGAGGAGAAATACATCCAAGTGTGAGACGTAACAAACCGAAAGCGGTCTCATGCTGCGTTCAGGGTAACTCTGTTAAAATGTGTTTCATTGGTCATGGTGAGCTGATGAACTTTGATGCCACGCCATTAACAATCTGCATGATGAAAAGTCACAATAATGTTATGCCTACATTATCAATATCTTGAGACCAATTTGACACAGTTTGACATGGTTTAGTAAAGTGGCTGGAGGGAAATACATCAAAGAGTAAGATGACCAAAACAAGACATTTCCTGATGCCACCAGGGGGCGCTTTCCTTTTAAGTCATGATTTCTAGGTAGATGTCTTCCGGTCGCGACTCTTGTCTTATATGTGTAGTTTGGAGTCGATTGGACAAAATATGTCTAAGTTACAGAAGCTCGCTTATATTGGCGTTTAGTCGAACTTTGAGACCTCACCACGGTCACACGGTATGATGAAAAGTTTAAATTCTGATAACTTTAGATCTTCATCTTGTTTTGTAGAGTCTCATCTAATTTTTAAGTTGATCTGATGAAAGCTGTCTGAGTAGTACATAAAAACATAACACGTACCAAAATAAGACATTTCGCGTTACCACCAGGGGGCGCTGTGATTGTAAGTCACAATTTCTGCACCCATGTCTTCTGGTGGCGACTCTTGTCGAATGTGTCTAGTTTGGACTCAATTGGACAAAATATGTCTGAAATATGGAAGCTTGTGTTTTGATGGCGTTTCATCAAACTTTAACGCCACACCACGGTCAGACGGTTTTGCTAAAACGTAATCCTTCAATAACTTTAGATCTCCAATTTGTTGTGATGACGATCGTCTAAATTTGAAGTTGATCTGATGAAAGCTGTACGACAAGTACATCAAAGAAAAAATATGGAATATGACCAAAATGGCCACTAAAGTCAAACTGGCGGGCTTCCTGTTGCGTTATTCATAATGCACTGATGGACTTTTTTGTGCATCTAGTCATGATACACAATAATCTTTGTTTTTTTTGAGGATCGGTGAATGCTAAATGAGGGGCTTTTCCGTAGGTGGCGCTCTTGAGCCATTTTGCCACGCCCTTTTCAAAATACTCCAGAATACGTAATTTTACGCCGCCTTCGAATTTACTGCAAACTCCTACAACTTTTTGAGCACATTAAAGCCCTCAAAAAGCCAATTCATTTAAGCTAAGAAAAATAATAATAATAATAACTAGGGCTACGTTGTAGCACTAACGGGCCCGAGCACAGGCAATTTCAAGTCTGTTGCGGTCGGGGAAGAGAGAACGTTCGATGACCAAGCGTTCGTCTCAGCGTTGCATGCATTTGCGCACTGCTGCAAGATAAACGCTTCACTTCCTGTAGCCAGCAGGTGGCGCTATGATTTTAAGTCATGGTGTCTTTGTTGATGTCATCAGGTCGCGCTTCTTGTCTTACATGTGTAGTTTGCACCTCGATTGGACCAAATATGTCCAAGATACAGAAGCTTGTGTTTTGATGGCGTTTAGTCACATTTTGACGCCTCGCCACGGTCACACGGTGTGGCGAAAAATTGATCTTTCAATAACTTTAGATCTCCATCTTATTGTGATGACACTCGTCTAAATTTTCAGTTGATCTGATGAAAGCTCTCCAAGAAGTACTTGAATATAAAAAACATGGAATATGGTCCAAATCGAAAATGGCGGGGTTCCTGTTGCGTTTTTCATATTGCTCCGAGCGCGTTTTTTGTGCATCTGGTGATGATACACAACTGTCTTCAATTTCGTGCGGATCAGTGAATGCTAAATAAGGTGTTTCTCCGTAAATGAGGGAAAGCACCGTTGGTGGCGCTGTTGAGCCATTTTGCCACACCCATTTCCAAATACCCCAGAATACGTAAATTTTCACGAGGCCCATAATCTGCCCTATAGATGTTGAATGCATTCTGTAGTGAGAACACATTCAAGCACATGTCCTACACCTCCATGAGAGGGGGGAGGGGTGAGAAGGGGGAGGGATGAGAGGGGTGAAAGGGGGTGGGGTAAGATGGGGGCGGGGTGAGAGGGGGGCGGGGCCTTAAAAACAGGTTGATCTGAGGTAGTCTGTTTTAGACAGAGTAAAAAGGTGCTGTTTTAAATTATCCTTGGGGTATTTTTACCAAAATATTTTACAGACATTTCATTAAGACCCCAAGGAACCATATCAACTGTGGTGAAATGGAAATAATATGTCCCCTTTAAAGCGAATATGTCCCCTTTAAAGCGTTTTCGTGTGTCATGGCGAGCTGATGTGACGCCCCGCCACAGTCAGACAGTGTGACGAAAAGTTGTTTTTTTGATAACTTTAGATCTCCATCTTGTTGTGATGACACTCGTCTAAATTTTAAATTGATGTGATGAAAGCTCTCCGACAAATAAAGCGCACGATGTACAAAAACAAGACATTTCCTGATGCCACCAGGGGGCGCTTTCCTTTTAAGTCATGATTTCTAGGTAGATGTCTTCCGGTCGCGACTCTTGTCTTATATGTGTAGTTTGGAGTCGATTGGACAAAATATGTCTAAGTTACAGAAGCTCGCTTATATTGGCGTTTAGTCGAACTTTGAGACCTCACCACGGTCACACGGTATGATGAAAAGTTTAAATATTGATAACTTTAGATCTTCATCTTGTTTTGCAGAGTCTCATCTAATTTTTAAGTTGATCTGATGAAAGCTGTCTGAGTAGTACATAAAAACATAACACGTACCAAAAACAAGACATTTCCTGTTGCCACCAGGGGGCGCTGTGATTGTAAGTCACAATTTCTGCACCGATGTCTTCTGGTGGCGACTCTTGTCGTATGTGTCTAGTTTGGACTCAATTGGACAAAATATGTCTGAAATATGGAAGCTTGTGTTTTGATGGCGTTTCATCAAACTTTAACGCCACACCACGGTCAGACGGTTTTGCTAAAACGTAATCCTTCAATAACTTTAGATCTCCAATTTGTTGTGATGACGATCGTCTAAATTTGAAGTTGATCTGATGAAAGCTGTACGACAAGTGCATCAAAGAAAAAATATGGAATATGACCAAAATGGCCACTAAAGTTAAACTGGCGGGCTTCCTGTTGCGTTATTCATAATGCACTGATGGACTTTTTTGTGCATCTACTCATGATACACAATAGTCTTTGTTTTTTTTGAGGATCGGTGAATGCTAAATGAGGGGCTTTTCCGTAGGTGGCGCTCTTGAGCCATTTTGCCACGCCCTTTTCAAAATACTCCAGAATACGAAATTTTTCGCCGCCTTCGAATTTACTGCAAACTCCTACAACTTTTTGAGCACATTAAAGCCGTCAAAAAGCCAATTCATTTAAGCTAAGAAAAATAATAATAATAATAATAATAATCATTTCAATTTCAATAGGGCCTCCCACCGATTTCGGTGCTCGGGCCCTAATAATAATCTTTTCAATTTCAATAGGTCCTCTCACCGATTTCGGTGCTCGGGCCCTAATAACTAGGGCTACGTTGTAGCACTAACGGGCCCGAGCACAGGCAATTTCAAGTCTGTTGCGGTCGGGGAAGAGAGAACGTTCGATGACCAAGCGCTCGTCTCCACATTGCCTGCGTTTGCGCACTGCTGCGATATAAACGCTTCACTTCCTGTAGCCAGCAGGTGGCGCTATGATTTTAAGTCATGGTGTCTTTGTTGATGTCATCAGGTCGTGCTTTTTGTCTTACATGTGTAGTTTGAACTTGATTGGACCAAATATGTCCAAGATACAGAAGCTTGTGTTTTGATAGCGTTTAGTCACATTTTGACGCCTCGCCACGGTCACACGGTGTGGCGAAAAATTGATCTTTCAATAACTTTAGATCTCCATCTTGTTGTGATGACACTCGTCTAAATTTTCAGTTGATCTGATGAAAGCTCTCCAAGAAGTACTTGAAAATAAAAAACATGGAATATGGTCCAAATAGAAAATGGCGGGGTTCCTGTTGCGTTTTTCAAATTGCTCCGAGCGCGTTTTTTGTGCATCTGGTGATGATACACAACTGTCTTCAATTTCGTGAGGATCAGTGAATTCTAAATGAGGTGTTTCTCCATAAATGAGGGGAAGCTCCGTTGGTTGCGCTGTTGAGCCATTTTGCCACGCCCATTCTTTAAAACCATCTGAATATCTTCAAGGGAGGGGGGCTGATGATACACACATGTAGTTTGAGGGAGATGGACCCATGAACACGGAAGTTAAAGCGTTTTCGTGTGTCATGGCGAGCTGATGTGACGCCCCGCCACAGTCAGACAGTGTGACGAAAAGTTGTTTCTTTGATAACTTTAGATCTCCATCTTGTTGTGATGACACTCGTCTAAATTTTCAGTTGATGTGATGAAAGCTGTACGAGAAGTATATCAAAGTAAAAGATTATGGAATATGACCAAAATGGCCACGAAATCGAAAATGGCGTGCTTCCTGTTGCGTTTTTCATATTGCTCCGAGCGCGTTTTTTGTGCATCTGGTGATGATACACAACTGTCTTCAATTTCGTGCGGATCAGTGAATGCTAAATGAGGTGTTTCTCCGTAAATGAGGGAAAGCACCGTTGGTGGCGCTGTTGAGCCATTTTGCCACACCCATTTCCAAATACCCCAGATTACGTAAATTTTCACGAGGCCCATAATCTGCCCTATAGATGTTGAATGCATTCTGTAGTGAGAACACATTCAAGCACATGTCCTACACCTCCATGAGAGGGGGGAGGGGTGAGAAGGGGGAGGGATGAGAGGGGTGAAAGGGGGTGGGGTAAGATGGGGGCAGGTTGATCTGAGGAGGTCTGTTTTAGACAGAGTAAAAAGGTGCTGTTTTAAATTATCCTTGGGGTATTTTTACCAAAATATTTTACAGACATTTCATTAAGACCCCAAGGAACCATATCAACTGTGTTGAAATGGAAATAATATGTCCCCTTTAAAGCGAATATGTCCCCTTTAAGCGGTTTCGTGTGTCATGGTGAGCTGATTTGACGCCCCGCCACAGTCAGACGGTGTGTCGAAAAGTTGTTTCTTTGATAACTTTAGATCTCCATCTTGTTGTGATGCCACCCGTCTAAATTTTAAATTGATGTGATGAAAGCTCTCCGACAAATAAATCAAAGCGCACGATGTACAAAAACAAGACATTTCCTGATGCCACCAGGGGGCGCTTTCCTTTTAAGTCATGATTTCTAGGTAGATGTCTTCCGGTCGCGACTCTTGTCTTATATGTGTAGTTTGGAGTCGATTGGACAAAATATGTCTAAGTTACAGAAGCTTGCTTATATTGGCGTTTAGTCGAACTTTGAGACCTCACCACGGTCACACGGTGTGATGAAAAGTTTAAATATTGATAACTTTAGATCTTCATCTTGTTTTGTAGAGTCTCATCTAATTTTTAAGTTGATCTGATGAAAGCTCTCCGAGTAGTACATAAAAACATAACACGTCTTAAAAACAAGACATTTCCTGTTGCCCCCAGGGGGCGCTGTGATTGTAAGTCACAATTTCTGCACCGATGTCTTCTGGTCGCGATTCTTGTCGTATGTGTCTAGTTTGGACTCAATTGGACAAAATATGTCTGAAATATGGAAGCTTGTGTTTTGATGGCGTTTCATCAAACTTTAACGCCACACCACGGTCAGACGGTTTTGCTAAAACGTAATCCTTCAATAACTTTAGATCTCCAATTTGTTGTGATGACGATCGTCTAAATTTGAAGTTGATCTGATGAAAGCTGTACGACAAGTACATCAAAGAAAAAATATGGAATATGACCGAAATGGCCACTAAAGTCAAACTGGCGGGCTTCCTGCTGCGTTATTCATAATGCACTGATGGACTTTTTTGTGCATCTTGTCATGAGACACAATAGTCTATGTTTTTTTTGAGGATCGGTGAATGCTAAATGAGGGGCTTTTCCGTAGGTGGCGCTCTTGAGCCATTTTGCCACGCCCTTTTCAAACTACTTCAGAAAACGTAAACTTGCGCACATTTGTAATTTACTGTACACTTTAGAAACTTTTTGAGCACGTTAAAGCCCTCAAAAAGCCAATTCACTGAGCGAAGAAAAATAATAATAATAATAATCTTTTCAATTTCAATAGGTCCTCTCACCGATTTCGGTGCTCGGGCCCTAATAATAATCTTTTCAATTTCAATAGGTCCTCTCACCGATTTCGGTGCTCGGGCCCTAATAATAATAATAATAATAATAATAATAATAATAATAAAAATCCTTACAGATTCAATAGGGCCTCTCACCATTCGGTGCTCGGGCCCTAACTAGGGCTACGTTGTAGCACTAACGGGCCCGAGCACAGGCAATTTCAAGTCTGTTGCGGTCGGGGAAGAGAGAACGTTCGATGACCAAGCGCTCGTCCCCACATTGCCTGCGTTTGCCCTGTGCGGCAAGGAAGATCGCTCCACTTCTTCTGGCCAGCCGCTGGTGCTGAACTAGAGGTAAGTAACCTTGAAACTATCCAACATAACCTATTGCTTTATCTATCATCATATGCTTACATTCCTCAAGTTTTTTGTAATATGTAATTGTTATAAAAGTTACCGTTTATTTATCACGTCTAATGAACAGATTGAAGCAAGATAACTCGACAGTCTTGATTTGGTTGTGACATTATTTTTTTTAATGAGTTACTATCAATACGCTACACGTGTACGTTTCATGTGATAGTAACTGTTTCACCAATATTCTGATACAGGATGGTATATCCGCCATTACTATTTTCACATCGTTTATTTAGTCTGTCATGGAGTTGTAGAGTGAATTAGACAGTAGTGATAACATTATAATGTCCACACATCAGTGTTGTAAACACTTCTCCAATTAATTATATAATTATGTTTTCACACTGAGGGAAGTGGAGAGACTTGATGTGGACTGTTATCAACAGCTCTGTGGGAGATCATCACCTTGAATATTACAGATGAGGTAGAAAGACATTTTATCTATGTGTACAATGTTGTATTTCTTTGTCACGTTTTATCAAAAGCGATTTAAAGTATGTGCATTTAACCATTAGGATACAAACCCAGACCCTAGTACATCGGTTCTAGCTGAAATAAGTAGTGCTTCATAAACAACACAAAACATTCATAACAGTACGCTTCTGCTCCTCATTAATGCAGCTCCTGATGTCCCCAGCAGCAACATGGTGGAGATCTGCAGCTTCATGCTGGTCAACTGGAAGACAACTGATTAAGATTAAAAGATTAAGATTAACATCCATTTATTCATCCCAAACACATGCACAGACATGCAAAGGCACACTCATGCAGGTAGGGAAATTTAATCGCTGCTTTTTACCCATCTGGTGCAGGACACACAGAGCAGTGAGCGACCATGTACGGCGCTCGGGGGAGCAGATGTTGGGGGAGTGAGGTGCCTTGCTCATGGGCACTAGAGAGGGTAGGGAGACTCTTGGATTTTTGGACAGATCAATCCAGGTTCGACTTTTGTTGTCTCTCCATGGAGTCGAACCAAAGACGAACCAGAGACCTTCTCTGCCCATAGTCCAAGTTTCTGCCACTCGACCACCGCCTCTCCTCATGCATCATCAAACTAGTAATCTACACATCACTCCATGCGTTGCTCCCTTAACTACAGATGGCCTGCGAATGTCATGGAGTTTTACAGTGAATTAGACAGTTTAGGTATGATTTTAATCTCCACACATCAGTGTTGTAAACAGTTCTCAAATTAATTATAGAATTATGTTTGCACACTGAGAGAAGTGGAAAGACTTGATTTGGACTGTTATCAATAGGTCTGTGGGAGATTATCACCTTGAATAGTACTGATGAGGTAGAAAGACATTTTAGGTATTTGTACAATGTTGTATTTCTTTCAGCACTTTTATCAGAAGGGACTTAAAATATGTACATTTCACCATGAGGATATAAACCAAGACCACAGTACAACAGTTCTATCTGAAATCTGTTGTGCTTTATACACAACACAAAACATTCTTTAACAGTGCGTTTTTTCTCTTCATAGATGAAGAACTGCAGCACCTGATGTCCTCAGCAGCAACATGGTGGAGATCTGATTTGATACACTTTAGATAAGAACCCAGTGTTTTATATTTCTGCTTTGCCATAAGAGACAGAACATGGTCATCACAGCTGTGTCCTTCAGGCTCGTCTGTCCCTAATAAAATGATAGGAAACATGAAAGTGATCGTCATTATTGTAGAGGAAGAGTTACATATGAACAAAGTGTGTAATCTTATTTTCTGTGGATATTCAACTGTGTATTTGAATATGCTTTTGGATTAAAACGTGCACTACCATGACAATGAATGTTTTTAATGGAGCTATTTCACATTAAAAGTATTGCATTATAATTTAATACATTATATATTATGTGCAATACTTTGATTGTTTTTAAGTAATGAAATCAGGTCTGTACCTGGAGTCAGTGTTCAGTCTGGTTGGATTCAAGTTGTGTGTCAAGTTGGATCTTCTAGAGGAACATGAAACCAATACACAGATATGTAAAGTCATACATGGGCCAGGTTAAGTAATTAACAGACTTTTAAATGGTAAAAATAAAATATTAGTTCAAAGTTAATCAGAGCATAATCATTTCAGATTAGGAAATAGGTAGTGCATATAAGCCCACAACTCTGTATGACACTGTCTGTTCTAGTAAAGTTACAAGGCTATGACTTACTCATATTTAACAAAAGAATTCAGTGAAGTCTGTCTGAGATTAACGATTTAAATACTGAAGGTGGGAGACACGGTTATTTTTCACTGTAACACGTGACAGGACATCAACACCGTGACTCTGAATAAAGAGCCTTAAAAGACGTAGTGCTCCTTTGAACAGCTGCTCTTACAATGTGTAGCAAGTGCTAAATCTCCATTAGTATAATAGTAACAAAAATCACCCTTTACATAATTGAACATATATTTTCCATGTGAACCCCTTTAACACAGTTCAATTCAGGAGCAAAATATAATTTATACAGTATTTATTAGAGCTAGTATTAGTAAACAGATCAAACAAATGCAGTACAACACATCACACATCCACAGTGTCTCTTTTGCTTATCATCACAGTCAGTCAGAAGTGTCCGTTTAACTTACGTAGCAGTTGAGAGATGCTTCGTTGGAGCTAGCAGGAGCTAGCTCATAGCCAGTGCTGCTGTTGAGAGCGGCAGAGTTCACACAGGAAAAGACACGACGGACGGGGGAAAAAAGCTTTGAGTGCGTCCCACACTCTAACCTGCTGAGCTAACAACGTCCACAGTGACTCCGCCGCCGTCCTCTCATCCAGACTCGCCAACCGTTCTCCGGTTCTTCGTGATACACAGCTCCGCAGCTTGTGACGACGTAACTTTGTTCAGAGTCTCATGAGGCGTTCACATGCAGCTGTGTTAAATGCAGCTTCGTTTGTCATGGCGAGTTGAAGAAGTCTGCTGCAAAGCTATGAATAATCCGCATGATGAAAACTCACAGCAATGTTATGCCTACATTATCAATATATTGAGACCCATGTGACACAGTTTGACATGGTTTAGCAAAGTGAATGAGGAGAAATACATCCAAGTGTGAGACGTAACAAACCGAAAGCGGTCTCATGCTGCGTTCAGGGTAACTCTGTTAAAATGGGGATTCATTGGTCATGGTGAGCTGATGAACTTTGATGCCACGCCATTAACAATCTGCATGATGAAAAGTCACAATAATGTTATGCCTACATTATCAATATCTTGAGACCAATTTGACACAGTTTGACATGGTTTAGTAAAGTGGCTGGAGGGAAATACATCAAAGAGTAAGATGACCAAAACAAGACATTTCCTGATGCCACCAGGGGGCGCTTTCCTTTTAAGTCATTATTTCTAGGTAGATGTCTTCCACTCGCGACTCTTGTCTTATATGTGTAGTTTGGAGTCGATTGGACAAAATATGTCTAAGTTACAGAAGCTCGCTTATATTGGCGTTTAGTCGAACTTTGAGACCTCACCACGGTCACACGGTATGATGAAAAGTTTAAATTCTGATAACTTTAGATCTTCATCTTGTTTTGTAGAGTCTCATCTAATTTTTAAGTTGATCTGATGAAAGCTGTCTGAGTAGTACATAAAAACATAACACGTACCAAAACAAGACATTTCGCGTTACCACCAGGGGGCGCTGTGATTGTAAGTCACAATTTCTGCACCCATGTCTTCTGGTGGCGACTCTTGTCGAATGTGTCTAGTTTGGACTCAATTGGACAAAATATGTCTGAAATATGGAAGCTTGTGTTTTGATGGCGTTTCATCAAACTTTAACGCCACACCACGGTCAGACGGTTTTGCTAAAACGTAATCCTTCAATAACTTTAGATCTCCAATTTGTTGTGATGACGATCGTCTAAATTTGAAGTTGATCTGATGAAAGCTGTACGACAAGTACATCAAAGAAAAAATATGGAATATGACCAAAATGGCCACTAAAGTCAAACTGGCGGGCTTCCTGTTGCGTTATTCATAATGCACTGATGGACTTTTTTGTGCATCTAGTCATGATACACAATAATCTTTGTTTTTTTTGAGGATCGGTGAATGCTAAATGAGGGGCTTTTCCGTAGGTGGCGCTCTTGAGCCATTTTGCCACGCCCTTTTCAAAATACTCCAGAATACGTAATTTTACGCCGCCTTCGAATTTACTGCAAACTCCTACAACTTTTTGAGCACATTAAAGCCCTCAAAAAGCCAATTCATTTAAGCTAAGAAAAATAATAATAATAATAATAATAATAATCATTTCAATTTCAATAGGGCCTCCCACCGATTTCGGTGCTCGGGCCCTAATAATAACTAGGGCTACGTTGTAGCACTAACGGGCCCGAGCACAGGCAATTTCAAGTCTGTTGCGGTCGGGGAAGAGAGAACGTTCGATGACCAAGCGCTCGTCTCCACATTGCCTGCGTTTGCCCTGTGCGGCAAGGAAGATCGCTCCACTTCTTCTGGCCAGCCGCTGGTGCTGAACTAGAGGTAAGTAACCTTCAAACTATCCAACATAACCTATTGCTTTATCTATCATCATATGCTTACATGCCTCAAGTTTTTGGTAATATGTAATTGTTATAAAACTTACCGTTTATTTATCACGTCTAATGAACAGATTGAAGCAAGATAACTCCACAGTCTTGTTTTGGTTGTGACATTATTTTTTTTAATGAGTTACTATCAATACACTACACGTGTACGTTTCATGTGATAGTAACTGTTTCACCAATATTCTGATACAGGATGGTATATCCGCCATTACTATTTTCACATCGTTTATTTAGTCTGTCATGGAGTTGTAGAGTGAATTAGACAGTAGTGATAAGATTATAATGTCCACACATCAGTGTTGTAAACACTTCTCCAATTAATTATATAATTATGTTTTCACACTGAGGGAAGTGGAGAGACTTGATGTGGACTGTTATCAACAGCTCTGTGGGAGATCATCACCTTGAATATTACAGATGAGGTAGAAAGACATTTTATCTATGTGTACAATGTTGTATTTCTTTGTCACGTTTTATCAAAAGCGATTTAAAGTATGTGCATTTAACCATTAGGATACAAACCCAGACCCTAGTACATCGGTTCTAGCTGAAATAAGTAGTGCTTCATAAACAACACAAAACATTCATAACAGTACGCTTCTGCTCCTCATTAATGCAGCTCCTGATGTCCCCAGCAGCAACATGGTGGAGATCTGCAGCTTCATGCTGGTCAACTGGAAGACAACTGATTAAGATTAAAAGATTAAGATTAAAATCCATTTATTCATCCCAAACACATGCACAGACATGCAAAGGCACACTCATGCAGGTAGGGAAATTTAATCGCTGCTTTTTACCCATCTGGTGCAGGACACACAGAGCAGTGAGCGACCATGTACGGCGCTCGGGGGAGCAGATGTTGGGGGAGTGAGGTGCCTTGCTCATGGGCACTAGAGAGGGTAGGGAGACTCTTGGATTTTTGGACAGATCAATCCAGGTTCGACTTTTGTTGTCTCTCCATGGAGTCGAACCAAAGACGAACCAGAGACCTTCTCTGCCCATAGTCCAAGTTTCTGCCACTCGACCACCGCCTCTCCTCATGCATCATCAAACTAGTAATCTACACATCACTCCATGCGTTGCTCCCTTAACTACAGATGGCCTGCGAATGTCATGGAGTTTTACAGTGAATTAGACAGTTTAGGTATGATTTTAATCTCCACACATCAGTGTTGTAAACAGTTCTCAAATTAATTATAGAATTATGTTTTCACACTGAGAGAAGTGGAAAGACTTGATTTGGACTGTTATCAATAGGTCTGTGGGAGATTATCACCTTGAATAGTACTGATGAGGTAGAAAGACATTTTATGTATTTGTACAATGTTGTATTTCTTTCAGCACTTTTATCAGAAGGGACTTAAAATATGTACATTTCACCATGAGGATATAAACCAAGACCACAGTACAACAGTTCTATCTGAAATCTGTTGTGCTTTATACACAACACAAAACATTCTTTAACAGTGCGTTTTTTCTCTTCATAGATGAAGAACTGCAGCACCTGATGTCCTCAGCAGCAACATGGTGGAGATCTGATTTGATACACTTTAGATAAGAACCCAGTGTTTTATATTTCTGCTTTGCCATAAGAGACAGAACATGGTCATCACAGCTGTGTCCTTCAGGCTCGTCTGTCCCTAATAAAATGATAGGAAACATGAAAGTGATCGTCATTATTGTAGAGGAAGAGTTACATATGAACAAAGTGTGTAATCTTATTTTCTGTGGATATTCAACTGTGTATTTGAATATGCTTTTGGATTAAAACGTGCACTACCATGACAATGAATGTTTTTAATGGAGCTATTTCACATTAAAAGTATTGCATTATAATTTAATACATTATGTATTATGTGCAATACTTTGATTGTTTTTAAGTAATGAAATCAGGTCTGTACCTGGAGTCAGTGTTCAGTCTGGTTGGATTCAAGTTGTGTGTCAAGTTGGACCTTCTAGAGGAACATGAAACCAATACACAGATATGTAAAGTCATACATGGGCCAGGTTAAGTAATTAACAGACTTTTAAATGGTAAAAATAAAATATTAGTTCAAAGTTAATCAGAGCATAATCATTTCAGATTAGGAAATAGGTAGTGCATATAAGCCCACAACTCTGTATGACACTGTCTGTTCTAGTAAAGGTACAAGGCTATGACTTACTCATATTTAACAAAAGAATTCAGTGAAGTCTGTCTGAGATTAACGATTTAAATACTGAAGGTGGGAGACACGGTTATTTTTCACTGTAACACGTGACAGGACATCAACACCGTGACTCTGAATAAAGAGCCTTAAAAGACGTAGTGCTCCTTTGAACAGCTGCTCTTACAATGTGTAGCAAGTGCTAAATCTCCATTAGTATAATAGTAACAAAAATCACCCTTTACATAATTGAACATATATTTTCCATGTGAACCCCTTTAACACAGTTCAATTCAGGAGCAAAATATAATTTATACAGTATTTATTAGAGCTAGTATTAGTAAACAGATCAAACAAATGCAGTACAACACATCACACATCCACAGTGTCTCTTTTGCTTATCATCACAGTCAGTCAGAAGTGTCCGTTTAACTTACGTAGCAGTTGAGAGATGCTTCGTTGGAGCTAGCAGGAGCTAGCTCATAGCCAGTGCTGCTGTTGAGAGCGGCAGAGTTCACACAGGAAAAGACACAACGGGAGAGGGGACAAAAACCTTTGAGTCCCACACTCTAACCTGCTGAGCGAACAACGTCCACAGTGACTCCGCCGCCGTCCTCTCATCCAGACTCGCCAACCGTTCTCCGGTTCTTCGTGATACACAGCTCCGCAGCTTGTGACGACGTAACTTCTCTCAGAGTCTCATGAGGCGTTCACTTGCAGATGTGTTAAATGCAGCTTCGTTTGTCATGGCGAGTTGAAGAAGTCTGCTGCAAAGCTATGAATAATCCGCATGATGAAAACTCACAGCAATGTTATGCCTACATTATCAATATATTGAGACCCATGTGACACAGTTTGACATGGTTTAGCAAAGTGAATGAGGAGAAATTCATCCAAGTGTGAGACGTAACAAACCGAAAGCGGTCTCATGCTGCGTTCAGGGTAACTCTGTTAAAATGGGTTTCATTGGTCATGGTGAGCTGATGAACTTTGATGCCACGCCATTAACAATCTGCATGATGAAAAGTCACAATAATGTTATGCCTACATTATCAATATCTTGAGACCAATTTGACACAGTTTGACATGGTTTAGTAAAGTGGCTGGAGGGAAATACATCAAAGAGTAAGATGACCAAAACAAGACATTTCCTGATGCCACCAGGGGGCGCTTTCCTTTTAAGTCATGATTTCTAGGTAGATGTCTTCCGGTCGCGACTCTTGTCTTATATGTGTAGTTTGGAGTCGATTGGACAAAATATGTCTAAGTTACAGAAGCTCGCTTATATTGGCGTTTAGTCGAACTTTGAGACCTCACCACGGTCACACGGTATGATGAAAAGTTTAAATTCTGATAACTTTAGATCTTCATCTTGTTTTGTAGAGTCTCATCTAATTTTTAAGTTGATCTGATGAAAGCTGTCTGAGTAGTACATAAAAACATAACACGTACCAAAACAAGACATTTCGTGTTACCACCAGGGGGCGCTGTGATTGTAAGTCACAATTTCTGCACCCATGTCTTCTGGTGAAGACTCTTGTCGAATGTGTCTAGTTTGGACTCAATTGGACAAAATATGTCTGAAATATGGAAGCTTGTGTTTTGATGGCGTTTCATCAAACTTTAACGCCACACCACGGTCAGACGGTTTTGCTAAAACGTAATCCTTCAATAACTTTAGATCTCCAATTTGTTGTGATGACGATCGTCTAAATTTGAAGTTGATCTGATGAAAGCTGTACGACAAGTACATCAAAGAAAAAATATGGAATATGACCAAAATGGCCACTAAAGTCAAACTGGCGGGCTTCCTGTTGCGTTATTCATAATGCACTGATGGACTTTTTTGTGCATCTAGTCATGATACACAATAATCTTTGTTTTTTTTGAGGATCGGTGAATGCTAAATGAGGGGCTTTTCCGTAGGTGGCGCTCTTGAGCCATTTTGCCACGCCCTTTTCAAAATACTCCAGAATACGTAATTTTACGCCGCCTTCGAATTTACTGCAAACTCCTACAACTTTTTGAGCACATTAAAGCCCTCAAAAAGCCAATTCATTTAAGCTAAGAAAAATAATAATAACTAGGGCTACGTTGTAGCACTAACGGGCCCGAGCACAGGCAATTTCAAGTCTGTTGCGGTCGGGGAAGAGAGAACGTTCGATGACCAAGCGCTCGTCTCCACATTGCCTGCGTTTGCCCTGTGCGGCAAGGAAGATCGCTCCACTTCTTCTGGCCAGCCACTGGTGCTGAACTAGAGGTAAGTAACCTTGAAACTATCCAACATAACCTATTGCTTTATCTATCATCATATGCTTACATGCCTCAAGTTTTTTGTAATATGTAATTGTTATAAAAGTTACCGTTTATTTATCACGTCTAATGAACAGATTGAAGCAAGATAACTCGACAGTCTTGTTTTGGTTGTGACATTATTTTTTTTAATGAGTTACTATCAATACGCTACACGTGTACGTTTCATGTGATAGTAACTGTTTCACCAATATTCTG
The DNA here is from genome assembly GCF_949316205.1 of Platichthys flesus. Taxonomy (NCBI): domain Eukaryota; kingdom Metazoa; phylum Chordata; class Actinopteri; order Pleuronectiformes; family Pleuronectidae; genus Platichthys; species Platichthys flesus. Next base: position 25,014,340 of record NC_084950.1, on the reverse strand, counting down.
ATACAGGATGGTATATCCGCCATTACTATTTTCACATTGTTTATTTAGTCTGTCATGGAGTTGTAGAGTGAATTAGACAGTAGTGATAAGATTATAATGTCCACACATCAGTGTTGTAAACACTTCTCCAATTAATTATATAATTATGTTTTCACACTGAGGGAAGTGGAGAGACTTGATGTGGACTGTTATCAACAGCTCTGTGGGAGATCATCACCTTGAATATTACAGATGAGGTAGAAAGACATTTTATCTATGTGTACAATGTTGTATTTCTTTGTCACGTTTTATCAAAAGCGATTTAAAGTATGTGCATTTAACCATTAGGATACAAACCCAGACCCTAGTACATCGGTTCTAGCTGAAATAAGTAGTGCTTCATAAACAACACAAAACATTCATAACAGTACGCTTCTGCTCCTCATTAATGCAGCTCCTGATGTCCCCAGCAGCAACATGGTGGAGATCTGCAGCTTCATGCTGGTCAACTGGAAGACAACTGATTAAGATTAAAAGATTAAGATTAAAATCCATTTATTCATCCCAAACACATGCACAGACATGCAAAGGCACACTCATGCAGGTAGGGAAATTTAATCGCTGCTTTTTACCCATCTGGTGCAGGACACACAGAGCAGTGAGCGACCATGTACGGCGCTCGGGGGAGCAGATGTTGGGGGAGTGAGGTGCCTTGCTCATGGGCACTAGAGAGGGTAGGGAGACTCTTGGATTTTTGGACAGATCAATCCAGGTTCGACTTTTGTTGTCTCTCCATGGAGTCGAACCAAAGACGAACCAGAGACCTTCTCTGCCCATAGTCCAAGTTTCTGCCACTCGACCACCGCCTCTCCTCATGCATCATCAAACTAGTAATCTACACATCACTCCATGCGTTGCTCCCTTAACTACAGATGGCCTGCGAATGTCATGGAGTTTTACAGTGAATTAGACAGTTTAGGTATGATTTTAATCTCCACACATCAGTGTTGTAAACAGTTCTCAAATTAATTATAGAATTATGTTTTCACACTGAGAGAAGTGGAAAGACTTGATTTGGACTGTTATCAATAGGTCTGTGGGAGATTATCACCTTGAATAGTACTGATGAGGTAGAAAGACATTTTATGTATTTGTACAATGTTGTATTTCTTTCAGCACTTTTATCAGAAGGGACTTAAAATATGTACATTTCACCATGAGGATATAAACCAAGACCACAGTACAACAGTTCTATCTGAAATCTGTTGTGCTTTATACACAACACAAAACATTCTTTAACAGTGCGTTTTTTCTCTTCATAGATGAAGAACTGCAGCACCTGATGTCCTCAGCAGCAACATGGTGGAGATCTGATTTGATACACTTTAGATAAGAACCCAGTGTTTTATATTTCTGCTTTGCCATAAGAGACAGAACATGGTCATCACAGCTGTGTCCTTCAGGCTCGTCTGTCCCTAATAAAATGATAGGAAACATGAGAGTGATCGTCATTATTGTAGAGGAAGAGTTACATATGAACAAAGTGTGTAATCTTATTTTCTGTGGATATTCAACTGTGTATTTGAATATGCTTTTGGATTAAAACGTGCACTACCATGACAATGAATGTTTTTAATGGAGCTATTTCACATTAAAAGTATTGCATTATAATTTAATACATTATGTATTATGTGCAATACTTTGATTGTTTTTAAGTAATGAAATCAGGTCTGTACCTGGAGTCAGTGTTCAGTCTGGTTGGATTCAAGTTGTGTGTCAAGTTGGACCTTCTAGAGGAACATGAAACCAATACACAGATATGTAAAGTCATACATGGGCCAGGTTAAGTAATTAACAGACTTTTAAATGGTAAAAATAAAATATTAGTTCAAAGTTAATCAGAGCATAATCATTTCAGATTAGGAAATAGGTAGTGCATATAAGCCCACAACTCTGTATGACACTGTCTGTTCTAGTAAAGGTACAAGGCTATGACTTACTCATATTTAACAAAAGAATTCAGTGAAGTCTGTCTGAGATTAACGATTTAAATACTGAAGGTGGGAGACACGGTTATTTTTCACTGTAACACGTGACAGGACATCAACACCGTGACTCTGAATAAAGAGCCTTAAAAGACGTAGTGCTCCTTTGAACAGCTGCTCTTACAATGTGTAGCAAGTGCTAAATCTCCATTAGTATAATAGTAACAAAAATCACCCTTTACATAATTGAACATATATTTTCCATGTGAACCCCTTTAACACAGTTCAATTCAGGAGCAAAATATAATTTATACAGTATTTATTAGAGCTAGTATTAGTAAACAGATCAAACAAATGCAGTACAACACATCACACATCCACAGTGTCTCTTTTGCTTATCATCACAGTCAGTCAGAAGTGTCCGTTTAACTTACGTAGCAGTTGAGAGATGCTTCGTTGGAGCTAGCAGGAGCTAGCTCATAGCCAGTGCTGCTGTTGAGAGCGGCAGAGTTCACACAGGAAAAGACACAACGGGAGAGGGGACAAAAACCTTTGAGTCCCACACTCTAACCTGCTGAGCGAACAACGTCCACAGTGACTCCGCCGCCGTCCTCTCATCCAGACTCGCCAACCGTTCTCCGGTTCTTCGTGATACACAGCTCCGCAGCTTGTGACGACGTAACTTCTCTCAGAGTCTCATGAGGCGTTCACTTGCAGATGTGTTAAATGCAGCTTCGTTTGTCATGGCGAGTTGAAGAAGTCTGCTGCAAAGCTATGAATAATCCGCATGATGAAAACTCACAGCAATGTTATGCCTACATTATCAATATATTGAGACCCATGTGACACAGTTTGACATGGTTTAGCAAAGTGAATGAGGAGAAATACATCCAAGTGTGAGACGTAACAAACCGAAAGCGGTCTCATGCTGCGTTCAGGGTAACTCTGTTAAAATGTGTTTCATTGGTCATGGTGAGCTGATGAACTTTGATGCCACGCCATTAACAATCTGCATGATGAAAAGTCACAATAATGTTATGCCTACATTATCAATATCTTGAGACCAATTTGACACAGTTTGACATGGTTTAGTAAAGTGGCTGGAGGGAAATACATCAAAGAGTAAGATGACCAAAACAAGACATTTCCTGATGCCACCAGGGGGCGCTTTCCTTTTAAGTCATGATTTCTAGGTAGATGTCTTCCGGTCGCGACTCTTGTCTTATATGTGTAGTTTGGAGTCGATTGGACAAAATATGTCTAAGTTACAGAAGCTCGCTTATATTGGCGTTTAGTCGAACTTTGAGACCTCACCACGGTCACACGGTATGATGAAAAGTTTAAATTCTGATAACTTTAGATCTTCATCTTGTTTTGTAGAGTCTCATCTAATTTTTAAGTTGATCTGATGAAAGCTGTCTGAGTAGTACATAAAAACATAACACGTACCAAAACAAGACATTTCGTGTTACCACCAGGGGGCGCTGTGATTGTAAGTCACAATTTCTGCACCCATGTCTTCTGGTGAAGACTCTTGTCGAATGTGTCTAGTTTGGACTCAATTGGACAAAATATGTCTGAAATATGGAAGCTTGTGTTTTGATGGCGTTTCATCAAACTTTAACGCCACACCACGGTCAGACGGTTTTGCTAAAACGTAATCCTTCAATAACTTTAGATCTCCAATTTGTTGTGATGACGATCGTCTAAATTTGAAGTTGATCTGATGAAAGCTGTACGACAAGTACATCAAAGAAAAAATATGGAATATGACCAAAATGGCCACTAAAGTCAAACTGGCGGGCTTCCTGTTGCGTTATTCATAATGCACTGATGGACTTTTTTGTGCATCTAGTCATGATACACAATAATCTTTGTTTTTTTTGAGGATCGGTGAATGCTAAATGAGGGGCTTTTCCGTAGGTGGCGCTCTTGAGCCATTTTGCCACGCCCTTTTCAAAATACTCCAGAATACGTAATTTTACGCCGCCTTCGAATTTACTGCAAACTCCTACAACTTTTTGAGCACATTAAAGCCCTCAAAAAGCCAATTCATTTAAGCTAAGAAAAATAATAATAACTAGGGCTACGTTGTAGCACTAACGGGCCCGAGCACAGGCAATTTCAAGTCTGTTGCGGTCGGGGAAGAGAGAACGTTCGATGACCAAGCGCTCGTCTCCACATTGCCTGCGTTTGCCCTGTGCGGCAAGGAAGATCGCTCCACTTCTTCTGGCCAGCCGCTGGTGCTGAACTAGAGGTAAGTAACCTTGAAACTATCCAACATAACCTATTGCTTTATCTATCATCATATGCTTACATGCCTCAAGTTTTTTGTAATATGTAATTGTTATAAAAGTTACCGTTTATTTATCACGTCTAATGAACAGATTGAAGCAAGATAACTCGACAGTCTTGTTTTGGTTGTGACATTATTTTTTTTAATGAGTTACTATCAATACGCTACACGTGTACGTTTCATGTGATAGTAACTGTTTCACCAATATTCTGATACAGGATGGTATATCCGCCATTACTATTTTCACATTGTTTATTTAGTCTGTCATGGAGTTGTAGAGTGAATTAGACAGTAGTGATAACATTATAATGTCCACACATCAGTGTTGTAAACACTTCTCCAATTAATTATATAATTATGTTTTCACACTGAGGGAAGTGGAGAGACTTGATGTGGACTGTTATCAACAGCTCTGTGGGAGATCATCACCTTGAATATTACAGATGAGGTAGAAAGACATTTTATCTATGTGTACAATGTTGTATTTCTTTGTCACGTTTTATCAAAAGCGATTTAAAGTATGTGCATTTAACCATTAGGATACAAACCCAGACCCTAGTACATCGGTTCTAGCTGAAATAAGTAGTGCTTCATAAACAACACAAAACATTCATAACAGTACGCTTCTGCTCCTCATTAATGCAGCTCCTGATGTCCCCAGCAGCAACATGGTGGAGATCTGCAGCTTCATGCTGGTCAACTGGAAGACAACTGATTAAGATTAAAAGATTAAGATTAAAATCCATTTATTCATCCCAAACACATGCACAGACATGCAAAGGCACACTCATGCAGGTAGGGAAATTTAATCGCTGCTTTTTACCCATCTGGTGCAGGACACACAGAGCAGTGAGCGACCATGTACGGCGCTCGGGGGAGCAGATGTTGGGGGAGTGAGGTGCCTTGCTCATGGGCACTAGAGAGGGTAGGGAGACTCTTGGATTTTTGGACAGATCAATCCAGGTTCGACTTTTGTTGTCTCTCCATGGAGTCGAACCAAAGACGAACCAGAGACCTTCTCTGCCCATAGTCCAAGTTTCTGCCACTCGACCACCGCCTCTCCTCATGCATCATCAAACTAGTAATCTACACATCACTCCATGCGTTGCTCCCTTAACTACAGATGGCCTGCGAATGTCATGGAGTTTTACAGTGAATTAGACAGTTTAGGTATGATTTTAATCTCCACACATCAGTGTTGTAAACAGTTCTCAAATTAATTATAGAATTATGTTTTCACACTGAGAGAAGTGGAAAGACTTGATTTGGACTGTTATCAATAGGTCTGTGGGAGATTATCACCTTGAATAGTACTGATGAGGTAGAAAGACATTTTATGTATTTGTACAATGTTGTATTTCTTTCAGCACTTTTATCAGAAGGGACTTAAAATATGTACATTTCACCATGAGGATATAAACCAAGACCACAGTACAACAGTTCTATCTGAAATCTGTTGTGCTTTATACACAACACAAAACATTCTTTAACAGTGCGTTTTTTCTCTTCATAGATGAAGAACTGCAGCACCTGATGTCCTCAGCAGCAACATGGTGGAGATCTGATTTGAAACACTTTAGATAAGAACCCAGTGTTTTATATTTCTGCTTTGCCATAAGAGACAGAACATGGACATCACAGCTGTGTCCTTCAGGCTCGTCTGTCCCTAATAAAATGATAGGAAACATGAAAGTGATCGTCATTATTGTAGAGGAAGAGTTACATATGAACAAAGTGTGGAATCTTATTTTCTGTGGATATTCAACTGTGTATTTGAATATGCTTTTGGATTAAAACGTGCACTACCATGACAATGAATGTTTTTAATGGAGCTATTTCACATTAAAAGTATTGCATTATAATTTAATACATTATGTATTATGTGCAATACTTTGATGGTTTTAAGTAATGAAATCAGGTCTGTACCTGGAGTCAGTGTTCAGTCTGGTTGGATTCAAGTTGTGTGTCAAGTTGGACCTTCTAGAGGAACATGAAACCAATACACAGATATGTAAAGTCATACATGGGCCAGGTTAAGTAATTAACAGACTTTTAAATGGTAAAAATAAAATATTAGTTCAAAGTTAATCAGAGCATAATCATTTCAGATTAGGAAATAGGTAGTGCATATAAGCCCACAACTCTGTATGACACTGTCTGTTCTAGTAAAGGTACAAGGCTATGACTTACTCATATTTAACAAAAGAATTCAGTGAAGTCTGTCTGAGATTAACGATTTAAATACTGAAGGTGGGAGACACGGTTATTTTTCACTGTAACACGTGACAGGACATCAACACCGTGACTCTGAATAAAGAGCCTTAAAAGACGTAGTGCTCCTTTGAACAGCTGCTCTTACAATGTGTAGCAAGTGCTAAATCTCCATTAGTATAATAGTAACAAAAATCACCCTTTACATAATTGAACATATATTTTCCATGTGAACCCCTTTAACACAGTTCAATTCAGGAGCAAAATATAATTTATACAGTATTTATTAGAGCTAGTATTAGTAAACAGATCAAACAAATGCAGTACAACACATCACACATCCACAGTGTCTCTTTTGCTTATCATCACAGTCAGTCAGAAGTGTCCGTTTAACTTACGTAGCAGTTGAGAGATGCTTCGTTGGAGCTAGCAGGAGCTAGCTCATAGCCAGTGCTGCTGTTGAGAGCGGCAGAGTTCACACAGGAAAAGACACAACGGGAGAGGGGACAAAAACCTTTGAGTCCCACACTCTAACCTGCTGAGCGAACAACGTCCACAGTGACTCCGCCGCCGTCCTCTCATCCAGACTCGCCAACCGTTCTCCGGTTCTTCGTGATACACAGCTCCGCAGCTTGTGACGACGTAACTTCTCTCAGAGTCTCATGAGGCGTTCACTTGCAGATGTGTTAAATGCAGCTTCGTTTGTCATGGCGAGTTGAAGAAGTCTGCTGCAAAGCTATGAATAATCCGCATGATGAAAACTCACAGCAATGTTATGCCTACATTATCAATATATTGAGACCCATGTGACACAGTTTGACATGGTTTAGCAAAGTGAATGAGGAGAAATTCATCCAAGTGTGAGACGTAACAAACCGAAAGCGGTCTCATGCTGCGTTCAGGGTAACTCTGTTAAAATGGGTTTCATTGGTCATGGTGAGCTGATGAACTTTGATGCCACGCCATTAACAATCTGCATGATGAAAAGTCACAATAATGTTATGCCTACATTATCAATATCTTGAGACCAATTTGACACAGTTTGACATGGTTTAGTAAAGTGGCTGGAGGGAAATACATCAAAGAGTAAGATGACCAAAACAAGACATTTCCTGATGCCACCAGGGGGCGCTTTCCTTTTAAGTCATGATTTCTAGGTAGATGTCTTCCGGTCGCGACTCTTGTCTTATATGTGTAGTTTGGAGTCGATTGGACAAAATATGTCTAAGTTACAGAAGCTCGCTTATATTGGCGTTTAGTCGAACTTTGAGACCTCACCACGGTCACACGGTATGATGAAAAGTTTAAATTCTGATAACTTTAGATCTTCATCTTGTTTTGTAGAGTCTCATCTAATTTTTAAGTTGATCTGATGAAAGCTGTCTGAGTAGTACATAAAAACATAACACGTACCAAAACAAGACATTTCGTGTTACCACCAGGGGGCGCTGTGATTGTAAGTCACAATTTCTGCACCCATGTCTTCTGGTGAAGACTCTTGTCGAATGTGTCTAGTTTGGACTCAATTGGACAAAATATGTCTGAAATATGGAAGCTTGTGTTTTGATGGCGTTTCATCAAACTTTAACGCCACACCACGGTCAGACGGTTTTGCTAAAACGTAATCCTTCAATAACTTTAGATCTCCAATTTGTTGTGATGACGATCGTCTAAATTTGAAGTTGATCTGATGAAAGCTGTACGACAAGTACATCAAAGAAAAAATATGGAATATGACCAAAATGGCCACTAAAGTCAAACTGGCGGGCTTCCTGTTGCGTTATTCATAATGCACTGATGGACTTTTTTGTGCATCTAGTCATGATACACAATAATCTTTGTTTTTTTTGAGGATCGGTGAATGCTAAATGAGGGGCTTTTCCGTAGGTGGCGCTCTTGAGCCATTTTGCCACGCCCTTTTCAAAATACTCCAGAATACGTAATTTTACGCCGCCTTCGAATTTACTGCAAACTCCTACAACTTTTTGAGCACATTAAAGCCCTCAAAAAGCCAATTCATTTAAGCTAAGAAAAATAATAATAATAATAATAATAACTAGGGCTACGTTGTAGCACTAACGGGCCCGAGCACAGGCAATTTCAAGTCTGTTGCGGTCGGGGAAGAGAGAACGTTCGATGACCAAGCGCTCGTCTCCACATTGCCTGCGTTTGCCCTGTGCGGCAAGGAAGATCGCTCCACTTCTTCTGGCCAGCCGCTGGTGCTGAACTAGAGGTAAGTAACCTTGAAACTATCCAACATAACCTATTGCTTTATCTATCATCATATGCTTACATGCCTCAAGTTTTTTGTAATATGTAATTGTTATAAAAGTTACCGTTTATTTATCACGTCTAATGAACAGATTGAAGCAAGATAACTCGACAGTCTTGTTTTGGTTTTGACATTATTTTTTTTAATGAGTTACTATCAATACGCTACACGTTTACGTTTCATGTGATAGTAACTGTTTCACCAATATTCTGATACAGGATGATATATCCGCCATTACTATTTTTACATTGTTTATTTAGTCTGTCATGGAGTTGTAGAGTGAATTAGACAGTAGTGATAACATTATAATGTCCACACATCAGTGTTGTAAACACTTCTCCAATTAATTATATAATTATGTTTTCACACTGAGGGAAGTGGAGAGACTTGATGTGGACTGTTATCAACAGCTCTGTGGGAGATCATCACCTTGAATATTACAGATGAGGTAGAAAGACATTTTATCTATGTGTACAATGTTGTATTTCTTTGTCACGTTTTATCAAAAGCGATTTAAAGTATGTGCATTTAACCATTAGGATACAAACCCAGACCCTAGTACATCGGTTCTAGCTGAAATAAGTAGTGCTTCATAAACAACACAAAACATTCATAACAGTACGCTTCTGCTCCTCATTAATGCAGCTCCTGATGTCCCCAGCAGCAACATGGTGGAGATCTGCAGCTTCATGCTGGTCAACTGGAAGACAACTGATTAAGATTAAAAGATTAAGATTAAAATCCATTTATTCATCCCAAACACATGCACAGACATGCAAAGGCACACTCATGCAGGTAGGGAAATTTAATCGCTGCTTTTTACCCATCTGGTGCAGGACACACAGAGCAGTGAGCGACCATGTACAGCGCTCGGGGGAGCAGATGTTGGGGGAGTGAGGTGCCTTGCTCATGGGCACTAGAGAGGGTAGGGAGACTCTTGGATTTTTGGACAGATCAATCCAGGTTCGACTTTTGTTGTCTCTCCATGGAGTCGAACCAAAGACGAACCAGAGACCTTCTCTGCCCATAGTCCAAGTTTCTGCCACTCGACCACCGCCTCTCCTCATGCATCATCAAACTAGTAATCTACACATCATTCCATGCGTTGCTCCCTTAACTACAGATGGCCTGCGAATGTCATGGAGTTTTACAGTGAATTAGACAGTTTAGGTATGATTTTAATCTCCACACATCAGTGTTGTAAACAGTTCTCAAATTAATTATAGAATTATGTTTTCACACTGAGAGAAGTGGAAAGACTTGATTTGGACTGTTATCAATAGGTCTGTGGGAGATTATCACCTTGAATAGTACTGATGAGGTAGAAAGACATTTTATGTATTTGTACAATGTTGTATTTCTTTCAGCACTTTTATCAGAAGGGACTTAAAATATGTACATTTCACCATGAGGATATAAACCAAGACCACAGTACAACAGTTCTATCAGAAATCTGTTGTGCTTTATACACAACACAAAACATTCTTTAACAGTGCGTTTTTTCTCTTCATAGATGAAGAACTGCAGCACCTGATGTCCTCAGCAGCAACATGGTGGAGATCTGATTTGATACACTTTAGATAAGAACCCAGTGTTTTATATTTCTGCTTTGCCATAAGAGACAGAACATGGTCATCACAGCTGTGTCCTTCAGGCTCGTCTGTCCCTAATAAAATGATAGGAAACATGAAAGTGATCGTCATTATTGTAGAGGAAGAGTTACATATGAACAAAGTGTGTAATCTTATTTTCTGTGGATATTCAACTGTGTATTTGAATATGCTTTTGGATTAAAACGTGCACTACCATGACAATGAATGTACAGTATGGAGTTATTTCACATTCAAAGTATTGCATATATTATTTAATACACAATGTATTATGTGCAGTACTTTGCCATGGTTGTTTGTAATTAATGAAAAGAGGTCTGTACCTGAAGTCGGTGTTCAATGTGGTTGAATTCCAGTTGTCTCATGCTGGACATGCTAGAGAAAATTTCAACATAAATATACAAATGTGTAAAGTCATACATGTGCCAGGTTAAGTCCTTAACACACTTTAAATGGTAAAAAAGGAAGTGTATTACTTCAAAGTTAAACAGATCATAATCATTTCAGCTTAGGAAATAGTTAGTGTACATCAGCATCAAATTCTCTATTACACTGTCTGTTCTAATAAAGATACAAGGCTATAATTTATTTATATTTAACAGAACAATTCAGTGAAATCTGCCTGAGATTACAATGTAAACAGTGCAGGCAGCAGAACGTTTAGCTTTCTCTGTAAGACATCATAACAATACTCTGAATAAAGAGCTTTGGAAGTTGAATTCCCCTTTAAACATCTGCTCTTAAAATACAGATGTGACTTTAAATACGCACGTTTCAATTGATCACTGTAAGTCTGTTTCAGTAGAATAACTAACTGTGTAACATTGTCAAGTCAAATGCCTTGGCGAGTGAAACCATTTTATAGCAATAGATATCCTGATGGAGCTAATTCACCGGACACACACAGTCTCCTGTCTCAGATTTAACCTCATAAACTAACGCATGCCACTGCTGGGCGGACCTACTCATGTCGGTTCATATCGGTGTGTGTCGGTAATAGTGCCGTTCGCATTAAACAGGAGTTAATGCCCCAGATCGGAGTTCGTATTTAGCCTCCATGCTAACGGACGTTAGCTCGAATGCATGGTACTAAAACACCCTGCGAATCACTTCTACACATCTAAATAAAATACTGAGCTTGACTTACCACAGAAACGGGAGCGCAGACGTCTTTAACGTGTCCGTCAGCAGAACAAGCAAAACATCAAACTGTGTTATTCATCCGATACTGAGTGGGAGGTTTCGAAAGTCTCGAGTTGGGTTCAATGACACAGGAAAAAGTAAGGAGAAGGGAGGGCGCAGCTCACTGTGACGTCACGTAAATTTCAAACCACTATATCGCTTATTATAGCGATATAGAGGTAGTTACGAAAAAGTTCACCCCCTCAGAGTTTTAATGAAGGAAGAACATAGCGATTGAGACTAAAACCAAAGTTTGAATAATGCTGTAAACAGGTTTAATTCTACTCTAAAATTGGGCATTTTAACATGGGATTCAATGGGACTCTCTCCGACGAGCTGATGAACTTTCAAGCCATGCCATTAATAAACCGCATGATAAAAAGTCACAATAATCTTATGGCTACATTATCAATGTCTTGAGACCCATTAAACAAAGTTTGACATGGTTTTGCATATTGGATGAGCAGGAATACATCAGAGTGTCAGCTATACATTTCCTGCTGCCACCAGGGGGCGCTGTCATTTTAAGTCACGATTTCTGTATAGATGTCTTCATATCGCAACTATTGTCTTATGTGTCTAGTTTGGACTTGATTAGACAAAATATGTCCAAGATACAGAAGCTCGTGTTTTAGTGCGTTTCACCGAAGTCTCATCAAACTTTAGCGCCACGCCACAATCACACGGTTTGACGAAAAGTCGATCTTTCAATAACTTTAGATCTTCATTTTGTTGTGATGACAGTCGTCTAAATATTAAGTTGATTTGATAAAAGCTGTACGACTAGTATATAAAAACATAAAACGTGACAAAAACAAGACTTTTCCTGCTGTCACCAGGGGGCGCTGTCACTTTAAGTCACGATTTCTGTATAGATGTCTTCATATCTCTACTCTTGTCTTATGTGTGTAGTTTGGACTCGATAGGACAAAATAAGTCTGAGATATAGAAGCCCGTGTTTTGATGGCGTTTAATCAAACTTTAACGCCACACCACGGTCAGACGGTTTTGCTAAAACGTAATCCTTCAATAACTTTAGATCTCCAATTTGTTGTGATGACGATCGTCTAAATTTGAAGTTGATCTGATGAAAGCTGTACGACAAGTACATCAAAGAAAAAATATGGAATATGACCAAAATGGCCACTAAAGTCAAACTGGCGGGCTTCCTGTTGCGTTATTCATAATGCACTGATGGACTTTTTTGTGCATCTAGTCATGATACACAATAATCTTTGTTTTTTTTGAGGATCGGTGAATGCTAAATGAGGGGCTTTTCCGTAGGTGGCGCTCTTTAGCCATTTTGCCACGCCCTTTTCAAAATACTCCAGAATACGTAATTTTACGCCGCCTTCGAATTTACTGCAAACTCCTACAACTTTTTGAGCACATTAAAGCCCTCAAAAAGCCAATTCATTTAAGCTAAGAAAAATAATAATAATAATAATAATAATAATCATTTCAATTTCAATAGGGCCTCCCACCGATTTCGGTGCTCGGGCCCTAACTAGGGCTACGTTGTAGCACTAACGGGCCCGAGCACAGGCAATTTCAAGTCTGTTGCGGTCGGGGAAGAGAGAACGTTCGATGACCAAGCGCTCGTCTCCACATTGCCTGCGTTTGCCCTGTGCGGCAAGGAAGATCGCTCCACTTCTTCTGGCCAGCCGCTGGTGCTGAACTAGAGGTAAGTAACCTTCAAACTATCCAACATAACCTATTGCTTTATCTATCATCATATGCTTACATGCCTCAAGTTTTTGGTAATATGTAATTGTTATAAAACTTACCGTTTATTTATCACGTCTAATGAACAGATTGAAGCAAGATAACTCCACAGTCTTGTTTTGGTTGTGACATTATTTTTTTTAATGAGTTACTATCAATACGCTACACGTGTACGTTTCATGTGATAGTAACTGTTTCACCAATATTCTGATACAGGATGGTATATCCGCCATTACTATTTTCACATCGTTTATTTAGTCTGTCATGGAGTTGTAGAGTGAATTAGACAGTAGTGATAAGATTATAATGTCCACACATCAGTGTTGTAAACACTTCTCCAATTAATTATATAATTATGTTTTCACACTGAGGGAAGTGGAGAGACTTGATGTGGACTGTTATCAACAGCTCTGTGGGAGATCATCACCTTGAATATTACAGATGAGGTAGAAAGACATTTTATCTATGTGTACAATGTTGTATTTCTTTGTCACGTTTTATCAAAAGCGATTTAAAGTATGTGCATTTAACCATTAGGATACAAACCCAGACCCTAGTACATCGGTTCTAGCTGAAATAAGTAGTGCTTCATAAACAACACAAAACATTCATAACAGTACGCTTCTGCTCCTCATTAATGCAGCTCCTGATGTCCCCAGCAGCAACATGGTGGAGATCTGCAGCTTCATGCTGGTCAACTGGAAGACAACTGATTAAGATTAAAAGATTAAGATTAAAATCCATTTATTCATCCCAAACACATGCACAGACATGCAAAGGCACACTCATGCAGGTAGGGAAATTTAATCGCTGCTTTTTACCCATCTGGTGCAGGACACACAGAGCAGTGAGCGACCATGTACGGCGCTCGGGGGAGCAGATGTTGGGGGAGTGAGGTGCCTTGCTCATGGGCACTAGAGAGGGTAGGGAGACTCTTGGATTTTTGGACAGATCAATCCAGGTTCGACTTTTGTTGTCTCTCCATGGAGTCGAACCAAAGACGAACCAGAGACCTTCTCTGCCCATAGTCCAAGTTTCTGCCACTCGACCACCGCCTCTCCTCATGCATCATCAAACTAGTAATCTACACATCACTCCATGCGTTGCTCCCTTAACTACAGATGGCCTGCGAATGTCATGGAGTTTTACAGTGAATTAGACAGTTTAGGTATGATTTTAATCTCCACACATCAGTGTTGTAAACAGTTCTCAAATTAATTATAGAATTATGTTTTCACACTGAGAGAAGTGGAAAGACTTGATTTGGACTGTTATCAATAGGTCTGTGGGAGATTATCACCTTGAATAGTACTGATGAGGTAGAAAGACATTTTATGTATTTGTACAATGTTGTATTTCTTTCAGCACTTTTATCAGAAGGGACTTAAAATATGTACATTTCACCATGAGGATATAAACCAAGACCACAGTACAACAGTTCTATCTGAAATCTGTTGTGCTTTATACACAACACAAAACATTCTTTAACAGTGCGTTTTTTCTCTTCATAGATGAAGAACTGCAGCACCTGATGTCCTCAGCAGCAACATGGTGGAGATCTGATTTGATACACTTTAGATAAGAACCCAGTGTTTTATATTTCTGCTTTGCCATAAGAGACAGAACATGGTCATCACAGCTGTGTCCTTCAGGCTCGTCTGTCCCTAATAAAATGATAGGAAACATGAAAGTGATCGTCATTATTGTAGAGGAAGAGTTACATATGAACAAAGTGTGTAATCTTATTTTCTGTGGATATTCAACTGTGTATTTGAATATGCTTTTGGATTAAAACGTGCACTACCATGACAATGAATGTTTTTAATGGAGCTATTTCACATTAAAAGTATTGCATTATAATTTAATACATTATGTATTATGTGCAATACTTTGATTGTTTTTAAGTAATGAAATCAGGTCTGTACCTGGAGTCAGTGTTCAGTCTGGTTGGATTCAAGTTGTGTGTCAAGTTGGACCTTCTAGAGGAACATGAAACCAATACACAGATATGTAAAGTCATACATGGGCCAGGTTAAGTAATTAACAGACTTTTAAATGGTAAAAATAAAATATTAGTTCAAAGTTAATCAGAGCATAATCATTTCAGATTAGGAAATAGGTAGTGCATATAAGCCCACAACTCTGTATGACACTGTCTGTTCTAGTAAAGTTACAAGGCTATGACTTACTCATATTTAACAAAAGAATTCAGTGAAGTCTGTCTGAGATTAACGATTTAAATACTGAAGGTGGGAGACACGGTTATTTTTCACTGTAACACGTGACAGGACATCAACACCGTGACTCTGAATAAAGAGCCTTAAAAGACGTAGTGCTCCTTTGAACAGCTGCTCTTACAATGTGTAGCAAGTGCTAAATCTCCATTAGTATAATAGTAACAAAAATCACCCTTTACATAATTGAACATATATTTTCCATGTGAACCCCTTTAACACAGTTCAATTCAGGAGCAAAATATAATTTATACAGTATTTATTAGAGCTAGTATTAGTAAACAGATCAAACAAATGCAGTACAACACATCACACATCCACAGTGTCTCTTTTGCTTATCATCACAGTCAGTCAGAAGTGTCCGTTTAACTTACGTAGCAGTTGAGAGATGCTTCGTTGGAGCTAGCAGGAGCTAGCTCATAGCCAGTGCTGCTGTTGAGAGCGGCAGAGTTCACACAGGAAAAGACACAACGGGAGAGGGGAAAAAAGCTTTGAGTCCCACACTCTAACCTGCTGAGCGAACAACGTCCACAGTGACTCCGCCGCCGTCCTCTCATCCAGACTCGCCAACCGTTCTCCGGTTCTTCGTGATACACAGCTCCGCAGCTTGTGACGACGTAACTCATGAGGCGTTCACTTGCAGCTGTGTTAAATGCAGCTTCGTTTGTCATGGCGAGTTGAAGAAGTCTGCTGCAAAGCTATGAATAATCCGCATGATGAAAACTCACAGCAATGTTATGCCTACATTATCAATATATTGAGACCCATGTGACACAGTTTGACATGGTTTAGCAAAGTGAATGAGGAGAAATACATCCAAGTGTGAGACGTAACAAACCGAAAGCGGTCTCATGCTGCGTTCAGGGTAACTCTGTTAAAATGGGGTTCATTGGTCATGGTGAGCTGATGAACTTTGATGCCACGCCATTAACAATCTGCATGATGAAAAGTCACAATAATGTTATGCCTACATTATCAATATCTTGAGACCAATTTGACACAGTTTGACATGGTTTAGTAAAGTGGCTGGAGGGAAATACATCAAAGAGTAAGATGACCAAAACAAGACATTTCCTGATGCCACCAGGGGGCGCTTTCCTTTTAAGTCATGATTTCTAGGTAGATGTCTTCCGGTCGCGACTCTTGTCTTATATGTGTAGTTTGGAGTCGATTGGACAAAATATGTCTAAGTTACAGAAGCTCGCTTATATTGGCGTTTAGTCGAACTTTGAGACCTCACCACGGTCACACGGTATGATGAAAAGTTTAAATTCTGATAACTTTAGATCTTCATCTTGTTTTGTAGAGTCTCATCTAATTTTTAAGTTGATCTGATGAAAGCTGTCTGAGAAGTACATAAAAACATAACACGTACCAAAATAAGACATTTCGCGTTACCACCAGGGGGCGCTGTGATTGTAAGTCACAATTTCTGCACCCATGTCTTCTGGTGGCGACTCTTGTCGAATGTGTCTAGTTTGGACTCAATTGGACAAAATATGTCTGAAATATGGAAGCTTGTGTTTTGATGGCGTTTCATCAAACTTTAACGCCACACCACGGTCAGACGGTTTTGCTAAAACGTAATCCTTCAATAACTTTAGATCTCCAATTTGTTGTGATGACGATCGTCTAAATTTGAAGTTGATCTGATGAAAGCTGTACGACAAGTACATCAAAGAAAAAATATGGAATATGACCAAAATGGCCACTAAAGTCAAACTGGCGGGCTTCCTGTTGCGTTATTCATAATGCACTGATGGACTTTTTTGTGCATCTAGTCATGATACACAATAATCTTTGTTTTTTTTGAGGATCGGTGAATGCTAAATGAGGGGCTTTTCCGTAGGTGGCGCTCTTGAGCCATTTTGCCACGCCCTTTTCAAAATACTCCAGAATACGTAATTTTACGCCGCCTTCGAATTTACTGCAAACTCCTACAACTTTTTGAGCACATTAAAGCCCTCAAAAAGCCAATTCATTTAAGCTAAGAAAAATAATAATAACTAGGGCTACGTTGTAGCACTAACGGGCCCGAGCACAGGCAATTTCAAGTCTGTTGCGGTCGGGGAAGAGAGAACGTTCGATGACCAAGCGCTCGTCTCCACATTGCCTGCGTTTGCCCTGTGCGGCAAGGAAGATCGCTCCACTTCTTCTGGCCAGCCGCTGGTGCTGAACTAGAGGTAAGTAACCTTGAAACTATCCAACATAACCTATTGCTTTATCTATCATCATATGCTTACATGCCTCAAGTTTTTTGTAATATGTAATTGTTATAAAAGTTACCGTTTATTTATCACGTCTAATGAACAGATTGAAGCAAGATAACTCGACAGTCTTGTTTTGGTTGTGACATTATTTTTTTTAATGAGTTACTATCAATACGCTACACGTGTACGTTTCATGTGATAGTAACTGTTTCACCAATATTCTGATACAGGATGGTATATCCGCCATTACTATTTTCACATCGTTTATTTAGTCTGTCATGGAGTTGTAGAGTGAATTAGACAGTAGTGATAACATTATAATGTCCACACATCAGTGTTGTAAACACTTCTCCAATTAATTATATAATTATGTTTTCACACTGAGGGAAGTGGAGAGACTTGATGTGGACTGTTATCAACAGCTCTGTGGGAGATCATCACCTTGAATATTACAGATGAGGTAGAAAGACATTTTATCTATGTGTACAATGTTGTATTTCTTTGTCACGTTTTATCAAAAGCGATTTAAAGTATGTGCATTTAACCATTAGGATACAAACCCAGACCCTAGTACATCGGTTCTAGCTGAAATAAGTAGTGCTTCATAAACAACACAAAACATTCATAACAGTACGCTTCTGCTCCTCATTAATGCAGCTCCTGATGTCCCCAGCAGCAACATGGTGGAGATCTGCAGCTTCATGCTGGTCAACTGGAAGACAACTGATTAAGATTAAAAGATTAAGATTAAAATCCATTTATTCATCCCAAACACATGCACAGACATGCAAAGGCACACTCATGCAGGTAGGGAAATTTAATCGCTGCTTTTTACCCATCTGGTGCAGGACACACAGAGCAGTGAGCGACCATGTACGGCGCTCGGGGGAGCAGATGTTGGGGGAGTGAGGTGCCTTGCTCATGGGCACTAGAGAGGGTAGGGAGACTCTTGGATTTTTGGACAGATCAATCCAGGTTCGACTTTTGTTGTCTCTCCATGGAGTCGAACCAAAGACGAACCAGAGACCTTCTCTGCCCATAGTCCAAGTTTCTGCCACTCGACCACCGCCTCTCCTCATGCATCATCAAACTAGTAATCTACACATCACTCCATGCGTTGCTCCCTTAACTACAGATGGCCTGCGAATGTCATGGAGTTTTACAGTGAATTAGACAGTTTAGGTATGATTTTAATCTCCACACATCAGTGTTGTAAACAGTTCTCAAATTAATTATAGAATTATGTTTTCACACTGAGAGAAGTGGAAAGACTTGATTTGGACTGTTATCAATAGGTCTGTGGGAGATTATCACCTTGAATAGTACTGATGAGGTAGAAAGACATTTTATGTATTTGTACAATGTTGTATTTCTTTCAGCACTTTTATCAGAAGGGACTTAAAATATGTACATTTCACCATGAGGATATAAACCAAGACCACAGTACAACAGTTCTATCTGAAATCTGTTGTGCTTTATACACAACACAAAACATTCTTTAACAGTGCGTTTTTTCTCTTCATAGATGAAGAACTGCAGCACCTGATGTCCTCAGCAGCAACATGGTGGAGATCTGATTTGATACACTTTAGATAAGAACCCAGTGTTTTATATTTCTGCTTTGCCATAAGAGACAGAACATGGTCATCACAGCTGTGTCCTTCAGGCTCGTCTGTCCCTAATAAAATGATAGGAAACATGAAAGTGATCGTCATTATTGTAGAGGAAGAGTTACATATGAACAAAGTGTGTAATCTTATTTTCTGTGGATATTCAACTGTGTATTTGAATATGCTTTTGGATTAAAACGTGCACTACCATGACAATGAATGTTTTTAATGGAGCTATTTCACATTAAAAGTATTGCATTATAATTTAATACATTATGTATTATGTGCAATACTTTGATTGTTTTTAAGTAATGAAATCAGGTCTGTACCTGGAGTCAGTGTTCAGTCTGGTTGGATTCAAGTTGTGTGTCAAGTTGGACCTTCTAGAGGAACATGAAACCAATACACAGATATGTAAAGTCATACATGGGCCAGGTTAAGTAATTAACAGACTTTTAAATGGTAAAAATAAAATATTAGTTCAAAGTTAATCAGAGCATAATCATTTCAGATTAGGAAATAGGTAGTGCATATAAGCCCACAACTCTGTATGACACTGTCTGTTCTAGTAAAGGTACAAGGCTATGACTTACTCATATTTAACAAAAGAATTCAGTGAAGTCAGTCTGAGATTAACGATTTAAATACTGAAGGTGGGAGACACGGTTATTTTTCACTGTAACACGTGACAGGACATCAACACCGTGACTCTGAATAAAGAGCCTTAAAAGACGTAGTGCTCCTTTGAACAGCTGCTCTTACAATGTGTAGCAAGTGCTAAATCTCCATTAGTATAATAGTAACAAAAATCACCCTTTACATAATTGAACATATATTTTCCATGTGAACCCCTTTAACACAGTTCAATTCAGGAGCAAAATATAATTTATACAGTATTTATTAGAGCTAGTATTAGTAAACAGATCAAACAAATGCAGTACAACACATCACACATCCACAGTGTCTCTTTTGCTTATCATCACAGTCAGTCAGAAGTGTCCGTTTAACTTACGTAGCAGTTGAGAGATGCTTCGTTGGAGCTAGCAGGAGCTAGCTCATAGCCAGTGCTGCTGTTGAGAGCGGCAGAGTTCACACAGGAAAAGACACAACGGGAGAGGGGACAAAAACCTTTGAGTCCCACACTCTAACCTGCTGAGCGAACAACGTCCACAGTGACTCCGCCGCCGTCCTCTCATCCAGACTCGCCAACCGTTCTCCGGTTCTTCGTGATACACAGCTCCGCAGCTTGTGACGACGTAACTTCTTTCAGAGTCTCATGAGGCGTTCACTTGCAGCTGTGTTAAATGCAGCTTCGTTTGTCATGGCGAGTTGAAGAAGTCTGCTGCAAAGCTATGAATAATCCGCATGATGAAAACTCACAGCAATGTTATGCCTACATTATCAATATATTGAGACCCATGTGACACAGTTTGACATGGTTTAGCAAAGTGAATGAGGAGAAATACATCCAAGTGTGAGACGTAACAAACCGAAAGCGGTCTCATGCTGCGTTCAGGGTAACTCTGTTAAAATGTGTTTCATTGGTCATGGTGAGCTGATGAACTTTGATGCCACGCCATTAACAATCTGCATGATGAAAAGTCACAATAATGTTATGCCTACATTATCAATATCTTGAGACCAATTTGACACAGTTTGACATGGTTTAGTAAAGTGGCTGGAGGGAAATACATCAAAGAGTAAGATGACCAAAACAAGACATTTCCTGATGCCACCAGGGGGCGCTTTCCTTTTAAGTCATGATTTCTAGGTAGATGTCTTCCGGTCGCGACTCTTGTCTTATATGTGTAGTTTGGAGTCGATTGGACAAAATATGTCTAAGTTATAGAAGCTCGCTTATATTGGCGTTTAGTCGAACTTTGAGACCTCACCACGGTCACACGGTATGATGAAAAGTTTAAATTCTGATAACTTTAGATCTTCATCTTGTTTTGTAGAGTCTCATCTAATTTTTAAGTTGATCTGATGAAAGCTGTCTGAGTAGTACATAAAAACATAACACGTACCAAAATAAGACATTTCGCGTTACCACCAGGGGGCGCTGTGATTGTAAGTCACAATTTCTGCACCCATGTCTTCTGGTGGCGACTCTTGTCGAATGTGTCTAGTTTGGACTCAATTGGACAAAATATGTCTGAAATATGGAAGCTTGTGTTTTGATGGCGTTTCATCAAACTTTAACGCCACACCACGGTCAGACGGTTTTGCTAAAACGTAATCCTTCAATAACTTTAGATCTCCAATTTGTTGTGATGACGATCGTCTAAATTTGAAGTTGATCTGATGAAAGCTGTACGACAAGTACATCAAAGAAAAAATATGGAATATGACCAAAATGGCCACTAAAGTCAAACTGGCGGGCTTCCTGTTGCGTTATTCATAATGCACTGATGGACTTTTTTGTGCATCTACTCATGATACACAATAGTCTATGTTTTTTTTGAGGATCGGTGAATGCTAAATGAGGGGCTTTTCCGTAGGTGGCGCTCTTGAGCCATTTTGCCACGCCCTTTTCAAAATACTTCAGAAAACGTAAACTTGCGCACATTTGTAATTTACTGTACACTTTAGAAACTTTTTGAGCACGTTAAAGCCCTCAAAAAGCCAATTCACTGAGCGAAGAAAAATAATAATAACTAGGGCTACGTTGTAGCACTAACGGGCCCGAGCACAGGCAATTTCAAGTCTGTTGCGGTCGGGGAAGAGAGAACGTTCGATGACCAAGCGCTCGTCTCCACATTGCCTGCGTTTGCCCTGTGCGGCAAGGAAGATCGCTCCACTTCTTCTGGCCAGCCTCTGGTGCTGAACTAGAGGTAAGTAACCTTGAAACTATCCAACACAACATATTGCTTTATCTATCATCATATGCTTACATGCCTCAAGTTTTTTGTAATATGTAATTGTTATAAAAGTTACCGTTTATTTATCACGTCTAATGAACAGATTGAAGCAAGATAACTCGACAGTCTTGTTTTGGTTGTGACATTATTTTTTTTAATGAGTTACTATCAATACGCTACACGTGTACGTTTCATGTGATAGTAACTGTTTCACCAATATTCTGATACAGGATGGTATATCCGCCATTACTATTTTCACATCGTTTATTTAGTCTGTCATGGAGTTGTAGAGTGAATTAGACAGTAGTGATAACATTATAATGTCCACACATCAGTGTTGTAAACACTTCTCCAATTAATTATATAATTATGTTTTCACACTGAGGGAAGTGGAGAGACTTGATGTGGACTATTATCAACAGCTCTGTG
Organism: Platichthys flesus; assembly: GCF_949316205.1. Classification (NCBI taxonomy): domain Eukaryota; kingdom Metazoa; phylum Chordata; class Actinopteri; order Pleuronectiformes; family Pleuronectidae; genus Platichthys; species Platichthys flesus. Next base: position 24,991,736 of record NC_084950.1, on the reverse strand, counting down.
GGAGATCATCACCTTGAATATTACAGATGAGGTAGAAAGACATTTTATCTATGTGTACAATGTTGTATTTCTTTGTCACGTTTTATCAAAAGCGATTTAAAGTATGTGCATTTAACCATTAGGATACAAACCCAGACCCTAGTACATCGGTTCTAGCTGAAATAAGTAGTGCTTCATAAACAACACAAAACATTCATAACAGTACGCTTCTGCTCCTCATTAATGCAGCTCCTGATGTCCCCAGCAGCAACATGGTGGAGATCTGCAGCTTCATGCTGGTCAACTGGAAGACAACTGATTAAGATTAAAAGATTAAGATTAAAATCCATGTATTCATCCAAAACACATGCACAGACATGCAAAGGCACACTCATGCAGGTAGGGACATTTAATCGCTGCTTTTTACCCATCTGGTGCAGGACACACAGAGCAGTGAGCGACCATGTACGGCACTCGGGGGAGCAGATGTTGGGGGAGTGAGGTGCCTTGCTCATGGGCACTAGAGAGGGTAGGGAGACTCTTGGATTTTTGGACAGATCAATCCAGGTGCGACTTTTGTTGTCTCTCCATGGAGTCGAACCAAAGACGAACCAGAGACCTTCTCTGCCCATAGTCCAAGTTTCTGCCACTCGACCACCGCCTCTCCTCATGCATCATCAAACTAGTAATCTACACATCACTCCATGCGTTGCTCCCTTAACTACAGATGGCCTGCGAATGTCATGGAGTTTTACAGTGAATTAGACAGTTTAGGTATGATTTTAATCTCCACACATCAGTGTTGTAAACAGTTCTCAAATTAATTATAGAATTATGTTTTCACACTGAGAGAAGTGGAAAGACTTGATTTGGACTGTTATCAATAGGTCTGTGGGAGATTATCACCTTGAATAGTACTGATGAGGTAGAAAGACATTTTATGTATTTGTACAATGTTGTATTTCTTTCAGCACTTTTATCAGAAGGGACTTAAAATATGTACATTTCACCATGAGGATATAAACCAAGACCACAGTACAACAGTTCTATCTGAAATCTGTTGTGCTTTATACACAACACAAAACATTCTTTAACAGTGCGTTTTTTCTCTTCATAGATGAAGAACTGCAGCACCTGATGTCCTCAGCAGCAACATGGTGGAGATCTGATTTGATACACTTTAGATAAGAACCCAGTGTTTTATATTTCTGCTTTGCCATAAGAGACAGAACATGGTCATCACAGCTGTGTCCTTCAGGCTCGTCTGTCCCTAATAAAATGATAGGAAACATGAAAGTGATCGTCATTATTGTAGAGGAAGAGTTACATATGAACAAAGTGTGTAATCTTATTTTCTGTGGATATTCAACTGTGTATTTGAATATGCTTTTGGATTAAAACGTGCACTACCATGACAATGAATGTTTTTAATGGAGCTATTTCACATTAAAAGTATTGCATTATAATTTAATACATTATGTATTATGTGCAATACTTTGATTGTTTTTAAGTAATGAAATCAGGTCTGTACCTGGAGTCAGTGTTCAGTCTGGTTGGATTCAAGTTGTGTGTCAAGTTGGACCTTCTAGAGGAACATGAAACCAATACACAGATATGTAAAGTCATACATGGGCCAGGTTAAGTAATTAACAGACTTTTAAATGGTAAAAATAAAATATTAGTTCAAAGTTAATCAGAGCATAATCATTTCAGATTAGGAAATAGGTAGTGCATATAAACCCACAACTCTGTATGACACTGTCTGTTCTAGTAAAGTTACAAGGCTATGACTTACTCATATTTAACAAAAGAATTCAGTGAAGTCTGTCTGAGATTAACGATTTAAATACTGAAGGTGGGAGACACGGTTATTTTTCACTGTAACACGTGACAGGACATCAACACCGTGACTCTGAATAAAGAGCCTTAAAAGACGTAGTGCTCCTTTGAACAGCTGCTCTTACAATGTGTAGCAAGTGCTAAATCTCCATTAGTATAATAGTAACAAAAATCACCCTTTACATAATTGAACATATATTTTCCATGTGAACCCCTTTAACACAGTTCAATTCAGGAGCAAAATATAATTTATACAGTATTTATTAGAGCTAGTATTAGTAAACAGATCAAACAAATGCAGTACAACACATCACACATCCACAGTGTCTCTTTTGCTTATCATCACAGTCAGTCAGAAGTGTCCGTTTAACTTACGTAGCAGTTGAGAGATGCTTCGTTGGAGGTAGCAGGAGCTAGCTCATAGCCAGTGCTGCTGTTGAGAGCGGCAGAGTTCACACAGGAAAAGACACGACGGACGGGGGAAAAAAGCTTTGAGTCCCACACTCTAACCTGCTGAGCGAACAACGTCCACAGTGACTCCGCCGCCGTCCTCTCATCCAGACTCGCCAACCGTTCTCCGGTTCTTCGTGATACACAGCTCCGCAGCTTGTGACGACGTAACTCATGAGGCGTTCACTTGCAGCTGTGTTAAATGCAGCTTCGTTTGTCATGGCGAGTTGAAGAAGTCTGCTGCAAAGCTATGAATAATCCGCATGATGAAAACTCACAGCAATGTTATGCCTACATTATCAATATATTGAGACCCATGTGACACAGTTTGACATGGTTTAGCAAAGTGAATGAGGAGAAATACATCCAAGTGTGAGACGTAACAAACCGAAAGCGGTCTCATGCTGCGTTCAGGGTAACTCTGTTAAAATGGGTTTCATAGGTCATGATGAGCTGATGAACTTTGATGCCACGCCATTAACAATCTGCATGATGAAAAGTCACAATAATGTTATGCCTACATTATCAATATCTTGAGACCAATTTGACACAGTTTGACATGGTTTAGTAAAGTGGCTGGAGGGAAATACATCAAAGAGTAAGATGACCAAAACAAGACATTTCCTGATGCCACCAGGGGGCGCTTTCCTTTTAAGTCATGATTTCTAGGTAGATGTCTTCCGGTCGCGACTCTTGTCTTATATGTGTAGTTTGGAGTCGATTGGACAAAATATGTCTAAGTTACAGAAGCTCGCTTATATTGGCGTTTAGTCGAACTTTGAGACCTCACCACGGTCACACGGTATGATGAAAAGTTTAAATTCTGATAACTTTAGATCTTCATCTTGTTTTGTAGAGTCACATCTAATTTTTAAGTTGATCTGATGAAAGCTGTCTGAGTAGTACATAAAAACATAACACGTACCAAAATAAGACATTTCGCGTTACCACCAGGGGGCGCTGTGATTGTAAGTCACAATTTCTGCACCCATGTCTTCTGGTGGCGACTCTTGTCGAATGTGTCTAGTTTGGACTCAATTGGACAAAATATGTCTGAAATATGGAAGCTTGTGTTTTGATGGCGTTTCATCAAACTTTAACGCCACACCACGGTCAGACGGTTTTGCTAAAACGTAATCCTTCAATAACTTTAGATCTCCAATTTGTTGTGATGACGATCGTCTAAATTTGAAGTTGATCTGATGAAAGCTGTACGACAAGTACATCAAAGAAAAAATATGGAATATGACCAAAATGGCCACTAAAGTCAAACTGGCGGGCTTCCTGTTGCGTTATTCATAATGCACTGATGGACTTTTTTGTGCATCTAGTCATGATACACAATAATCTTTGTTTTTTTTGAGGATCGGTGAATGCTAAATGAGGGGCTTTTCCGTAGGTGGCGCTCTTGAGCCATTTTGCCACGCCCTTTTCAAAATACTCCAGAATACGTAATTTTACGCCGCCTTCGAATTTACTGCAAACTCCTACAACTTTTTGAGCACATTAAAGCCCTCAAAAAGCCAATTCATTTAAGCTAAGAAAAATAATAATAATAATAACTAGGGCTACGTTGTAGCACTAACGGGCCCGAGCACAGGCAATTTCAAGTCTGTTGCGGTCGGGGAAGAGAGAACGTTCGATGACCAAGCGCTCGTCTCCACATTGCCTGCGTTTGCCCTGTGCGGCAAGGAAGATCGCTCCACTTCTTCTGGCCAGCCGCTGGTGCTGAACTAGAGGTAAGTAACCTTGAAACTATCCAACATAACATATTGCTTTATCTATCATCATATGCTTACATGCCTCAAGTTTTTTGTAATATGTAATTGTTATAAAAGTTACCGTTTATTTATCACGTCTAATGAACAGATTGAAGCAAGATAACTCGACAGTCTTGTTTTGGTTGTGACATTATTTTTTTTAATGAGTTACTATCAATACGCTACACGTGTACGTTTCATGTGATAGTAACTGTTTCACCAATATTCTGATACAGGATGGTATATCCGCCATTACTATTTTCACATCGTTTATTTAGTCTGTCATGGAGTTGTAGAGTGAATTAGACAGTAGTGATAACATTATAATGTCCACACATCAGTGTTGTAAACACTTCTCCAATTAATTATATAATTATGTTTTCACACTGAGGGAAGTGGAGAGACTTGATGTGGACTGTTATCAACAGCTCTGTGGGAGATCATCACCTTGAATATTACAGATGAGGTAGAAAGACATTTTATCTATGTGTACAATGTTGTATTTCTTTGTCACGTTTTATCAAAAGCGATTTAAAGTATGTGCATTTAACCATTAGGATACAAACCCAGACCCTAGTACATCGGTTCTAGCTGAAATAATTAGTGCTTCATAAACAACACAAAACATTCATAACAGTACGCTTCTGCTCCTCATTAATGCAGCTCCTGATGTCCCCAGCAGCAACATGGTGGAGATCTGCAGCTTCATGCTGGTCAACTGGAAGACAACTGATTAAGATTAAAAGATTAAGATTAAAATCCATGTATTCATCCAAAACACATGCACAGACATGCAAAGGCACACTCATGCAGGTAGGGACATTTAATCGCTGCTTTTTACCCATCTGGTGCAGGACACACAGAGCAGTGAGCGACCATGTACGGCACTCGGGGGAGCAGATGTTGGGGGAGTGAGGTGCCTTGCTCATGGGCACTAGAGAGGGTAGGGAGACTCTTGGATTTTTGGACAGATCAATCCAGGTGCGACTTTTGTTGTCTCTCCATGGAGTCGAACCAAAGACGAACCAGAGACCTTCTCTGCCCATAGTCCAAGTTTCTGCCACTCGACCACCGCCTCTCCTCATGCATCATCAAACTAGTAATCTACACATCACTCCATGCGTTGCTCCCTTAACTACAGATGGCCTGCGAATGTCATGGAGTTTTACAGTGAATTAGACAGTTTAGGTATGATTTTAATCTCCACACATCAGTGTTGTAAACAGTTCTCAAATTAATTATAGAATTATGTTTTCACACTGAGAGAAGTGGAAAGACTTGATTTGGACTGTTATCAATAGGTCTGTGGGAGATTATCACCTTGAATAGTACTGATGAGGTAGAAAGACATTTTATGTATTTGTACAATGTTGTATTTCTTTCAGCACTTTTATCAGAAGGGACTTAAAATATGTACATTTCACCATGAGGATATAAACCAAGACCACAGTACAACAGTTCTATCTGAAATCTGTTGTGCTTTATACACAACACAAAACATTCTTTAACAGTGCGTTTTTTCTCTTCATAGATGAAGAACTGCAGCACCTGATGTCCTCAGCAGCAACATGGTGGAGATCTGATTTGATACACTTTAGATAAGAACCCAGTGTTTTATATTTCTGCTTTGCCATAAGAGACAGAACATGGTCATCACAGCTGTGTCCTTCAGGCTCGTCTGTCCCTAATAAAATGATAGGAAACATGAAAGTGATCGTCATTATTGTAGAGGAAGAGTTACATATGAACAAAGTGTGTAATCTTATTTTCTGTGGATATTCAACTGTGTATTTGAATATGCTTTTGGATTAAAACGTGCACTACCATGACAATGAATGTTTTTAATGGAGCTATTTCACATTAAAAGTATTGCATTATAATTTAATACATTATGTATTATGTGCAATACTTTGATTGTTTTTAAGTAATGAAATCAGGTCTGTACCTGGAGTCAGTGTTCAGTCTGGTTGGATTCAAGTTGTGTGTCAAGTTGGACCTTCTAGAGGAACATGAAACCAATACACAGATATGTAAAGTCATACATGGGCCAGGTTAAGTAATTAACAGACTTTTAAATGGTAAAAATAAAATATTAGTTCAAAGTTAATCAGAGCATAATCATTTCAGATTAGGAAATAGGTAGTGCATATAAACCCACAACTCTGTATGACACTGTCTGTTCTAGTAAAGTTACAAGGCTATGACTTACTCATATTTAACAAAAGAATTCAGTGAAGTCTGTCTGAGATTAACGATTTAAATACTGAAGGTGGGAGACACGGTTATTTTTCACTGTAACACGTGACAGGACATCAACACCGTGACTCTGAATAAAGAGCCTTAAAAGACGTAGTGCTCCTTTGAACAGCTGCTCTTACAATGTGTAGCAAGTGCTAAATCTCCATTAGTATAATAGTAACAAAAATCACCCTTTACATAATTGAACATATATTTTCCATGTGAACCCCTTTAACACAGTTCAATTCAGGAGCAAAATATAATTTATACAGTATTTATTAGAGCTAGTATTAGTAAACAGATCAAACAAATGCAGTACAACACATCACACATCCACAGTGTCTCTTTTGCTTATCATCACAGTCAGTCAGAAGTGTCCGTTTAACTTACGTAGCAGTTGAGAGATGCTTCGTTGGAGGTAGCAGGAGCTAGCTCATAGCCAGTGCTGCTGTTGAGAGCGGCAGAGTTCACACAGGAAAAGACACGACGGACGGGGGAAAAAAGCTTTGAGTCCCACACTCTAACCTGCTGAGCGAACAACGTCCACAGTGACTCCGCCGCCGTCCTCTCATCCAGACTCGCCAACCGTTCTCCGGTTCTTCGTGATACACAGCTCCGCAGCTTGTGACGACGTAACTCATGAGGCGTTCACTTGCAGCTGTGTTAAATGCAGCTTCGTTTGTCATGGCGAGTTGAAGAAGTCTGCTGCAAAGCTATGAATAATCCGCATGATGAAAACTCACAGCAATGTTATGCCTACATTATCAATATATTGAGACCCATGTGACACAGTTTGACATGGTTTAGCAAAGTGAATGAGGAGAAATACATCCAAGTGTGAGACGTAACAAACCGAAAGCGGTCTCATGCTGCGTTCAGGGTAACTCTGTTAAAATGGGTTTCATAGGTCATGATGAGCTGATGAACTTTGATGCCACGCCATTAACAATCTGCATGATGAAAAGTCACAATAATGTTATGCCTACATTATCAATATCTTGAGACCAATTTGACACAGTTTGACATGGTTTAGTAAAGTGGCTGGAGGGAAATACATCAAAGAGTAAGATGACCAAAACAAGACATTTCCTGATGCCACCAGGGGGCGCTTTCCTTTTAAGTCATGATTTCTAGGTAGATGTCTTCCGGTCGCGACTCTTGTCTTATATGTGTAGTTTGGAGTCGATTGGACAAAATATGTCTAAGTTACAGAAGCTCGCTTATATTGGCGTTTAGTCGAACTTTGAGACCTCACCACGGTCACACGGTATGATGAAAAGTTTAAATTCTGATAACTTTAGATCTTCATCTTGTTTTGTAGAGTCTCATCTAATTTTTAAGTTGATCTGATGAAAGCTGTCTGAGTAGTACATAAAAACATAACACGTACCAAAATAAGACATTTCGCGTTACCACCAGGGGGCGCTGTGATTGTAAGTCACAATTTCTGCACCCATGTCTTCTGGTGGCGACTCTTGTCGAATGTGTCTAGTTTGGACTCAATTGGACAAAATATGTCTGAAATATGGAAGCTTGTGTTTTGATGGCGTTTCATCAAACTTTAACGCCACACCACGGTCAGACGGTTTTGCTAAAACGTAATCCTTCAATAACTTTAGATCTCCAATTTGTTGTGATGACGATCGTCTAAATTTGAAGTTGATCTGATGAAAGCTGTACGACAAGTACATCAAAGAAAAAATATGGAATATGACCAAAATGGCCACTAAAGTCAAACTGGCGGGCTTCCTGTTGCGTTATTCATAATGCACTGATGGACTTTTTTGTGCATCTAGTCATGATACACAATAATCTTTGTTTTTTTTGAGGATCGGTGAATGCTAAATGAGGGGCTTTTCCGTAGGTGGCGCTCTTGAGCCATTTTGCCACGCCCTTTTCAAAATACTCCAGAATACGTAATTTTACGCCGCCTTCGAATTTACTGCAAACTCCTACAACTTTTTGAGCACATTAAAGCCCTCAAAAAGCCAATTCATTTAAGCTAAGAAAAATAATAATAATAATAATAATAATAATCATTTCAATTTCAATAGGGCCTCCCACCGATTTCGGTGCTCGGGCCCTAATAACTAGGGCTACGTTGTAGCACTAACGGGCCCGAGCACAGGCAATTTCAAGTCTGTTGCGGTCGGGGAAGAGAGAACGTTCGATGACCAAGCGCTCGTCTCCACATTGCCTGCGTTTGCCCTGTGCGGCAAGGAAGATCGCTCCACTTCTTCTGGCCAGCCGCTGGTGCTGAACTAGAGGTAAGTAACCTTGAAACTATCCAACATAACCTATTGCTTTATCTATCATCATATGCTTACATGCCTCAAGTTTTTTGTAATATGTAATTGTTATAAAAGTTACCGTTTATTTATCACGTCTAATGAACAGATTGAAGCAAGATAACTCGACAGTCTTGTTTTGGTTTTGACATTATTTTTTTTAATGAGTTACTATCAATACGCTACACGTTTACGTTTCATGTGATAGTAACTGTTTCACCAATATTCTGATACAGGATGGTATATCCGCCATTACTATTTTCACATTGTTTATTTAGTCTGTCATGGAGTTGTAGAGTGAATTAGACAGTAGTGATAACATTATAATGTCCACACATCAGTGTTGTAAACACTTCTCCAATTAATTATATAATTATGTTTTCACACTGAGGGAAGTGGAGAGACTTGATGTGGACTGTTATCAACAGCTCTGTGGGAGATCATCACCTTGAATATTACAGATGAGGTAGAAAGACATTTTATCTATGTGTACAATGTTGTATTTCTTTGTCACGTTTTATCAAAAGCGATTTAAAGTATGTGCATTTAACCATTAGGATACAAACCCAGACCCTAGTACATCGGTTCTAGCTGAAATAAGTAGTGCTTCATAAACAACACAAAACATTCATAACAGTACGCTTCTGCTCCTCATTAATGCAGCTCCTGATGTCCCCAGCAGCAACATGGTGGAGATCTGCAGCTTCATGCTGGTCAACTGGAAGACAACTGATTAAGATTAAAAGATTAAGATTAAAATCCATTTATTCATCCCAAACACATGCACAGACATGCAAAGGCACACTCATGCAGGTAGGGAAATTTAATCGCTGCTTTTTACCCATCTGGTGCAGGACACACAGAGCAGTGAGCGACCATGTACGGCGCTCGGGGGAGCAGATGTTGGGGGAGTGAGGTGCCTTGCTCATGGGCACTAGAGAGGGTAGGGAGACTCTTGGATTTTTGGACAGATCAATCCAGGTTCGACTTTTGTTGTCTCTCCATGGAGTCGAACCAAAGACGAACCAGAGACCTTCTCTGCCCATAGTCCAAGTTTCTGCCACTCGACCACCGCCTCTCCTCATGCATCATCAAACTAGTAATCTACACATCATTCCATGCGTTGCTCCCTTAACTACAGATGGCCTGCGAATGTCATGGAGTTTTACAGTGAATTAGACAGTTTAGGTATGATTTTAATCTCCACACATCAGTGTTGTAAACAGTTCTCAAATTAATTATAGAATTATGTTTTCACACTGAGAGAAGTGGAAAGACTTGATTTGGACTGTTATCAATAGGTCTGTGGGAGATTATCACCTTGAATAGTACTGATGAGGTAGAAAGACATTTTATGTATTTGTACAATGTTGTATTTCTTTCAGCACTTTTATCAGAAGGGACTTAAAATATGTACATTTCACCATGAGGATATAAACCAAGACCACAGTACAACAGTTCTATCAGAAATCTGTTGTGCTTTATACACAACACAAAACATTCTTTAACAGTGCGTTTTTTCTCTTCATAGATGAAGAACTGCAGCACCTGATGTCCTCAGCAGCAACATGGTGGAGATCTGATTTGATACACTTTAGATAAGAACCCAGTGTTTTATATTTCTGCTTTGCCATAAGAGACAGAACATGGTCATCACAGCTGTGTCCTTCAGGCTCGTCTGTCCCTAATAAAATGATAGGAAACATGAAAGTGATCGTCATTATTGTAGAGGAAGAGTTACATATGAACAAAGTGTGTAATCTTATTTTCTGTGGATATTCAACTGTGTATTTGAATATGCTTTTGGATTAAAACGTGCACTACCATGACAATGAATGTACAGTATGGAGTTATTTCACATTCAAAGTATTGCATATATTATTTAATACACAATGTATTATGTGCAGTACTTTGCCATGGTTGTTTGTAATTAATGAAAAGAGGTCTGTACCTGAAGTCGGTGTTCAATGTGGTTGAATTCCAGTTGTCTCATGCTGGACATGCTAGAGAAAATTTCAACATAAATATACAAATGTGTAAAGTCATACATGTGCCAGGTTAAGTCCTTAACACACTTTAAATGGTAAAAAAGGAAGTGTATTACTTCAAAGTTAAACAGATCATAATCATTTCAGCTTAGGAAATAGTTAGTGTACATCAGCATCAAATTCTCTATTACACTGTCTGTTCTAATAAAGATACAAGGCTATAATTTATTTATATTTAACAGAACAATTCAGTGAAATCTGCCTGAGATTACAATGTAAACAGTGCAGGCAGCAGAACGTTTAGCTTTCTCTGTAAGACATCATGACAATACTCTGAATAAAGAGCTTTGGAAGTTGAATTCCCCTTTAAACATCTGCTCTTAAAATACAGATGTGACTTTAAATACGCACGTTTCAATTGATCACTGTAAGTCTGTTTCAGTAGAATAACTAACTGTGTAACATTGTCAAGTCAAATGCCTTGGCGAGTGAAACCATTTTATAGCAATAGATATCCTGATGGAGCTAATTCACCGGACACACACAGTCTCCTGTCTCAGATTTAACCTCATAAACTAACGCATGCCACTGCTGGGCGGACCTACTCATGTCGGTTCATATCGGTGTGTGTCGGTAATAGTGCCGTTCGCATTAAACAGGAGTTAATGCCCCAGATCGGAGTTCGTATTTAGCCTCCATGCTAACGGACGTTAGCTCGAATGCATGGTACTAAAACACCCTGCGAATCACTTCTACACATCTAAATAAAATACTGAGCTTGACTTACCACAGAAACGGGAGCGCAGACGTCTTTAACGTGTCCGTCAGCAGAACAAGCAAAACATCAAACTGTGTTATTCATCCGATACTGAGTGGGAGGTTTCGAAAGTCTCGAGTTGTGTTCAATGACACAGGAAAAAGTAAGGAGAAGGGAGGGCGCAGCTCACTGTGACGTCACGTAAATTTCAAACCACTATATCGCTTATTATAGCGATATAGAGGTAGTTACGAAAAAGTTCACCCCCTCAGAGTTTTAATGAAGGAAGAACATAGCGATTGAGACTAAAACCAAAGTTTGAATAATGCTGTAAACAGGTTTAATTCTACTCTAAAATTGGGCATTTTAACATGGGATTCAATGGGACTCTCTCCGACGAGCTGATGAACTTTCAAGCCATGCCATTAATAAACCGCATGATAAAAAGTCACAATAATCTTATGGCTACATTATCAATGTCTTGAGACCCATTAAACAAAGTTTGACATGGTTTTGCATATTGGATGAGCAGGAATACATCAGAGTGTCAGCTATACATTTCCTGCTGCCACCAGGGGGCGCTGTCATTTTAAGTCACGATTTCTGTATAGATGTCTTCATATCGCAACTATTGTCTTATGTGTCTAGTTTGGACTTGATTAGACAAAATATGTCCAAGATACAGAAGCTCGTGTTTTAGTGCGTTTCACCGAAGTCTCATCAAACTTTAGCGCCACGCCACAATCACACGGTTTGACGAAAAGTCGATCTTTCAATAACTTTAGATCTTCATTTTGTTGTGATGACAGTCGTCTAAATATTAAGTTGATTTGATAAAAGCTGTACGACTAGTATATAAAAACATAAAACGTGACAAAAACAAGACTTTTCCTGCTGTCACCAGGGGGCGCTGTCACTTTAAGTCACGATTTCTGTATAGATGTCTTCATATCTCTACTCTTGTCTTATGTGTGTAGTTTGGACTCGATAGGACAAAATAAGTCTGAGATATAGAAGCCCGTGTTTTGATGGCGTTTAATCAAACTTTAACGCCACACCACGGTCAGACGGTTTTGCTAAAACGTAATCCTTCAATAACTTTAGATCTCCAATTTGTTGTGATGACGATCGTCTAAATTTGAAGTTGATCTGATGAAAGCTGTACGACAAGTACATCAAAGAAAAAATATGGAATATGACCAAAATGGCCACTAAAGTCAAACTGGCGGGCTTCCTGTTGCGTTATTCATAATGCACTGATGGACTTTTTTGTGCATCTAGTCATGATACACAATAATCTTTGTTTTTTTTGAGGATCGGTGAATGCTAAATGAGGGGCTTTTCCGTAGGTGGCGCTCTTTAGCCATTTTGCCACGCCCTTTTCAAAATACTCCAGAATACGTAATTTTACGCCGCCTTCGAATTTACTGCAAACTCCTACAACTTTTTGAGCACATTAAAGCCCTCAAAAAGCCAATTCATTTAAGCTAAGAAAAATAATAATAATAATAATAATAATAATCATTTCAATTTCAATAGGGCCTCCCACCGATTTCGGTGCTCGGGCCCTAACTAGGGCTACGTTGTAGCACTAACGGGCCCGAGCACAGGCAATTTCAAGTCTGTTGCGGTCGGGGAAGAGAGAACGTTCGATGACCAAGCGCTCGTCTCCACATTGCCTGCGTTTGCCCTGTGCGGCAAGGAAGATCGCTCCACTTCTTCTGGCCAGCCGCTGGTGCTGAACTAGAGGTAAGTAACCTTGAAACTATCCAACATAACCTATTGCTTTATCTATCATCATATGCTTACATTCCTCAAGTTTTTTGTAATATGTAATTGTTATAAAAGTTACCGTTTATTTATCACGTCTAATGAACAGATTGAAGCAAGATAACTCGACAGTCTTGTTTTGGTTGTGACATTATTTTTTTTAATGAGTTACTATCAATACGCTACACGTGTACGTTTCATGTGATAGTAACTGTTTCACCAATATTCTGATACAGGATGGTATATCCGCCATTACTATTTTCACATCGTTTATTTAGTCTGTCATGGAGTTGTAGAGTGAATTAGACAGTAGTGATAACATTATAATGTCCACACATCAGTGTTGTAAACACTTCTCCAATTAATTATATAATTATGTTTTCACACTGAGGGAAGTGGAGAGACTTGATGTGGACTGTTATCAACAGCTCTGTGGGAGATCATCACCTTGAATATTACAGATGAGGTAGAAAGACATTTTATCTATGTGTACAATGTTGTATTTCTTTGTCACGTTTTATCAAAAGCGATTTAAAGTATGTGCATTTAACCATTAGGATACAAACCCAGACCCTAGTACATCGGTTCTAGCTGAAATAAGTAGTGCTTCATAAACAACACAAAACATTCATAACAGTACGCTTCTGCTCCTCATTAATGCAGCTCCTGATGTCCCCAGCAGCAACATGGTGGAGATCTGCAGCTTCATGCTGGTCAACTGGAAGACAACTGATTAAGATTAAAAGATTAAGATTAAAATCCATTTATTCATCCCAAACACATGCACAGACATGCAAAGGCACACTCATGCAGGTAGGGAAATTGAATCGCTGCTTTTTACCCATCTGGTGCAGGACACACAGAGCAGTGAGCGACCATGTACGGCGCTCGGGGGAGCAGATGTTGGGGGAGTGAGGTGCCTTGCTCATGGGCACTAGAGAGGGTAGGGAGACTCTTGGATTTTTGGACAGATCAATCCAGGTTCGACTTTTGTTGTCTCTCCATGGAGTCGAACCAAAGACGAACCAGAGACCTTCTCTGCCCATAGTCCAAGTTTCTGCCACTCGACCACCGCCTCTCCTCATGCATCATCAAACTAGTAATCTACACATCACTCCATGCGTTGCTCCCTTA